>NC_081371.1:58832103-59162103 GCF_030684315.1 Stegostoma tigrinum
GGACTGTTAATCCAGAGACCTGGATAATGTTCCTGGGACCCGAGCTCAAATCCTGCCATAGCAGAAAGTGGAATTTGAATTCAATAAAATATATCTAGAATTAAGAATCTAATGATGATTGTAAGTCTATTGTTGGGGAAAAACCTATCTGGTTCACTTATGTCCTTTAGGGAAGGAAAGTGTCATCCTTACCTGGTCTGGCCTACATGTGACTCCAGACCCACAGCAATGTGGTTGACACACATACATGTGGTATGGACTTCAGTAAGGCATTTGAAAAGGTTCCCCATGGTAGGCTCATTCAGAAGGTCAGGAGGAATGGGATACAGGGGAACTTAGCTGTCTGGATACAGAATTGGCTGGCCAACAGAAGGCAGCGACTGGTAGTAGAAGGAAAATATTCTGCCTGGAAGTCAGTGGTGAGTGGGGTTCCACAGGGCTCTGTCCTTGGGCCTCTACTGTTTGTAATTTTTATTAATGACTTGGATGAGGGGATTGAAGGATGGGTCAGCAAGTTTGCAGACGACACGAAGGTTGGAGGTGTCGTTGACAGTATATGGCTGTTGTAGGCTGCAGCGGGACATTGACAGGATGCAGAGATGGGCTGAGAGGTGGCAGATGGAGTTCAACCTGGATAAATGCGAGGAGATGCATTTTGGAAGGTTGAATTTGAAAGCTGAGTACAGGATTAAGAATAGGATTCTTGGCAGTGTGGAGGAACAGAGGGATATTGGTGTGCAGATACATAGATCCCTTAAAATGGCCACCCAAGTGGACAGGGTTGTTAAGAAAGCATATGATGTTTTGGCTTTCATTAACAGGGGGATTGAGTTTAAGAGTCGTGAGATCTTGTTGAAGCTCTATAAAACTTTGGTTAGACCGCACTTGGAATACTGCAAAACGTGAGGCTGGATGAACACAGCAGGCCAAGCAGCATCTCAGGAGCACAAAAGCTGACGTTTCGGGCCTAGACCCTTCATCAGAGGGCAGTTCTGGTCGCCCTATTATAGGAAAGATGTGGATGCTTTGGAGAGGGTTCAGAGGAGGTTTACCAGGATGCTGCCTGGACTGGAGGGCTTATCTTATGAAGAGAGGTTGACTGAGCTCGGACTTTTTTCATTGGAGAAAAGAAGGAGGAGAGGGGACCTAATTGAGGTATACAAGATAATGAGAGGCATAGATAGAGTTGATAGCCAGAGACTATTTCCCAGTGCAGAAATGGCTAGCACGAGGGGTCATAGTTTTAAGCTGGTTGGAGCAAAGTATAGAGGGGATGTCAGAGGCAGGTTCTTTACACAGAGAGTTGTGAGAGCATGGAATGCGTTGCCAGCAGCAATTGTGGAAGCAAGGTCATTGGGATCATTTAAAAGCTTGCTGGACATGCATATGGCCACAGAAATTTGAGGGTGCATACATGAGGATTAATGGTCGGCACAACATCGTGGGCTGAAGGGCCTGTTCTGTGCTGTACTGTTCTATGTTCTATGACTCCTAACTGCCCTCTTGGGCAATTAGGAATGGGCAATAAATGCTGCCTGGCCAGCAATGCCCACATCCCATGAATGAATAAAGGGGTAAAAAAAAGCTCCATTTCCTAATTCCACTTTCCCTACCTCCAAAACCAGAGATCTGAAGCAGGGTCACTGGACCCAAAACATTAACTCTGATATTTTGCTTCACAGATGCTGCCAGATCTACTGAGCTTTTCCAGCAACTCCTGTTTTTGCTCCACTGGACCAGGAGGATTCCACCAGGCCTTGTGTTTTCGAACAAAAACTAAGTTGCTGGAAAAGCTTAGCAGGTCTGGCAGAATCTGTGACGGAGAAAAACAGAGGTTACATTTCGGATCTAGTGAACCTTCCTCAGCACTGATAGTGGCTGGAAAACGTCAGTTTATATGCAAAAAATAAGGAGGTGGATGGGGTAGGGAGTAAACAATAGGATAGAGCCCAAAGAAAGAGAAAGACAGTTGGACAGACAAAGGAGTTGCTAACAATCAGGCTGGGAGGGTGAATAGTTGTTAATGGGGACTGTTAGTGACTAACAACAGGGGGTGTGTAGTGGCAGGCTATGTGGTAACAAGGCCTGGTGTGTAGGGTAGGGGGCTGGGACATGGGAGAGTTTAGGTCCTAAAGCTATTGAACTCGACATTGAGTCCGGAAGGCTGCAGGGTCCCCAAGCAGAAAATGAGGTGTTGTTTCTCCAGCTTGCGTTGAGGTTCGCTGGAACACTGCAGCAAGCCAGAGACAGAGATGTTGGCCAGAGAGCAGGATGGTGCGTTAAAGTGGCAGGCAACAGGTAGTTCAGGGTCTTGTGTTTTCTAACTTTGGGGGATGCTCAATACTGCAATTTTCCAAGTCTGTCATTCTTTCAATTCCATCTTTGCATTTCTCAGTCCTCTGTGATTTGCGGTTCTGAAATTTAGCCATTTCTGTAGAAGGGTCCTGATCTGAAACATCAGCTTTCCTGCTCCTCTGATGCTGCCTGACCTGCTGTGCTCCTCCAGCTCCACACTGTGTTGTCCCTGACTCCGGCATTGGCAGTTCTTACTATCTCTGTATTTGTCCCTTTGATCTTTTCTTGGGCTCCTTTTGCCTACAGACAAGTTTATCCCTGTTCTTTGCACCTCTCAAAGACCTATTCATTAGTTTTCAAATGTTCAGATTGGCACAGCAGAAATTCAGAGTGTAAGATTTCAAAAGGTTAGAGAGAACTGGGGTGAAGACATATTAGTTGAACACAATGGAAATAATATGGTCATGAGAGTGAAGAAATAGAGCTTCCTCAAGGAGAAAACACAATTTTCCAGAACAAAGGAAATTAAAAATAAAAAGATAAATTTAAATAAATAGTAAAGTGTAAATAAGTTTAAATGTGAAAGAAAAATGAAATGTTTGGGTAGAAACTACAAATACTAAATTTAGCTGGCTGATCTGTTAAAGGTGAAATTTTAAAAAAAATTATTCATAGGATATGAGCGCCACTGACTAGTCAGCATTTATTACCCTCCCTAGTTGCCTTTGAATTGCTTGCTCAGCCATTTCAGAGAGCAGATGGGACTCAACCACTTTGCTGTGGGGCTGGAGTCACATGTAGGCCAGACCAAGTAAGGATGGCAGTTTCCTTCCCTAAAGGACCTTAGTGAACCAGATGGGTTTTTCCAACAATCAGCAATGGGTTCATGGTCATCAGTAGTTTCTTAATTCCAGAACTATTATTGAATTCAAATTCCACCGTCTGCCGTGGTGGGATTCAAAGCCAGGTCCCCAGAATATTACCTGAGTTTCTGGATTAACTGTAGAACAATAATACCACTTGGCCATTGCCTTTCCCATTAGGAACAGGAGGAGGCCATTCAGCCCTTTGAGATTGCTCCACCATTCAATATCCAATTATAATTATCCAACTCAGTCCCCTGTTCACACTTTCTCCCTTCAGCCCTCAGAACTATATCTAACTTCTTATTAAATAGTAAATACTGTGGTCTCAAGCACTTTCTGTGACAGGGAATTCCATAGGTTCACCAATGTCTAGGTGAAGAAATGTCTCCCAACTCTGTCCTAAATGGCATATCTTGTATTCTTAGGCTGTTGCAGGATGATTACCGGATTTGTGGACCTACCAGAAATGCTGGAAAGACTACAGTTTGCAGCGTTACACACACCTCTTTTACAATGCAATCACATTTATGGCCCTATCTCAGAGATGACTGAGGTCAAACAGGGCTGTGCGATTTCACCAAATCTCCTCTTCATTATATTTGCTTCAATACTCTACCTCACCTCCAGAAAACTACCTACTGGCATAGACTGAAAATACAACACTGACTTTGACCCCTTCAATTCAAAACCAAAAGTAACCCCAACCCCAGACAGCCACTGACCTTCATTACACAGATGGAGCTTATGTGTTCCCTCAAACTGAGTTCCAGGCCATTGCTAACTCCTCCAAAACAGATGGGAACATCGTCCTTTCTGTAAGGCCCTCTACCTACACGCTGTTACAGCACAACACCTCCCCCTCTCAATCAGGATCAACAAAGAGATTCTTAAAAATGGGGACCACTTCCCAGACTTTTGTGAGCCCGCTCGGAGTGAAGTCAAACCTAGATGGAAAAGTGCATCATGCCTCTAGGGTCTCAAACCCAAGGGTACGGTAGCAAACGCAACTGCTCCTCCAGCTAGGCCCTCCTTGAAGACATTCTGCTCTTCTCTCCAATGTGATTTCCGTTTTAATCTTTCAATTTGTTCGAACACCTCTCAGTTCTGAAGGCTAGCCATACTGAACTTGAAAAACCAACTCTGTTTCTGTCTCTGCAAACAGTATTTTGCCTTTATCTGAGACCAAAGTCATGGCTTACAGCACAGCAGTGATCCCATTGCTCTTACAGATTTTGCAACATGGACAACATCTAGCAGGCACAAAGCATTTGGTGATGCACCAGCAACTACACAAGACCCTTCAAGGTCAAAAGACAGGTTGCCAACAGCAGCCCTCTCTCCCAAGCCAACTTTGTCAACACCGAGGGACAAATCACTCAAAGCCAGCTCCACTGTGTAGAATGTGTCATTCATATACAGAACACCAGACTCACAAAGCAGCTACTCAACTCTGAACTTAGCTGTGACAACAGACACCCAAGAAGACAGTGGCAACACTTTAAAGATGTCTTCAAAACACTGCTGATGAAGTTAAATGTCACCATCAGCAAGTCAGAGGCCTGGTCAGGGGACTGACCAAAATGGAGAAGGTTGATCCATAAAGGCACCAAGCACAAGACATCAAGAGTTCAGCAAGAATGTGCAGAAGCAACACTGAGACACAAGAGGGAGCTCATAAACCTCCAAATAACCATCAATCCACCATGCATGTAAACTGCAGGAGAAACTCGTTATAACAAAAATAAAGTCGCTGGAAAATCTCAGCAGGTCTGGCAGCATCCGTGAAGAAGAAAGCAGAGTTAACATTTCCCAAAATGTTAGCTCTGTTTTCTCCTTCACAGATGCTGCCGGACCTGATGAGTTTTTCCAGCAACTTTGTTATTTTTCCTGATTTACAGCATCCGCAGTTCTTTTGGTTTTTTTTAGAAACAAGTTATCCTCAAGACAGTGTCTCTTCAAAGTTAAAAGAAGATCAGGGCAAATGCTGATTGTGTTCAGTTGGAAATATTTAATCCTGTCAAATGTGACTCCAAGGAGGAAGAAACCAAATTCCATGAGACCAGAAGTAGGAACAGGAGTTGGCTGTTCAGCCTCTCAAGCCTGCTGTGCCATTCTACAGGCTGATCCAACACTCCTTATGTCCACTTTCATGCCCTTTCCCTCATAACCCTTGATTCATCGACTGATCATGAATCTATCTCAGCCATAAATCCACACAAGGACTCTGCCTCCATTGCTGTGTGTGTTAAGGAGTTCCAAAGACTTACAAGCCTCTCTATTATATCACAGCTTTTAAGACCTGTGCAAAATGTATGATAGTTGCCACTTTATAGACAAAAGATTGAAGTACATTAATAAATTTTTTGTCAATTAGGATTGGAACCCAATTTATAATTAAAAAATATACTATGAATAATATGACAAAAACACAAACTCAGCAGGTCCAGCAACATCCGTGGAAAGAGAAACAGAGTTAATGTTTTAATCCAACGTGACTCTTCTTCAGAACATCAATTGTCCATCCTTGTCCAGTATGGTTCGAAAAATTCATTAATTGATTCAGACAAGTATCAATTGTAGGCATAAAAATGTTCAAAGCTTCTGTTGTGGTTTCAAAGAAAGAGCACAAGAGATTGGATGCACTGCAGCAACCTAAAAATACATCTTTACAACTTTCATTATATGACATTGGTGAGGTTTGTATGTGAAAATAATTGATACCATTTCTAATAGTCAGCTACTTCACCTGTATGTGGGATGAACAGGGTCTGGTGTTAATGAGAGCTAAAATGGAATTAAAAAACCCTTGAGATAAAAAAAATTCTTGAGTGAAGATAAACCAAGTATGTGGGCAAGATTTCCAGCCCTTCCAAAGTTAGGAACAGTGACAGACCAGGCTTGAAAATAGTGTCTTTTGCATCTATGCCAGTTTCCAAACACTGTTCTCATGGCTAACTGTTTATGGAGATTTCAGATCACAGCCTGGCAATGTGCCTAGCCCCCATCAGATTGGCAGCCATTTAGGCTCAGCAAGAGCTTTGTTAACAAGAATCAAAAGGAAATCAACTGGTATTTTGCAGTCAGCCTCCAGTTTCCCAATATGCTGGAAAGGAGGCTGATACCCAGTGCTAAGCGAGCCGAGTGTGAAATGGGCGTCACTCCAGCAAAACCACAGTCATTCTGGCTTGCCTGTGTAGAGCAGCCAAAGATTCCCCAATTGCCCCTCCTCACAGGCTAATGACCCCAATGTGCTGTGTCCTGCCTGCCTGTTTCTGTATCTTAAACAGATTTTCAAAAACATTGGCGTAAGTACACTTTCATATTGATCCAATGAAATGCTGCAGCTCCTGCTTTCCTTCTGACTCACCTCCTGACTCCCCAAAGCCTGTCCACCATCTACAAGGCATGGAATACTCCCCACTTGCCTGGATGAGTGCAGCCCCAACAACACTCAAGAAGCTCGACTCCGTCCAGGACAAAGCAGCCGCTTGATTGGCAGCACCTCCACAAACATCCCACTCCCTCCACCAACTACACTCAGTAGCAGCAGTGTGTACTGTCTACAAGATGCACTGCAGAAATTCACCAAAGATCCTCAGACAGCACCTTCCACACCCGTGACCACTTCCATCTAGAAGGACAAGGGCAGTAGACATATGGTAACACCATTACCATCAAGCCATCCACCATCTTGACTTGGAAATATATCGCTATTCCTGCACTGTTGCTGGTTCACAATCCTGGAATTCCCTCCCTACTAGCATTCTGGGTTAATGCGTAGCATGAGGACTGAAGTGGTTCAAGAAGGCAGCTCACCACCACCTTCTCAAGGGCAACTAGGGACAGGCCAGAAATGCTGGACAGCCAACGACACCCACATCCTACGTCATGAATAGAAAATAAAACTTCTCTTCAGGAACTGGAAAACTTCTGACTAGTTATTCAACATCGAGGGCCTGGGCCACCACCTTTAGTGTGGCAGCATACCTGTCTCCTTGCCAATTAAAGGGCACCCAGTCAGAATTCCAAATATTGTCTGTTTCTTCCTATTTTCTGTCCCCAAGGCAAAAAAAAATCATCATAGAACCAAAGCGAAAAGCTTTAGAACATAGAACATAGAACATAGAACAGTACAGCACAGAACAGGCCCTTCAGCCCACAATGTTGTGCCGACCATTGATCCTCATGGATGCACCCTCAAATTTCTGTGACCATATGCATGTCCAGCAGTCTCTTAAATGACCCCAATGACCTTGCTTCCACAACTGCTGCTGGCAACGCATTCCATGCTCTCACAACTCTCTGCGTAAAGAACCTGCCTCTGACATCCCCTCTATACTTTCCACCAACCAGCTTAAAACTATGACCCCTCGTGCTAGCCATTTCTGCCCTGGGAAATAGTCTCTGGCTATCGACTCTATCTATGCCTCTCATTATCTTGTATACCTCAATTAGGTCCCCTCTCCTCCTCCTTTTCTCCAATGAAAAGAGACCGAGCTCAGTCAACCTCTCTTCATAAGATAAGCCCTCCAGTCCAGGCAGCATCCTGGTAAACCTCCTCTGAACCCTCTCCAAAGCATCCACATCTTTCCTATAATAGGGCGCCCAGAACTGGACGCAGTATTCCAAGTGCGGTCTAACCAAAGTTTTATAGAGCTGCAACAAGATCTCACGACTCTTAAACTCAATCCCCCTGTTAATGAAAGCCAAAACACCATATGCTTTCTTAACAACCCTGTCCACTTGGGTGGCCATTTTAAGGGATCTATGTATCTGCACACCAAGATCCCTCTGTTCCTCCACGCTGCCAAGAATCCTATCCTTAATCCTGTACTCAGCTTTCAAATTCGACCTTCCAAAATGCATCACCTCGCATTTATCCAGGTTGAACTCCATCTGCCACCTCTCAGCCCATCTCTGCATCCTGTCAATGTCCCGCTGCAGCCTACAACAGCCCTCTACACTGTCAACGACACCTCCGACCTTTGTGTCGTCTGCAAACTTGCTGACCCATCCTTCAATTCCCTCGTCCAAGTCATTAATAAAAATTACAAACAGTAGAGGCCCAAGGACAGAGCCCTGTGGAACCCCACTCACCACTGACTTCCAGGCAGAATATTTTCCTTCTACTACCACACGCTGTCTTCTGTTGGCCAGCCAATTCTGTATCCAAGCAGCTAAGTTCCCCTGTATCCCATTCCTCCTGACCTTCTGAATGAGCCTTCCATGGGGAACCTTATCAAATGCCTTACTGAAGTCCATATACACCACATCCACAGCTCGACCCTCATCAACCTTACTAGTCACATCCTCAAAAAACTCGATAAGGTTTGTAAGGCATGACCTACCCCTCACAAAGCCTACTACAAAGAGTTTCAGCTATTGGGGGAGGCTGAACAGGTTGAGACTGTTTTCCCTGCAGCGTCAGAGGTTGAGGGGTAACTTTATAGAGGTTTATAAAATCATGAAGAACATGGATAGTGTGAATAGTCAAGGTCTTTACCCCAGAGTAGGGGAGTCCAAAACTAGAGTGCATAGGTTTAAGGTGAGACAAGAAAGATTTAAAAGGGACCTAAGGGGCAAATTTTTTTTTTTAACGCAGAGTGTGTTGCGAGTACAGAATGAAGTGGTGGAGGCTAGCACTATTACAGCATTTAAATGGCATCTGGGTGGGGTTAGAGGGATATCAACCAAGTGCTGGAAAATGGGTCTGGACTAATATAGGATACCTAGTCCTAGTTGGACATAAGAGTCTGTTTCTGTGCTGTATAACTCAATGACTCTATAACTGTCGAGGCAGGGCCAAATATATTCAAGGCTGAGATAGATTTTTGATCAGGAAAGGAATCAAGGGTCATGGGGAAAATGCAGGAAGGTGGAGGTTAGGATCATCGTATCAGCCACAATCTCAAGGAATTGCACATTAGACTTGAACAGCTGAATAACCTACTCCTGCTCCTATGGTCTTATGTTTCTCCCATTGGTATCATCCTTTTACCTATACTGACACCATATTTAGGATTATTCTTTGGAAGCTCTGGCAGTTATCTGTCAATCATCATTAACTGGCATCTTCTCCAATGGCAATACCTTTATCAATCTATTTGCCAACCAATCAGCAGGCACCTCTAAAACAGTAGAAATGCTGTTTTCCCTTGTCTCTGGTGATTTTTATGAATTGTCCTGATGCATGGAAGACAAAAAACTTTGATAAAATGTGTCTGTTTTCAGCTTTACTCAAGTTGTGTTTTACCAGATGACAATTTAGCCTTCTGCAGTTGTAAATGTTGTTTCAGCACGGCTAGTGGGACTATCGTAACAGCTGTCCTGAAAGACAGATTGCTGGCTGGGCTTTCCTGGCCAATATTCAGGGTAATATCGAACATTCCATTTAAGGAGATGATTTGTTTTGTGGCTTGTTAAATGAGCTTAGTAGCAGTCTGTCATAACTTATTATTTCAAACTCACTGCTGTACAAATAGAGGTGAAAATATAAGAAGCTCTGTGTAATGGAGTGCATATCTGTGTACAAATTGTATTGCTGTACTAGTGTTCATGGTTTGCTTGCTGTTGTAATGATTATACAGAGTTGTCTGTCATGTTGTTCTGCACCCAAGACAATTGGGTTTGCACCCATAGAACATAGAACATAGAACATAGAACAGTACAGCACAGAACAGGCCCTTCAGCCCACAATGTTGTGCCGACCATTGATCCTCATGTATGCACCCTCAAATTTCTGTGACCATATGCATGTCCAGCAGTCTCTTAAATGACCCCAATGACCTTGCTTCCCCAACTGCTGCTGGCAACGCATTCCATGCTCTCACAACTCTCTGCGTAAAGAACCTGCCTCTGACATCCCCTCTATACTTTCCACCAACCAGCTTAAAACTATGACCCCTCGTGCTAGCCATTTCTGCCCTGGGAAATAGTCTCTGGCTATCGACTCTATCTATGCCTCTCATTATCTTGTATACCTCAATTAGGTCCCCTCTCCTCCTCCTTTTCTCCAATGAAAAGAGACCGAGCTCAGTCAACCTCTCTTCATAAGATAAGCCCTCCAGTCCAGGCAGCATCCTGGTAAACCTCCTCTGAACCCTCTCCAAAGCATCCACATCTTTCCTATAATAGGGCGCCCAGAACTGGACGCAGGGCCACATTGCACACCATTCCACACCAGCAGGGCTACATTGTCAGGGTTGAAATAGGCATTTGTGCAACTTACTGGCAACTATTGTTAGATCTGGTAGGCAGCAGTGTGATTTAGTCCACTCCAACTTGACTGTCTCCCCTTTCAAATCTTGTAAGGTGACAGAGACACAGCGAGGTCAGGAGGCAGCACGAACAGCACATTTGTAGGTTCCGCAATTTTTGAAAAAGCTTCAGAACTTATTTGTGGACCAGGTGATACTCCTTCACCACTGAAAACATGGCTGAAGAGTTCTACTCTGCTTTCACTGAACAAGTACCTGCCTTTGGTTAGGGTGAAGTTACATTCTCCAAGGCACGAAAGACATGCCACAAGTTCGCTATCAGCGTGCCAATGATGAGTTTGAACATTAATGGCAATCTGCCTTCATGTCCTCGGAGTGAGGATGAAATCATGCTGACATACTTCTGCTACTGAATTGCCTCCAAAGCTGGAGTCCCTTATTTTGAAGTCCAATGCGAGAAGAGAATGCAAGAAATAAAGAGCTGGAGTTAACCATTTGGTCCTTCAAATGCTGCCCCAACAATAACAAGATCACTGCTAATGTACCGTCAGCTTCACCTCATCTTTCATTTCCCATCATGATGTGGAGGTATCTTCTGACGTCGTCCATTCCAGATCATAGCATCAATTGCCCAATGCAGCAGACTTTAGTTTAACCAGCACTCATCACCTGGCACTCTCCATAAACCATTAAAAATTACATACCAGATGTTTATGGCATTATTCTGTCCCATTGTAGCTTTTTCAAAAATGTATTTACCTCAATGTAAATGTACTTGTTCAATCAAATAGCCACACGAAATATCAAACATTCATTCAATTTCAAGTCAATTTCTCCTCAAATACCGCAATTTATCACAATGTTAGAGTGGAGGGTGAAAGTCAGAAGGCTCTCTGTCGTAAACTTTAATTGATAAATGATGATTTATAGTTACAAGGAACAGCCCAGTAAAATGCAGCGAAAAGCTTCAACTGTTGCCATAGTCCAGCTTCATTTGAATATTTGAAGAACAAAAGGATAAAGCTGAAAGAAAGTCCATCTTCGCTCGGCCGTCTCCACCACGACCAACCACATCTACACTGCCAATCTGCTGCCAGATGCAATGTCGGAGTCGCGATGGCACCATCACTGAGCCCACCTCCCCAGTGGGCCACTGATGCCAGGTCCTGTGCTGGACCCAGCCACCTTGCTGATAACCAGGAGACCCCAACTCTGGGCCTACCGCAACCAGGAGCTGCTGCCATTGCCACATGGATATACAGGAGACCCTGCTCCAGGCCCACCGCAACCAGAACTGCTGTCATTGCCACACGGATACACAGGAGACCCTGCTCCAGGCCCACCGCAACCAGGAGCCGCTGCCATTACCACGCGGATACACAGGAGAGCCTGCTCCAGGCCCACCACAACCAGGAGCTGCTGCCATTGCCACGCCGATACACAGGAGACCCTGCTCCAGGCCCACCGCAACCAGGAGCTGCTGACATTGCCACGCCGATACACTGGAGACCCTGCTCCAGGCCCACCGCAACCAGGAGCTGCTGCCATTGCCACGCCGATACACTGGAGACCCTGCTCCAGGCCCACCGCAACCAGGAGCTGCTGCCATTGCCATGCGGATACACAGGAGACCCTGCTCCAGGCCCACTGCAACCAGCCGCCCCTGGCTCTGCCCCAGGCCAGGCTACTGCCTCACCAACAGTCCCACTCTGGCTGCTCTCCACCTCGATGTCACCTTCTCTGCTGTCGGGAAAAAGATGAAGTAAAAAGAAGAAAGAAAACAAAAATGGCAGTGGGTGAAGGAAATGGGTGCCTGGAGCAGACGGACCCAAGACACCTTACCAGCCCCGCCATCTTGGAAGGCAAGGGTGCATTATTTCAGTGATTTAAGCTGTAAGTAAGGAATAACAGTGATGTGTATATCCCCTACATTACATCTGTATTAGTGTGTATTTTGACACTGATCATGTGGACCTCTCAATTATCCAGGCTATTTGGTCCACAGGCACACTCCTGGTCCCACAGGTCCAGTTAGTAAAAAGTGTGCTTTATTTCAAAAAACCTATTTACTTCCTCTTGAAATATTTTGTGATCTAGCCTCCACAACTAAAAAAAATGAAAGAACTGCGGATGCTGTAAATCAGGAACAAAAACAGAAGTTGCTGGAAAAGCTCAGCAGGTCTGGCAGCATCTGTGTAGGAGAAAACAGAGTTAAAGCTTCGGGTCTGGTGACCTTTCCTCAGAACTGTTCTGAGGAAGGGTCACTGGCCTCGAAACGTTAACGCTGTTTTCTCCTTCACAGAAGCTGCCAGATTTGCTGAGCATTTCCAGCAACTTTGTTTTTGCAGTCTCCACAACTTGTTGGAATAGCGTATTCCAGACAGTTCGCTGCCTCCTGGGAGCAGAAATTCCTTCACATCTGTTTTTTTTAAAAACTAAGACACCACGAGTTTTCTGCCAGTTGAATTTGTTGGCTGCCTGCATCTGAGGTCAAATTTCAAAGGGTGCTCAGCATCTTTCACCTTCGCTACAATCACTCATTGTCTGTGTAACGTGGTTCTTGTTGAATGGCTTGGTTTGATGACAACAGCCTCCTTTGTTTTATTCACCTGACCCCTTGGCTGGTGACAGCAAGTAATTTGAAAAGCCTGACTTCCCTTGCGGATATGTTCCTTCCAGATTAAAGGAAATTATGTTTTAAAATGAGACATTTTAACTGGACTTTTTTGTTTAGAATGCATTTATTTTGTTGCTAACTGCAAGGATAAACCATAATACAATATATCTACATACAGATTAAGGAAAGGAAGGGAGTCTGAAGAGAGTTTCATAAAGTGAAACAAAAAGATAAACACGTCAATCAGTCCCTATTCTTCACCAAAAATGAATGTGTGAGTGATTGAGACCCATGGGGCAAGTTCACCCCCAGTTTCATCAACAACATCAAGGTCAAGTAATCACTGAAGTTTCCTTCTTTAACTGAGCTAACAGCAATCCTAACCATCTCTGATGATGCACGACTGGAAGCGCATTAGAGATTGCAATGTACATGCAACACTTTGCTGATACCAATGAAGTGGGCAGTCTGTAATTCAAGGATATTGTTGGCATATTCAGGGAAAGTGTACGTGATTGCAATTGTGTACAGATTTGTTGTATTGTGGAAATTGCTCAGTGGTTCCATTCTCCAAGTGAATTCCAGAATGCAGCCTTTGTTTTTGTCTATGAGTGAGACTTTAGTTTTCAAGGTTCCAAAAACTTTGAGCTTTGTGACCGTAAAAAGAATATTTCCATATTGCTAGAGATAACAAGGTGTAGAACTGGATGAACACAGCAGGCCAAACAGTATCAGAGGAGCAGGAAAGCTGACGTTTCGGGTCTGGACTCTTCTTCAGAAATTGGAGCGGGGAGGGGGCTCTGAAATAAATGGGGGGGGGGGCATGGTAATAGTAGGTAGATAGTGGAGCAGATAGGTGGGAGAGAAGACGGACAGGTCCAGGAGGCGGGGATGAAACTACTAAATGTGAGTGTCAGTAGGACGTGGGGGTTGGGATTGGTCAGGAGGAGGGAGGAGCAGATAGTTGGGAGGGAAAATGGGCAGGCCAAGGAGGTGGGGATGAGGGGGGCACTGCTCTTGGGATGAGGTTGGGGTTGGGGAGATTTTGAAGCTAGTAAAGCCCATATTTAGGCCGTTGGGTTGTAGGCTCCCGAGGCCAAATATGATGCTGCTTGGCCTGCTTTGTTCATCCAGCTCTATATCTTGTTATCTCAGATTCTCCAGCATCTGCAGTTCCTACTATTTCTTTTCATATTTCTGCTGTGGCTAAAATAGGGTGATTTTGTTTGCTTGAGCAATTTGGCTCTCACAACATTGACAGGTGCTTCTGTATCTGAAAGCTATCATATCAGAGAGTGAACTCAAGGGGGCACGCAATTCTCTGCTGCTTACCTCATGATGCACCATGCCCCTACAGCACACGCTTGCCCTATTCTGCTCTCACTAGCTACAAACATACTGCAAGGGTCACAATGCTAGCACCATATTTAAAGCTTGGCTCAGCAGCACATCAAAACGTTGCTACCCCTTCAAAGTGGGACAGCAACATGGAAGAACAGCCCCTGAGGACACAGAGCTGGCACTGATGACTTTTCACGGAATGGCACAAGCATGAACATACTGCATCTTCACTTCAAACTGATTGTCACTGAAACTGTAGCAATGAGAATGATGCTACAGAGGCAACCCGTCCTTAGCACTATACCGTGATGGAGCCCCGAACGGGTACCGGCAATCAGAAACAAACTCAAAAATGTCTGTGACAGTGTTCTGTCTGAAGGAGTGCACTCTTTTTCAATGTCCACATTGTGACTCAGACTATCACATGGTGGAAAACCTGCAAACAGATAATAAAATTAACTTCTGAAGAAAGGTCCAGACCTGAAATGTCAGCTTTCTTGCTCTTCTTATGCTGCTTGGCCTGCTGTGTTCATCCAGCTCTACACCTTGTTATCTCTAGGGAACAAACAGGGCTTGCTTGCATTTTGACCAACCACTAACGTCACAGTAAACAAATGAGGGCCTTGCCAAGCATACACCTATTATCCATTTAAGTCCTGCCTGGCTTGTACCACCAGATGCTGGACTAATCCCTGGACTAGGTGCACTGGGCCTGAGAAGAGACTGTAGCCCAATCCGTGGCCTGTAACAATATGGGACCTCTGACCAGGACTGCTCCAAGTAGCCAACAGGCTGTTTCTAAATCCCTAGGGTGAGGCCAGGTGATGTCCCTGACTGGGCAGGATATACCCAACTGACAATGGCTCCCCCAGACTTGAGTGAGCTCTGATCTTTAGTCTGAGAAATGAGCGTTTGCTCCAAGCACAGGCAGTGTGTTTGCCACATGATCCGTAAAAATAACTTGACCATCATCCTCATAGAAGCTACACAGGCTCTGACAGGAAATTTTTAGTTTCTCTCTGGCCACAGGGTAAGTTCCAGAGAACTGCAGAATGGCTAAATGTGGTTCCACTTTTCAAAAGAGGTGGTAAAGATGAACCAGAAAATTATACAGCTGGGTTTCACGTCAGTAGCAGGGAATCTATTGGAGAAAACTCCAAAGGACAGAATTTATATCCACTTGGAAGAGCATGGGTAAATAAAGGATAGTCAGCATGGTTTTGTCAGAGCGAGGTCGTACCTAGCAAATTCATTAGAATTTTTCAAAACTGTGATCAACTTGTGTGGACAAAGGAAGTTCTGTTGATGTAGTTAAAATTGATTTTCGCAAAGCTTTTGACAAGGTACCGAATAGGAGACTGATTGAGAAGGTTAAAGCACATGGAACACAGGGAAACTTGGTGAGATGGATCAGAAACTGGAATAGTGATAGGACACAAAGGGTAGTGGTAGAAAGCTGTTCAAGTGACGAGGATCAGTACCAGGACCTGTATTGTTGTCATACATGTAGATTAAATAGATGGAAGTGTGGGTGCAGGTGTGCACGCGGGTGGGGTATGTTAAGCAAGTTTGCAGGTGACACCAAGATTGGTAGGGTGGTGAACAGCGATGGAGGTTGTAGGTTACAGGAAGTTACAGATGGACTGGTCAGACTTGTGGCAGATGGTACTTAACCCTGAGGTGATGCACTTTGGAAAAAGAAACAAGATGAGGGAATATTTAATGAATGGGAGGGCACTGGGTAGCTCAGAGGAACAAGGGAGATCTTGGGGTAATTATTCACAGATCCCTGAAGTCGGCAGAGCATGTGACTTAGGATAGTTAAGGCAACATAAGGGACACTTGCTTTCATCTGTCATGGTGAAGAGGACACGAGCAAGGAGGTAATATTGGAGTGGTACTGAGCATTGGTCACACCAGAGCTGGGGTACTGTATGCAGTTGTCACTACAGGAAGGATGTGATAGCACTAGTGGGGATACAGAGGAGGTTCACAAGGATGTTGGCTGGGATGGAGAAACTGAGGTAGAAAGACAGACTAGACAGGCTCGGACCGTTTTCTTTATAACAAAGAGATGGGTGGGGTGGGGTACAAGATTGAGGTATATAAGATTATGAGGGGTATGGACAGGGTGAAGAGGGAACAGCTGCTTCCCTCAGCTCAGGGGTCAATCATGAGAGGGCACAGTTTTAGGGTAAGGGGAAGGAGATTCAGAGAGAATTTGGGAAAAAACATTTTCACTCAGTAGGTGGTGGGAATCTTGATCCACTGCCTGGGAAGCTGTTGGAGGCCAGAAAACTTATAACCTTTAAAAAAATACTTGGACGAGTACTTCAAATATCATAATATTTAAGGATATGGGATAAGTGCAGGAAATTGGGATTAGCACACCATTCATGCTGGTTATTATTGGTGCAAACTCAATGCGTTGGATGACTATGATTGATCACCAACAACCATGACAAGCTACATGTGGCTATGTCTGTGACAGGACAGTGTTGAAGAAATTGATGGGATTAAAACCTGACAAGTACCCAGGGCCTGATGCTCTGCATCCCAGGGTACTTAAGGAAATGGCCCCAGAAATGGTGGACACATTGGTGATAATTTTCCAGCATTGTATAGACTCTGGAAGATTTCCAATGCATTGGAAGATAGCTAATGTAACCCCATTCTTATAAAAAGGAGCGAGAGAGAAAATGGGGAACTATAGGCAGGTTGGCCTGACATCGGTGATGGGGAAAATGCTGGGGTCAATCATTAAGGATGTAATAACTGAGCATTTAGAAAGCAGTGACAGAATCGATCTTAGTCAGAATGAATTCACTAAAAGGAAGTCATGCTTGACAAATCTGGAATTTTTTGAGGATGTCACCACTAGAGGAGACAAGGGTAAATCAGTAGATGTGTATCTGGACTCTCAAAAGACTTTTGACAAAGTTCCACACACGGGGTTAGTCAGGAAAATTAAAGCTCATGGTATCAGAGGTAATATATTGACATAGAGAACTGATCAGCGGAGAGTTGGCCCTTTTCAGAGTGGCAGGCAATGACGAGTGGGATTCGGCAGGGTTCAGTGCCGGGATCTCAACTGTTCACAAAATACATTAACAATTTGGTTAAAGGAATTGAATGCAATATCTCCAAATGTGTACGGGAGAGGGTGGGAATGAAACACTATGATCGCATGCAGGTTCAGAGGGCCGAATGGCCTGCTCCAGCACCTATTTTCTATATTTCTAGGACAGCAGTACTGTGAAGCTATAAGTTCTGAATGAAGCAGCAATGTGTGAAAAAGAGAAAGCAAGTAGACAAAAACAGCAATTGGAGAAACTCAGCAGGTCTGGCAGCATCTGTAGAGAGAGAAAACAGAATTAATGTTTCAAAGGCCAGGAGGGACGCAGTATGACACAAACTAGACACTGAGTGACAGCGCCAAGAGAGCAAGCAAAAAGCTTTAGGTTATACACTGTGCACTGATTCATGAGCCTGACCCTGAGCACAGAGCAGCCTGGCAGCAGGACGGCACTGTATGGTGTCACTGAGCTCCAAGGTGCTGTTTCTGAGTGAGTCAGAGACATGCCATCTAGATGGTTGGGCTCTGCATATCCAATGCCAGCCTCTGGATGAAGGATGTTAGCAGCCCCTGCCCGTGGAGCATGCCCTGAGAGACTGGCCAAGCCGGAGCTGTAGCTCTCAAGCACCCACTCAGAAATCCATGTCCGCGTTGTCACTGTTTAACCTGTGGAAAGTAGGTAATTGCGTACAAGAGATCCTGCAATCATCCCAGGAATCAGTCTCGTGACTACTTGCTGCACTCCCTCTTTGGCAAGTATATCTTTTAAGTACAAAAACAGAAGTTGCAGGAAGTGCTCAGCAGGTCTGGCAGCATCTGTGAAGAAAAAATCAGACTTGACGTTTTGGGTCCAGTGACCCTTCCTCAGAACAGGAGTAACAGTGACCCTTCCTCAAAACTACTCCTGTTCTGAGGAAGGGTCACCGGACCTGAAACATTAACTCTGATTTCACTTCACAGATGCTGCCAGATCAGAAACTTCTGTTATTGTTCCATATGCAGTTCTTTTGGTTTTTATATCTTTTAAGTAAGCAGATTAAAAAGGTGTCCCACTAAACTCCTGCAGTTGCACACGTTTGTTAACTCCCATGATAGTACCTTCCAAGTCTGTCAGCTCTATCACCTAGAAGGACAAGAGCAGCAGAGCTGTTGGAACATCATCTTTGAAAGTTCCCTTCTAATCCATCTTCCATTCTAAGTTGAACCAAATCATTCATTCTTCTCTATCACAAAGCCCAACAGCATTGTGTAAACTAGCACCAAAAGAATAAAGAATGTGGTGGTGAGTGACCTCGAGGGTAATTAGGAATGGGCATTAAAAGCTGGCTGTGTATTTAAAAATGGAAAAATGTGGACACAACGCTCAATACAATTTCAACACTTTGTGACAGTGTAAAGATTTTCTTTCTTACCTGCCTTGGGAAAAAGAGCAATCTTGCTTTTCACGTTGAGTGATTTCAAATCCATCAGGGTTCATGGATGGCATGATGTGAATCCGAGTATTGTTTATTAGCTTGGTTATCGTGGCATCTTTATTGTACATTTTAACCAGATGTTCAATCAAGTGAAGCAGTATTTCTCTGCCCACGACCTGTATTAAATCACAACTGTATTAATTAAACGATTCCTCAAAATAGCGAGTTTTGAGAAGATTTGTAGCTCAGGTTGAGGTTCTAGATGTGAGTTTGCTCGCTGAGCTGGAAGGTTAGTTTTCAGACGTTTCGTCACCATTCTAGGTAACATCATCAGTGAGCTTCCGATGAAGCGCTGGTGTTATGTCCCGCTTTCTGTTTATCTGGTTAGGTTTCCTTGGGTTGGTGATGTCATTTCCTGTTCTTTTTCTCAGGGGATGGTAGATTGGCTCCAAGTCAATGTGTTTGTTGATGGAGTTCCGGTTGGAATGCCATGCTTCTAGGAATTCTCGTGCATGTCTCTGTTTGGCTTGTCCTAGGATGGATGTGTTGTCCCAATCAAAGTGGTGTCCTTCCTCATCTGTATGTAAGGATACTAGTGATAGTGGGTCATGTCGTTTTGTGGCTAGTTGATGTTCATGTATCCTGGTGGCTAGCTTCCTGCCAGTTTGTCCAATGTAGTGTTTGTCACAGTTCTTGCAAGGTATTTTGTAAATGACGTTCGTTTTATTTGTTGTCTGTATAGGGTCTTTTAAGTTCATTAGCTGTTGTTTTAGTGTGTTGGTGGGTTTGTGGGCTACCCTGATGCCAAGGGGTCTGAATAGTCTGGCAGTCATTTCGGAAATGTCTTTGATGTAGGGGAGAGTGGTTATGGTTTCTGAGCCCGTTTTGTCTGTTTGTTTGGGTTTATTGCTGAGAAATCGGCGGACTGTGTTCATAGGGTACCCGTTCTTTTTGAATACGCTGTATGGGTGATCACCTATACAGATAAGAAAGGACACCACTTTGATTGGGACAACACATCCATCCTAGGACAGGCCAAACAGAGATATGCACGAGAATTCCTAGAAGCATGGCATTCCAACCGGAACTCCATCAACAAACACATTGATTTGGAGCCAATCTACCATCCCCTGAGAAAAAGAACAGGAAATGACATCACCAACCCAAGGAAACCTAACCAGATAAATAGAAAGCGGGACATAACACCAGCGCTTCGTCGGAGGCTCACTGATGATGTTACCTAGAATGGTAACGAAACGTCTGAAAACTAACCTTCCAGCTCAGCGAGCAAACTCACATCCAGATTCCTCAAAATGCTGACATTTCAGTGAAGATCCTGCGATAGGTACATAAAAGGCTAAGTCCAGTTACTTTCAACTCCAAATGTATGACCTCAGCTGATGGTATGTGTAGATGAGACAGGACCTAGAATAAATATGTCCTGGTTGTGGTGTATTTAGATATGACCAATTTTAAAAACAATCTTAAAATCGCCAGCAAACAAAGTTAAAATCTATTCTCCAAAAGGATCACTTCATATCCAAAGAATGACCACTGCCTCTCAAGTTCACATAGTTGTTTCTCCCCAGTGTTCTCCTGTGAACTGTGAAGTCTTCTTACACAAAGATTCCTAAAACAGAGCTTATACTTTCCCAGCTTCTGAATAATTTTCCGCTTTCTAACCAAACATTTCTGGTCTGATAGTTGCACAAACTAAACATTTAACATTGAGTTGACTGTGCTTTCTGAACTGTTTCAATTCCTTTCTTTAAAAAAGGAGGAAAATTGTGCTATTGAAACTATTCAGGTCTCCTTAAACCTGCTCCAAATCTTTTAATTTTCTAAACTAACATCAACATTGACCATCCTGAACCAAAAACAAGCTGGTTTCAATGTTTACACTTCCGATTGTCAAACCAGCAGAGTATAAACAAAAAATGTCCAGTAACTCTCCAGAGTATCCTGCTCTAACAGAAACTGGATTTAGGTGACTGGCCCAGGACGACCGTCGAACCAAAAACAAAAACAATCACAAAAACAAAAAGCTCAGAAAATAAAACAACCCAAATGAGATCTTAAAATCAAGTCTCCAATAGAATCATATTAAAAAAATAAAATTCAACACATTTCATCACCACATCCAACATTAAAATGGAGGGAATTTATTTTCAAACTGTTAATTCCAAGATTTAAACAAGAAAAGCAGGATTTCTTTTCAAAAGTGGAGTACAGCAAATTCTGCCCAAGGTGGCAACATTAAATTCTTCAATTCTGCAGGGAAGAAATGAGCAGGCAACAATAACAATGGAGAAGCTGAAGATGACATTGCTGAAGTGAATTAATAGGTTTTTTGGACCAAGATACTACCCTATCCCTCCAACACAACCCCCAGTCTCACCCTTTTTCACTCCAGTGCACCATTCCCAGGAGGAATTACATAGTGATAGTAAGGCACTGAGTGATTCGAAGATCATAGAATCTTGGAACTGTTACAATGCAATTCTATTTCTTTTTAATCTAAAGCCTGAGTTAATATTTCCATTGTTCCTACGAATGTCCACCACCTCTCATTCAGCAAAGTTAGTCCTTTGCCTCTTAATTATGATTAAATGGCAGAGTGGACTTGATGGGCCGAATGGCCTTACTTCCACTCTTATGTCTTATGGTCTTATGGTCTAATGGCAAAGTCTACAAGTTTCCTAATGTCTTATTGTATTATATTGCTTTCTTTCTAGTTATTGTCTGGTGTCTTTTGCAAATTTGGGTTGCTACGTCCAAATAAATTATGCAACTTATGAGTAAGATTCGCCAGAACACTAATGCTTAAGGAACCCAACTTTTTACTTTCCTCTCAACTAAATTACAATCCATTACTCATACACTTAGCTTTCCACTTCTCATCCCAGTTGCTGTTCATTTACCTATTTGTCCCTCGACTAAACTTCATAATGAGTCCACTGTGTCATCATTTATCAAAGCCTAAAATATTTACTGCATTCCACTTGTTTACTCTATTAATTCTTCAGAGAATTCAATCAGGTTGATTCAACATGATGTTTGAACTCCATAAAAGTTAATTTTTTAAATCATATTTTCTATCCCTCGATGCTTTTCCATCACTGGTGTAGATTCCACTATCCTATTACTGACTTTAAACTGACTTGCCTCTGGTTTTCAGGTTTTAGTTCTGTTCACTTTTTGTACATCAGAATTACATTAGCAGTCTGTCAATTTTCTGGCACTACCTCCTCTCCTGAGAAACTTGTATCTAAACAAGAATTCTTGCTATCGCCTGCTATTTTCCTTCGCCATGTTGGGAGCATACTTCGTAGTTATTTGTATTAATCTAAGCTTGAAGCTCACCTGCCTTAACTATCATATTCCTCATGCTGGAACAAATACACCCCAGACCACCAGTTCTGCCGCATTTAGGAACCTCTCCCGGCCTGTTCTTCATCTTAGTCTCACGGGTCTTAGTCAGGTTCCTCCTCAGTTATTTCACCAGCAAGCTAGTGCTCTAGTTCCCTTCCCCCTACCACATGAGCTTAAACCCTCCTGTGGGGTTCTAGCAAACCTCCCAGCCAGGATATTGGTGCGACAGTTTGGGTGAGACATGTTCTTCTTGTAGAGGTCCCATCCGTCCTGGAAGAGATCCCAATCATGCAGATATCCGAAGCCCTCCCTCCTACATCAGCTCTTTAGCCATGTACCTAACCATAATATCTTCCTATTCCTAGCCTCATTGGCATGTGACACAAAGTAAGTGCAAGATTACAACCCTAGAGATCCCAATTTTCAATTTCCAACCTCCCTTCCTTAAAGTCTCTTTGCAGGATCTCATCTCTCTTCCCACCTATGTCATTAGCATCAATATGAACCATGCCATCTGGCTGCTCACCCTCTCCTTCAGAACATCCAGTCACTGCTCAGAGATATCCTTGCTCCTACGCCAAGGAGGCAACATACCACCCTGGAGTCTCACTCCCAGCCAAAGAAATGCTTATCTGTGTCTCTGACTATACAGCTCCCTATCACAACCTCTCCCCTACATTCGCTTCCCTGCTGTAAACAGTGCTAGTCGTGCTACCACTGATCTGGCTACTGCAGATGCTTTGCCTTTAGTGGCCATTCCCCCAACAGTATCCAAAACGTTACACATGTTTGATAGGGGAATGGCCACAGGAAACTCCTGCACTCCCTACCCGTGCTTAGCCATCTTCCTTTGACTTTTTTGCCCATACAGGCCTTCCTGGTGGTGTGTCCAGCTGGCTGTACACATTATCCATGATGTTCCCAGTCTCATGGATCCTTCATAGTGAGTTCAGTTGCAGGTCTGGGCATTCCATGTGCCAAATCAGCAGCTGTAGCCGAACACTTCCAGCATATGTAATCACCATGGAGACTAGAAGTGTCCCTATTTCCCACATATTGCAGCAGGAGCAATCCTCAGGGCCAAATTCTCCTGCCATTTGGAAACTCATCAACAAAGTCAATCTCATTAATTACAGACAATAATCCAGGAACTGATTACACAACCTTATCCACTCGTCACCAAACTCCAGGCTCCCGCTCTCTATTCCAAGCAGACTGCATCAATAGAAACTCTCCCTCCAGATATGATTCACTCAGTTTGCAAACCCGGGTCCTGAGCAGCCGAGCCCAGCTCAGTCTGAGTCAAAGTGTCAACCCCAGATTCCTCCCTAGATTCGGCTCCACATTGTCTGACTGACCCCGCTCTTCAGGTATTTATCCTGCTGTTCACCCCCAGGTTCGCTGTGTCGCTGCTTAGATTATCTCAAAAGAAAGTTCTCCAGGTTGGTACTAGATATGGGAGAGCTGTCTTGTGTGGAAAGACTGAGTAGGTTGGGCCTGTACCCACTGGAATGGAGAAGGCTGAGAGACAGCCTACAGAAACATACAGGATTCTGCAGGGGACTTGACAGGGGAGATGTGGAGAGGTTGTTTCTCCCGTATGGGACAGTCTAAGACTAGGGGACATCATAAGCGGCCACGTATTTACAACAGAGAGGAAGAGGAATTTCTTCCGTGCAGTTCTTTACCACAGAGGACCGTTGAGGTAGAGTCTCAAGTGCATGCAAGGCTGAAACAGACAGATTTTTAACCATAAGAGAAACAAGGGTCATAGGGAAAAGGCAGGAAAATGGAGTTGAGGATTAGTTGATCAGCATGATCTCATCGAATGGTAGAGCAAACTTGATGGGCTGAAAGGCCCTCATCTGCTCCTAAGTCTTGAATGAATTAATTAAATGAATTGAATTAGCTTTATAGTCATATGTATTTCAATGAATGCAGTGAAACCGCCCGCAGAGCCATCTTAGGTACAAAAGGTACTTCAGTTAGAACATAGAACATACAACATAGAACAGTACAGCACAGAACAGGCCCTTCAGCCCACAATGTTGTGCCGACCATTGATCCTCATGTATGCACCCTCAAATTTCTGTGACCATATGCATGTCCAGCAGTCTCTTAAATGACCCCAATGACCTTGCTTCCACAACTGCAGCTGGCAATGCATTCCATGCTCTCACAACTTTCTGTGTAAAGAACCCGCCTCTGACATCCCCTCTATACTTTGCTCCAACCAGCTTAAAACTATGACCCCTCGTGCTGGCCATTTCTGCCCTGGGAAATAGTCTCTGGCTATCAACTCTATCTATGCCTCTCATTATCTTGTATACTTCAATTAGGTCCCCTCTCCTCCTCCTTTTCTCCAATGAAAAGAGACCGAGCTCAGTCAACCTCTCTTCATAAGATAAGCCCTCCAGTCCAGGCAGCATCCTGGTAAACCTCCTCTGAACCCTCTCCAAAGCATCCACATCTTTCCTATAATAGGGCGACCAGAACTGGACGCAGTATTCCAAGTGTGGTCTAACCAAAGTTTTATAGAGCTGCAACAAGATCTCACGACTCTTAAACTCAATCCCCCTGTTAATGAAAGCCAAAACACCATATGCTTTCTTAACAACCCTGTCCACTTGGGTGGCCGTTTTAAGGGATCTATGTATCTGCACACCAAGATCCCTCTGTTCCTCCACACTGCCAAGAATCCTATCCTTAATCCTGTACTCAGCTTTCAAATTCAACCTTCCAAAATGCATCAACTCGCATTTATCCAGGTTGAACTCCATCTGCCACCTCTCAGCCCATCTCTGCATCCAGTAAACGTCCCGCTGCAGCCTACAACAGCCCTCTATACTGTCAACGACACCTCCGACCTTTGTGTCGTCTGCAAAGTTGCTGACCCATCCTTCAATCCCCTCATCCAAGTCATTAATAAAAATTACAAACAGTAGAGGCCCAAGGACAGAGCCCTGTGGAACCCCACTCACCACTGACTTCCAGGCAGAATATTTTCCTTCTACTACCACTCGCTGTCTTCTGTTGGCCAGCCAATTCTGTATCCAGGCAGCTAAGTTCCCCTGTATCCCATTCCTCCTGACCTTCTGAATGAGCCTACCATGGGGAACCTTATCAAATGCCTTACTGAAGTCCATATACACCACATCCACAGCTCGACCCTCATCAACTTTTCTAGTCACATCCTCAAAAAACTCGATAAGGTTTTTGAGGCATGACCTACCCCTCACAAAGCCGTGTTGACTGTATTTGATCAAGCCATGCTCTTCCAGGTGGTCATAAATCCTATCCCTCAGAATCCTTTCTACAACCTTGCAGACGACAGACGTGAGACTTACCGGCCTGTAATTGCCGGGGATTCCCCTATTTCCTTTCTTGAAGAGAGGAATTACATTTGCTTCTCTCCAGTCCTCAGGTACAACTCCAGTGGAAAGCAAGGATGCAAAGATCTTTGCAAGTGGCGAAGCAATTGCATTTCTCGCTTCCCAAAGCAGCCGAGGACAAATCTGGTCCGGGCCTGGCGACTTGTCAATCTTAATGTTTGACAAAATTTTCAGCACATCAGCTTCCTCTATCTCTATCCATTCCAGCATGCACACCTGCTCTTCAAAGGTTTCATTCACTACAAAGTTTGTTTCTTTCGTAAAGACAGAAGCAAAAAACTCATTTAGGGCTTCCCCTACCTCCTCAGACTCCACACACAAGTTCCCTATGCTATCCCTGATCGGCCCTACTCTTTCTTTGATCATTCTCTTATTCCTCTCATAAGTGTAAAATGCCTTTGTGTTTTCCCTGATTCGTTCTGCCAAGCCTTTCTCGTGCCCCCTCCTGGCTCTCCTCAGACCATTTTTGAGCCCCTTCCTTGCCTGCGTGTAATCCTCTCTAGCTGAACTTGACCCTAGCTTCCTCCACCTTATGTAAGCTACCTTCTTCCTTTTCACAAAAAGCTCCACCGCTCTCGTCATCCAAGGTTCCTTTATCTTACCCCTTCTTGCCTGTCTCAGAGGGACATATTTACTCATCACGCGCAACAAGTGTTCCTTAAACAGTCTCCACATGTCTATGGTTCCCTTACCATGGAACAATTGCTCCCAGTCCATCCTTCCTAACTCATGTCTAATCGCGTCATAGTTCCTCTTCCCCAATTAAATATCCTCCCATTTTGCCTAGTCCTCTCCTTCTCCATAGCTATGTAGAATGTGAGGCAGTTATGGTCACTATCACCAAAATGCTCTCCCACCACAAGATCTGATACCTGCCCCGGCTCGTTTCCGAGCACCAAGTCTAGAATGGCCTCTCCCCTCGTCGGCCTGTCAACATACTGCGTTAGGAAACCCTCCTGTACACACCTTACAAAAACAGCTCCATTCAAATCTTCTGCTTGAAGGAGGTTCCAATCAATATTAGGAAAGTTAAAGTCACCCATTTACAACAACCCTACTGCGTCCACACTTTTCCAAAATCTGTCGACCTATGCTTTCTTCAATCTCCCTGCTGCTATTGGGGGGCCTGTAGTAAACCCCTAACTAGTTAATACACTCATGGCTGATCCTCTATGTCAATGCCATCCACCTGCTCTTTCCCCGTACCCCTTGTCACCTTCAGTATCTAGTAATCTATTTCTTAAATACATTCACGGACTTCACCACTGTGCGGAGTGCTGGTTAGGAACATCACAGGTTCACCACTGAGAGAAGAAATGTTTCACTACTTCCTGAGACCCGACAGGGAAGTAGCTACATGAAGTTCCCTGATGCAGGGAAACATTCTCCTTGCAGCTACTCTGTCCAGACCTATCAGAATTTTAAAGGTTTCAATGCAACCTTCTCTCATTCTCCTAAACTCCAGTGAATACAGACCCAGTCAATCCAATCTTTCCTCATACAGCAATCCTGCTATCGCAGGAATCAGTCTGGTGAGTACTTGTTGTGTTCCCTCTTTGGGTAAGGATATCCAATGTGTACACAGTACTGCAGATGTGGTCTCACCAATTCCCTATACTTTTCCAGCAAGATATTGCTACCTTTACTCAAATAATTTTGCAATAATGGCTAACATTGCATTTACCAAACTTCTTGTTCCATGTTCATGCTTACCTTTCAGCGACTGGTGTAAAAAGACACCTGGGTCTGTTTGCATATCTACTCTGTCTGATCCCTCATTTGAAAACTACTGTGCTATTTTATTTTTCAAACTGAAGTGGATTACTTAGCACATATAATATACTGCATCCCCCACATCTTTAACCCCTCACAACATCTTTACATCCTCCTTACCATTCACAATCCCACCCTTCATGTCATCAGCAAACTTGGAAATATTACATTTCATTCCCTCATTGTTGACGCTGATATTGTGAGTAGCTAGAGATCAAGCATCAATTCCTGTGCAAGCCCACTTGTCACTGTCTTCCACACAAAAGTAAAAAAATTTATACCTCTCGTTTCTTGTCTGCTAACCATGCCAGTACATCACACCCAATTCTATGTCTTATACACTGGCCTCTTGTGGAACTTCATCAACATTCACATCAAGTGGTTCTCCTTTATCTATTCTACTAATTGCATCCTTAATTCCAATCAAATCAATCAAATGTGAACAAAAACAGAAGTTTCTGGAAATGTTCAGCAGGAATGGCAGCATCTGTGAAGCAAAAAAATCAAGAGTTGCTGTTTTGGGTCCAGTGACCCTTCCTCAGAACTGATGGTAGCTGGGACGAAAGATAATGGGAACTGCTGGAGAATTCCAAGATAATAAAATGTGAGATAACAAAATGTGAGGCTGGATGAACACAGCAGGCCAAGCAGCATCTCAGGAGCACAAAAGCTGACGTTTCGGGCCTAGACCCTTCATCAGAGAGGGGGATGGGGGGAGGGAACTGGAATAAATAGGGAGAGAGGGGGAGGCGGACCGAAGATGGAGAGTAAAGAAGATAGGTGGAGAGAGTGTAGGTGGGGAGGTAGGGAGGGGATAGGTCAGTCCAGGGAAGACGGACAGGTCAAGGAGGTGGGATGAGGTTAGTAGGTAGCGGGGGGTGCGGCTTGGGGTGGGAGGAGGGGATGGGTGAGAGGAAGAACCGGTTAGGGAGGCAGAGACAGGTTGGACTGGTTTTGGGATGCAGTGGGTGGGGGGGAAGAGCTGGGCTGGTTTTATAATCTCCCCTTCCCCTACTGCATCCCTCAACCAGCCCAGTTCGTCCCCTCCCCCCACTGCACCACACAACCAGCCCAGCTCTTCCCCCCCACCCACTGCATCCCAAAACCAGTCCAACCTGTCTCTGCCTCCCTAACCGGTTCTTCCTCTCACCCATCCCCTCCTCCCACCCCAAGCCGCACCCCCCGCTACCTACTAACCTCATCCCACCTCCTTGACCTGTCCGTCTTCCCTGGACTGACCTATCCCCTCCCTACCTCCCCACCTACACTCTCTCCACCTATCTTCTTTACTCTCCATCTTCGGTCCGCCTCCCCCTCTCTCCCTATTTATTCCAGTTCCCTCCCCCCATCCCCCTCTCTGATGAAGGGTCTAGGCCCGAAACGTCAGCTTTTGTGCTCCTGAGATGCTGCTTGGCCTGCTGTGTTCATCCAGCCTCACATTTTGTTATCTTGGAATTCTCCAGCATCTGCAGTTCCCATTATCTCTAATAAAATGTGAGGCTGGATGAACACAGCAGGCCAAGCAGCATCTCAGGAGCACAAAAGCTGACGTTTCGGGCCTAGACCCTTCATCAGAGCTACCTTCCGATTGTCAAACCAGCAGAGTATAAACAAAAAATGTCCAGTAACTCTCCAGAGTATCCTGCTCTAACAGAAACTGGATTTCGGTGACTGGCCCAGGACGACCGTCTAACCAAAAACAAAAACAATCACAAAAACAAAAAGCTCAGAAAATAAAACAACCCAAATGAGATCTTAAAATCAAGTCTCCAATAGAATTATATTAAAAAAATAAAATTCAACACATTTCATCACCACATCCAACATTAAAATGGAGGGAATTTATTTTCAAACTGTTAATTCCAAGATTTAAACAAGAAAAGCAGGATTTCTTTTCAAAAGTGGAGTACAGCAAATTCTGCCCAAGGTGGCAACATTAAATTCTTCAATTCTGCAGGGAAGAAATGAGCAGGCAACAATAACAATGGAGAAGCTGAAGATGACATTGCTGAAGTGAATTAATAGGTTTTTGGACCAAGATACTACCCTATCCCTCCAACACAACCCCCAGTCTCACCCTTTTTCACTCCAGTGCACCATTCCCAGGAGGAATTACATAGTGATAGTAAGGCACTGAGTGATTCGAAGATCATAGAATCTTGGAACTGTTACAATGCAATTCTATTTCTTTTTAATCTAAAGCCTGAGTTAATATTTCCATTGTTCCTACGAATGTCCACCACCTCTCATTCAGCAAAGTTAGTCCTTTGCCTCTTAATTATGATTAAATGGCAGAGTGGACTTGATGGGCCGAATGGCCTTACTTCCACTCTTATGTCTTATGGTCTTATGGTCTAATGGCAAAGTCTACAAGTTTCCTAATGTCTTATTGTATTATATTGCTTTCTTTCTAGTTATTGTCTGGTGTCTTTTGCAAATTTGGGTTGCTACGTCCAAATAAATTATGCAACTTATGAGTAAGATTCGCCAGAACACTAATGCTTAAGGAACCCAACTTTTTACTTTCCTCTCAACTAAATTACAATCCATTACTCATACACTTAGCTTTCCACTTCTCATCCCAGTTGCCGTTCATTTCCCTATTTGTCCCTTGACTAAACTTCAAAGTGAATCCACTGTGTCATCATTTATCAAAGCCTAAAATATTTACTGCATTCCACTTGTTTACTCTATTAATTCTTCAGAGAATTCAATCAGGTTGATTCAACATGATGTTTGAACTCCATAAAAGTTAATTTTTTAAATCATATTTTCTATCCCTCGATGCTTTTCCATCACTGGTGTAGATTCCACTATCCTATTACTGACTTTAAACTGACTTGCCTCTGGTTTTCAGGTTTTAGTTCTGTTCACTTTTTGTATATCAGAATTACATTAGCAGTCTGTCAATTTTCTGGCACTACCTCCTCTCCTAAGAAACTTGTATCTAAACAAGAATTCTTGCTATCGCCTGCTATTTTCCTTCGCCATGTTGGGAGCATACTTCGTAGTTATTTGTATTAATCCAAGCTTGAAGCTCACCTGCCTTAACTATCATATTCCTCATGTTGGAACAAATACACCCCAGACCACCAGTTCTGCCGCATTTAGGAACCTCTCCCAGCCTGTTCTTCATCTTAGTCTCACGGGTCTTAGTCAGGTTCCTCCTCAGTTATTTCACCAGCAAGCTAGTGCTCTAGTTCCCTTGCCCCTACCACATGAGCTTAAACCCTCCTGTGGCGTTCTAGCAAACCTCCCAGCCAGGATATTGGTGCGACAGTTTGGGTGAGACATGTTCTTCTTGTAGAGGTCCCATCCGTCCTGGAAGAGATCCCAATCATGCAGATATCCGAAGCCCTCCCTCCGACATCAGCTCTTTAGCCATGTACCTAACCATAATATCTTCCTATTCCTAGCCTCATTGGCATGTGACACAAAGTAAGTGCAAGATTACAACCCTAGAGATCCCAATTTTCAATTTCCAACCTCCCTTCCTTAAAGTCTCTTTGCAGGATCTCATCTCTTCTATATGAACCATGCCATCTGGCTGCTCACCCTCTCCTTCAGAACATCCAGTCACTGCTCAGAGATATCCTTGCTCCTACGCCAAGGAGGCAACATACCACCCTGGAGTCTCACTCCCAGCCAAAGAAATGCTTATCTGTGTCTCTGACTATACAGCTCCCTATCACAACCTCTCCCCTACATTCGCTTCCCTGCTGTAAACAGTGCTAGTCGTGCTACCACTGATCTGGCTACTGCAGATGCTTTGCCTTTAGTGGCCATTCCCCCAACAGTATCCAAAACGTTACACATGTTTGATAGGGGAATGGCCACAGGAAACTCCTGCACTCCCTACCCATGCTTAGCCATCTTCCTTTGACTTTTTTGCCCATACAGGCCTTCCTGGGGGTGTGTCCAGCTGGCTGTACACATTACCCATGATGTTCCCAGTCTCATGGATCCTTCATAGTGAGTTCATTTGCAGGTCTGGGCATTCCATATGCAAAATCAGCAGCTGTAGCCGAACACTTCCAGCATATGTAATCACCATGGAGACTAGAAGTGTCCCTATTTCCCACATATTGCAGCAGGAGCAATCCTCATGGCCAAATTCTCCTGCCATTTGGAAACTCATCAACAAAGTCAATCTCATTAATTACAGACAATAATCCAGGAACTGATTACACAATCTTATCCACTCGTCACCAAACTCCAGGCTCCCGCTCTCTATTCCAAGCAGACTGCATCAATAGAAACTCTCCCTCCAGATATGACTCACTCAGTTTGCAAACCTGGGTCCTGAGCAGCCGAGCCCAGCTCAGTCTGAGTCAAAGTGTCAACCCCAGATTCCTCCCTAGATTCGGCTCCACATTGTCTGACTGACCCCGCTCTTCAGGTATTTATCCTGCTGTTCACCCCCAGGTTCGCTGTGTCGCTGCTTAGATTATCTCAAAAGAAAGTTCTCCAGGTTGGTACTAGATATGGGGGAGCTGTCTTGTGAGGAAAGACTGAGTAGGTTGGGCCTGTACCCACTGGAGTGTAGAAGGCTGTGAGACAGCCTACAGAAACATACAGGATTCTGCGGGGGACTTGACAGGGGAGATGTGGAGAGGTTGTTTCTCCCGTATGGGACAGTCTAAGACCAGGGGACATCATAAGCGGCCACGTATTTACAACAGAGAGGAAGAGGAATTTCTTCCATGCAGTTCTTTACCACAGAGGACCGTTGAGGTAGAGTCTCAAGTGCATGCAAAGCTGAAACAGACAGATTTTTAATCATAAGAGAAACAAGGGTCATAGGGAAAAGGCAGGAAAATGGAGTTGAGGATTAGTTGATCAGCATGATCTCATCGAATGGTAGAGAAAACTTGATGGGCTGAAAGGCCCTCATCTGCTCCTAAGTCTTGAACGAATTAATTAAATGAATTGAATTAGCTTTATATTCATATGTATTTCAATGAGTGCAGTGAAACCGCCCGCAGAGCCATCTTAGGTACAAAAGGTACTTCAGTTAGAACATAGAACATACAACATAGAACAGTACAGCACAGAACAGGCCCTTCAGCCCACAATGTTGTGCCGACCATTGACCCTCATGTATGCACCCTCAAATTTCTGTGACCATATGCATGTCCAGCAGTCTCTTAAATGACCCCAATGACCTTGCTTCCACAACTGCTGCTGGCAACGCATTCCATGCTCTCACAACTCTCTGTGTAAAGAACCCGCCTCTGACATCCCCTCTATACTTTGCTCCAACCAGCTTAAAACTATGACCCCTCGTGCTGGCCATTTCTGCCCTGGGAAATAGTCTCTGGCTATCAACTCTATCTATGCCTCTCATTATCTTGTATACTTCAATTAGGTCCCCTCTCCTCCTCCTTTTCTCCAATGAAAAGAGACCGAGCTCAGTCAACCTCTCTTCATAAGATAAGCCCTCCAGTCCAGGCAGCATCCTGGTAAACCTCCTCTGAACCCGCTCCAAAGCATCCACATCTTTCCTATAATAGGGCGACCAGAACTGGACGCAGTATTCCAAGTGTGGTCTAACCAAAGTTTTATAGAGCTGCAACAAGATCTCACGACTCTTAAACTCAATCCCCCTGTTAATGAAAGCCAAAACACCATATGCTTTCTTAACAACCCTGTCCACTTGGGTGGCCGTTTTAAGGGATCTATGTATCTGCACACCAAGATCCCTCTGTTCCTCCACACTGCCAAGAATCCTATCCTTAATCCTGTACTCAGCTTTCAAATTCAACCTTCCAAAATGCATCAACTCGCATTTATCCAGGTTGAACTCCATCTGCCACCTCTCAGCCCATCTCTGCATCCAGTAAACGTCCCGCTGCAGCCTACAACAGCCCTCTATACTGTCAACGACACCTCCGACCTTTGTGTCGTCTGCAAAGTTGCTGACCCATCCTTCAATCCCCTCATCCAAGTCATTAATAAAAATTACAAACAGTAGAGGCCCAAGGACAGAGCCCTGTGGAACCCCACTCACCACTGACTTCCAGGCAGAATATTTTCCTTCTACTACCACTCGCTGTCTTCTGTTGGCCAGCCAATTCTGTATCCAGGCAGCTAAGTTCCCCTGTATCCCATTCCTCCTGACCTTCTGAATGAGCCTACCATGGGGAACCTTATCAAATGCCTTACTGAAGTCCATATACACCACATCCACAGCTCGACCCTCATCAACTTTTCTAGTCACATCCTCAAAAAACTCGATAAGGTTTTTGAGGCATGACCTACCCCTCACAAAGCCGTGTTGACTGTATTTGATCAAGCCATGCTCTTCCAGGTGGTCATAAATCCTATCCCTCAGAATCCTTTCTACAACCTTGCAGACGACAGACGTGAGACTTACCGGTCTGTAATTGCTGGGGATTTCCCTATTTCCTTTCTTGAAGAGAGGAATTACATTTGCCTCTCTCCAGTCCTCAGGTACAACTCCAGTGGAGAGCGAGGATGCAAAGATCTTTGCAAGTGGCGAAGCAATTGCATTTCTCGCTTCCCAAAGCAGCCGAGGACAAATCTGGTCCGGGCCTGGCGACTTGTCAATCTTAATGTTTGACAAAATTTTCAGCACATCAGCTTCCTCTATCTCTATCCATTCCAGCATGCACACCTGCTCTTCAAAGGTTTCATTCACTACAAAGTTTGTTTCTTTCATAAAGACAGAAGCAAAAAACTCATTTAGGGCTTCCCCTACCTCCTCAGACTCCACACACAAGTTCCCTATGCTATCCCTGATCGGCCCTACTCTTATTCCTCTCATAAGTGTAAAATGCCTTTGTGTTTTCCCTGATTCGTTCTGCCAAGCCTTTCTCGTGCCCCCTCCTGGCTCTCCTCAGACCATTTTTGAGCCCCTTCCTTGCCTGCGTGTAATCCTCTCTAGCTGAACTTGACCCTAGCTTCCTCCACCTTATGTAAGCTACCTTCTTCCTTTTCACAAGAAGCTCCACCGCTCTCGTCATCCAAGGTTCCTTTATCTTACCCCTTCTTGCCTGTCTCAGAGGGACATATTTACTCATCACGCGCAACAAGTGTTCCTTAAACAGTCTCCACATGTCTATGGTTCCCTTACCATGGAACAATTGCTCCCAGTCCATCCTTCCTAACTCATGTCTAATCGCATCATAGTTCCTCTTCCCCAATTAAATATCCTCCCATTTTGCCTGGTCCTCTCCTTCTCCATAGCTATGTAGAATGTGAGGCAGTTATGGTCACTATCACCAAAATGCTCTCCCACCACAAGATCTGATACCTGCCCCGGCTCGTTTCCGAGCACCAAGTCTAGAATGACCTCTCCCCTCGTCGGCCTGTCAACATACTGCGTTAGGAAACCCTCCTGTACACACCTTACAAAAACAGCTCCATTCAAATCTTCTGCTTGAAGGAGGTTCCAATCAATATTAGGAAAGTTAAAGTCACCCATTTACAACAACCCTACTGCGTCCACACTTTTCCAAAATCTGTCGACCTATGCTTTCTTCAATCTCCCTGCTGCTATTGGGGGGCCTGTAGTAAACCCCTAACTAGTTAATACACTCATGGCTGATCCTCTATGTCAATGCCATCCACCTGCTCTTTCCCCGTACCCCTTGTCACCTTCAGTATCTAGTAATCTATTTCTTAAATACATTCACGGACTTCACCACTGTGCGGAGTGCTGGTTAGGAACATCACAGGTTCACCACTGAGAGAAGAAATGTTTCACTACTTCCTGAGACCCGACAGGGAAGTAGCTACATGAAGTTCCCTGATGCAGGGAAACATTCTCCTTGCAGCTACTCTGTCCAGACCTATCAGAATTTTAAAGGTTTCAATGCAACCTTCTCTCATTCTCCTAAACTCCAGTGAATACAGACCCAGTCAATCCAATCTTTCCTCATACAGCAATCCTGCTATCGCAGGAATCAGTCTGGTGAGTACTTGTTGTGTTCCCTCTTTGGGTAAGGATATCCAATGTGTACACAGTACTGCAGATGTGGTCTCACCAATTCCCTATACTTTTCCAGCAAGATATTGCTACCTTTACTCAAATAATTTTGCAATAATGGCTAACATTGCATTTACCAAACTTCTTGTTCCATGTTCATGCTTACCTTTCAGCGACTGGTGTAAAAAGACAGAGATAATGGGAACTGCAGATGCTGGAGAATTCCAAGATAATACAATGTGAGGCTGGGTGAACACAGCAGGCCAAGCAGCATCTCAGGAGCACAAAAGCTGACGTTTCGTGCCTAGACCCTTCATCAGAGAGGGGGGTGGGGTGAGGGAACTGGAATAAATAGGGAGAGAGGGGGAGGCGGACCGAAGATGGAGAGTAAAGAAGATAGGTGGAGAGAGTATAGGTGGGGAGGTAGGGAGGGGATAGGTCAGTCCAGGGAAGACGGACAGGTCAAGGAGGTGGGATGAGGTTAGTAGGTAGCTGGGGGTGTGGCTTGGGGTGGGAGGAAGGGATGGGTGAGAGGAAGAACCGGTTAGGGACGCAGAGACAGGTTGGACTGGTTTTGGGATGCAGTGGGTGGGGGGGAAGAGCTGTGACCATGGTTGTCCATCATGGGCCTCCTGCACTGCCACAATGATGCCACCCGAAGGTTGCAGGAACAGCAACTCATATTCCGCCTGGGAACCCTGCAGCCATATGGTATCAATGTGGACTTCACCAGTTTCAAAATCTCCCCTTCCTCCACTGCATCCCTAAACCAGCCCAGTTCATCCCCTCCCCCCACTGCACCACACAACCAGCCCAGCTCTTCCCCCCCACCCACTGCATCCCAAAACCAGTCCAACCTGTCTCTGCCTCCCTAACCGGTTCTTCCTCTCACCCATCCCTTCCTCCCACCACAAGCCACATCCCCAGCTACCTATTAACCTCATCCCACCTCCTTGACCTGTCCGTCTTCCCTGGACTGACCTATCCCCTCCCTATCTCCCCACCTATACTCTCTCCACCTATCTTCTTTACTCTCCATCTTCGGTCCGCCTCCCCCTCTCTCCCTATTTATTCCAGTTCCCTCTCCCCATCCCCCTCTCTGATGAAGGGTCTAGGCCCAAAACGTCAGCTTTTGTGCTCCTGAGATGCTGGTGTAAAAAGACACCTGGGTCTGTTTGCATATCTACTCTGTCTGATCCCTCATTTGAAAACTATTGTGCTATTTTATTTTTCAAACTGAAGTGGATTACTTAGCACATATAATATACTGCATCCCCCACATCTTTAACCACTCACAACATCTTTACATCCTCCTTACCATTCACAATCCCACCCTTCATGTCATCAGCAAACTTGGAAATATTACATTTCATTCCCTCATTGTTGACGCTGATATTGTGAGTAGCTAGGGATCAAGCATCAATTCCTGTGCAAGCCCACTTGTCACTGTCTTCCACACAAAAGTACAAAAATTTATACCTCTCGTTTCTTGTCTGCTAACCATGCCAGTACATCACACCCAATTCTATGTCTTATACACTGGCCTCTTGTGGAACTTCATCAACATTCACATCAAGTGGTTCTCCTTTATCTCCTTTATCCTTTATCTATTCTACTAATTGCATCCTTAATTCCAATCAAATCAATCAAATGTGAACAAAAACAGAAGTTGCTGGAAATGCTCAGCAGAGAGCTGATGCTCAGCATCAGAGCTGATGAAGGGTCTAGGCCTGAAACATCAGCTTTTGTGCTCCTGAGATGCTGCTTGGCCTGCTGTGTTCATCCAGCCTCACATTTTAGTAGCTGGGACGATGTCAATTTATATGCAGAAGATGGTGGGGTGGGTGGGGAGATGATAGGGAGTAAGCGATAGGTGGGGATAGACCTCGAAGAGAGAGAAGGTGGTTGGATAGACAAATGAGTTGATAGCGATCTGGCTAGGAGGGTGAGCTGTTAGTGGGGACTGTTAGTGACCAATAACAGGTCATGTGAAATGGCAGGCTATGTGATAACAAGGTCTGGTGTGTAGGGTGGGAGTCTAAGGTGCTAACTCTGGGCGGATGGCCACATTGTTGAAGAAGTTCTTTGTCAAACATGACTTCCCTTTCAGAAATCCATGTTGACTTTATCTAGTCCCATTGATGGTTTGAGTGCACTGTTGTTTGTAATAGATTCTAGCATTCATCCTCCTCCTGATATTAAGCTAACTAATCTGATTTCTATTCTCTCCCTTTTTCTTTCTAAAACGAAGGGCTGAGATTTACATTTGCACCGCTCCAATCTGCTGGGCTGGTTCCAGAATCCAAAAAATGTTGCAAGAGGACAATCAGCAGATGTACCAAACCCCTGGCGACCTGGAGAGGTTTACTACCAGGATCTGGGGATTTATCAGATTTCAGTTCCATCATTTCCTCCAGCATCTTTTTCTTTCAGCCAAGTTGGATTTCCTTCAATGTAACCAGGTGGAAAACTAGAAGTGAAAACAGAGACAACACAGAGTGGAGCCAGAGGAACACAGCAGGCCAGGCAGCATCAGAGGAACAGGAAAATTCACATTTCGGGTTGGGACCCTTCTTCAGACAAAAAAAAAACGTTTTTAAGAAGAGTCCCGACCTGAATCGTCAGCTTTCCTGCTCCTCTGCCTGGCCTGCGTGCTCCTCCAGCTCTACACTGTGTTATCTCTGACACTAGCATCTGCTGTTCCTACTATCTCGAAGTGAAAACAGGCAGGATGTGAAAGCATCTGGTGAAAGCATCAAGGCAATAAAACCCAAATCCAAACTGAAAAGAGAAACCGACTGTAAACGACTTTATACTGTTTATTGGCTCCATTTTTGAAGGGAGCAGGAGTTAAGCTTCTCTGGGACAGAATGATAGTTAAGTTGGACTGGTTTTGGGATGCAGTGGGTGGGGGGGAAGAGCTGTGACCATGGTTGTCCATCATGGGCCTCCTGCACTGCCACAATGATGCCACCCGAAGGTTGCAGGAACAGCAACTCATATTCCGCCTGGGAACCCTGCAGCCATATGGTATCAATGTGGACTTCACCAGTTTCAAAATCTCCCCTTCCTCCACTGCATCCCTAAACCAGCCCAGTTCATCCCCTCCCCCCACTGCACCACACAACCAGCCCAGCTCTTCCCCCCCACCCACTGCATCCCAAAACCAGTCCAACCTGTCTCTGCCTCCCTAACCGGTTCTTCCTCTCACCCATCCCTTCCTCCCACCACAAGCCACATCCCCAGCTACCTATTAACCTCATCCCACCTCCTTGACCTGTCCGTCTTCCCTGGACTGACCTATCCCCTCCCTATCTCCCCACCTATACTCTCTCCACCTATCTTCTTTACTCTCCATCTTCGGTCCGCCTCCCCCTCTCTCCCTATTTATTCCAGTTCCCTCTCCCCATCCCCCTCTCTGATGAAGGGTCTAGGCCCAAAACGTCAGCTTTTGTGCTCCTGAGATGCTGGTGTAAAAAGACACCTGGGTCTGTTTGCATATCTACTCTGTCTGATCCCTCATTTGAAAACTATTGTGCTATTTTATTTTTCAAACTGAAGTGGATTACTTAGCACATATAATATACTGCATCCCCCACATCTTTAACCACTCACAACATCTTTACATCCTCCTTACCATTCACAATCCCACCCTTCATGTCATCAGCAAACTTGGAAATATTACATTTCATTCCCTCATTGTTGACGCTGATATTGTGAGTAGCTAGGGATCAAGCATCAATTCCTGTGCAAGCCCACTTGTCACTGTCTTCCACACAAAAGTACAAAAATTTATACCTCTCGTTTCTTGTCTGCTAACCATGCCAGTACATCACACCCAATTCTATGTCTTATACACTGGCCTCTTGTGGAACTTCATCAACATTCACATCAAGTGGTTCTCCTTTATCTCCTTTATCCTTTATCTATTCTACTAATTGCATCCTTAATTCCAATCAAATCAATCAAATGTGAACAAAAACAGAAGTTGCTGGAAATGCTCAGCAGAGAGCTGATGCTCAGCATCAGAGCTGATGAAGGGTCTAGGCCTGAAACATCAGCTTTTGTGCTCCTGAGATGCTGCTTGGCCTGCTGTGTTCATCCAGCCTCACATTTTAGTAGCTGGGACGATGTCAATTTATATGCAGAAGATGGTGGGGTGGGTGGGGAGATGATAGGGAGTAAGCGATAGGTGGGGATAGACCTCGAAGAGAGAGAAGGTGGTTGGATAGACAAATGAGTTGATAGCGATCTGGCTAGGAGGGTGAGCTGTTAGTGGGGACTGTTAGTGACCAATAACAGGTCATGTGAAATGGCAGGCTATGTGATAACAAGGTCTGGTGTGTAGGGTGGGAGTCTAAGGTGCTAACTCTGGGCGGATGGCCACATTGTTGAAGAAGTTCTTTGTCAAACATGACTTCCCTTTCAGAAATCCATGTTGACTTTATCTAGTCCCATTGATGGTTTGAGTGCACTGTTGTTTGTAATAGATTCTAGCATTCATCCTCCTCCTGATATTAAGCTAACTAATCTGATTTCTATTCTCTCCCTTTTTCTTTCTAAAACGAAGGGCTGAGATTTACATTTGCACCGCTCCAATCTGCTGGGCTGGTTCCAGAATCCAAAAAATGTTGCAAGAGGACAATCAGCAGATGTACCAAACCCCTGGCGACCTGGAGAGGTTTACTACCAGGATCTGGGGATTTATCAGATTTCAGTTCCATCATTTCCTCCAGCATCTTTTTCTTTCAGCCAAGTTGGATTTCCTTCAATGTAACCAGGTGGAAAACTAGAAGTGAAAACAGAGACAACACAGAGTGGAGCCAGAGGAACACAGCAGGCCAGGCAGCATCAGAGGAACAGGAAAATTCACATTTCGGGTTGGGACCCTTCTTCAGACAAAAAAAAACGTTTTTAAGAAGAGTCCCGACCTGAATCGTCAGCTTTCCTGCTCCTCTGCCTGGCCTGCGTGCTCCTCCAGCTCTACACTGTGTTATCTCTGACACTAGCATCTGCTGTTCCTACTATCTCGAAGTGAAAACAGGCAGGATGTGAAAGCATCTGGTGAAAGCATCAAGGCAATAAAACCCAAATCCAAACTGAAAAGAGAAACCGACTGTAAACGACTTTATACTGTTTATTGGCTCCATTTTTGAAGGGAGCAGGAGTTAAGCTTCTCTGGGACAGAATGATAGTTAAGTGAACTCATGGCCCACAAGTGTTAATCTTGCTGGGAGAATGGAGATTCGAGGTAGAGATAACAGTACTAAAACCTCTCTGGACAATATTCTGCAACACTGGCACTAACATACCCGAGGACAAGATCTCCCTTTAACATTTACAAATGAAGCTTGCACAATGATGATTGTGTGAATAGTGCCATAGTGTATTACAGATGACAACCCATGAGTCAGCATTGAGGTGTGGATGCAATGAGAAACTGGAGGGAGGCAGACTACAATGTTCCTCAATGCAGTCTGAATATTGAGCGATAGGAATGTTTTTACAGGGTGGGGAGGTGGGTAGGGGGTGGTGGCAGAAATAAGTGCTATATTGATGTAACAAACTGCAAGTACATGTAGGTCAAACACACACATTGAAATCTCTGTCTCCGCAGATCACGTGGTTTTACTAACAGCCAAACTGCAAGGTTCGTAATCACAGTTTGTAATAATAAAGTCTGCATCTGGTAACTCAGGCTGCAGAAAAACAGAAGGACACTTTCATATGGGTTGGTTCTGAGGCATACACGTTCCTAAGACAAGGCATAATCAAAAACTTCAAGAGAAAGTATGACAAAACATGGCCCATTTTGGTTGGGCTTGTCAGATTAGAGGCTCCATGCAGAGGCGTTAAGTCCAATCCAGTTTGTGTTCAGAAATCCGAACAAAATCAAATAACTAAGTCAGCAAGTAAAAACACATAAGAAAGAGAAAAAGCATTTCCTGCTGTAATTATGCTCTAATTTCCTCTCCTGAATGCACCAAAGTACGTTTCCACAGGTTCTGGCAGCTTTCACCCAAATGACTCATATGTGTGCGTGTGTGAAGTTGGAGAGTAATGACTATTGGTTTGAGTCAGGGGCATTGTAACAAACCCTACATTCAGCAGACATCTATCCATCGGGGCACACCAAGATAATAAAATGTGAGGCTGGATGAACACAGCAGGCCAAGCAGCATCTCAGGAGCACCTGAGATGCTGCTTGGCCTGCTGTGTTCATCCAGCCTCACATTTTATTATCTTGGAATTCTCCAGCATCTGCAGTTCCCATTATCGGGGCATACCTGTTGTGCTCACTTGATAAATACCCTTTTGTTAGGCTATTCTAGGTTAAAACTTGGAGCATTTTAGGCAGTGTGCATTTGCAGAACACCTCCGCTCAGTTCGCAACAAACAACTGCACCTCCCAGTCGCAAACCATTTCCACTCCCCCTCCCATTCTCTAGATGACATGTCCATCATGGGCCTCCTGCACTGCCACAATGATGCCACCCGAAGGTTGCAGGAACAGCAACTCATATTCCGCCTGGGAACCCTGCAGCCATATGGTATCAATGTGGACTTCACCAGTTTCAAAATCTCCCCTTCCCCTACTGCATCCCTAAACCAGCCTAGTTCGTCCCCTCCCCCCACTGCACCACACAACCAGCCCAGCTCTTCCCCCCCACCCACTGCATCCCAAAACCAGTCCAACCTGTCTCTGCCTCCCTAACCGGTTCTTCCTCTCACCCATCCCTTCCTCCCACCCCAAGCCGCACCCCCAGCTACCTACTAACCTCATCCCACCTCCTTGACCTGTCCGTCTTCCCTGGACTGACCTATCCCCTCCCTACCTCCCCACCTATACTCTCTCCACCTATCTTCTTTACTCTCCATCTTCGGTCCGCCTCCCCCTCTCTCCCTATTTATTCCAGTTCCCTCTCCCCATCCCCCTCTCTGATGAAGGGTCTAGGCACGAAACGTCAGCTTTTGTGCTCCTGAGATGCTGCTTGATCTGCTGTGTTCATCCAGCCTCACATTTTATTATCTTGGAATTCTCCAGCATCTGCAGTTCCCAAATTCTCTGCATTTTTAAAATGGTGTGTTAGATATGCACATGTTGGATTAGTATTTGGTTTGTAGCAGGACTCAAATTTGATTTTATTTTAAAAAAGTACTCCAACAGAAATAAGGTGGTTAGTGGAGTGAAAGGCACATTGAAGCTGAACTCCCAGGATCCATGTTCCATGTGATCAGAAAAGAACTTTGTACACTACAAAGGCCTGTGCTGTGCAACATTTGAATTTGTAACATCTTTTACTTTATTCATTAATGGAATGAGGGTGTCGCTGGCTAAGCAGCATTTATTGCCCCATCCCTTATTACCCAGAGAGAGTTCAGAGTCAACCACACATTGCTGTGGGTCTGGATTCACATGTAGGCCAGACCAGGTAAGGATAGCAGTTTCCTTACCCAAACAGCATTGGTGAACCAGGTGGGTTTTTCTGACAACTGGAAATGGATTCATGGTCATCAGTAGATTCTTAATTCCAGATATTTTTATTGACTTCGAATTTCACCATCTGCTGTGGCGGAATTCAGACCTGAGCCCCCAGATCGTTTTCAGAGTCCCTACAGGGGTGTAAAGGCTTCTATATGGGCAAAGGTGGAGCATCGCCAGGCAGAGTTGGCCAGAACATTAGACAGAATTTTGTTTAGGCAGTTTGAAATGAAGATTGAAATTGTTTGAAGATACGTTAAGTTAATCTGCATACTTGAGTCTTCTTGAGGTATGCATGAAGAATTAATCACCGCAGCTTCATCTCACATGGATTAGAGTTTTTTTTTAAATTATACACATTTTATTACCACATAAATCCACCAGAGAAAAGGAGGTGTTTAATTGGTCCTTCTAGATGCTCTAGGTTTGCTGGAGTGTGAAATTTAGCTGACTGGGCTAAGATACAGGTTGAATGATTCTACGTCTATTTGATTGAGGCTTGTCACCACATAGGGACATGTCAAGAAGAATGAATGGAAACAAGCTCAGGATGTTTCTTAGTAATCACTCAGGAATGAGGGTGAATTGCCTCCAGTCTGCTGTAGTGAATTCGAGATGACTGATAAGAACTGTGCATAGACAAAAAAAGACAAGTTGTTACCTGGTGTTTTAACCATGAGCGGCTGATTGGAGATATTGTTTAGAATACCAGTCATTACATTATAAAAATTCACTTGGCACAGCAGGCACGACTTCAAACCTCTGAACAATCTGACTTTCCTCCATAATTTCCTGTTACAATCCCCCAAGGTAGTGCACTGTAAATAGAACTTAGCTATTCCTGGAGTTGTCACAAATGTTAAAGCTTTTTTAAAATGGTACATAGTACCCTGATTCACAACTTTCAGACGAAGGGTGACAGAATGCATGGACCAAGCTTCTGTACAAGCCAGAGTTGTTATCCACAGCTGCAATAGATAAAGGATTGGTTTAATATGATAGTGGGGAGGTAGAAAAACTGGAATAAAACCCCAAAAAACTGCGGGTTGTTGGAGAGAGACAATAGGAACTGCAGACGCTGGAGAAGAGATAACAAGGTGTAGAGCTGGATGAACAAAGCAGGCCAAGCAGCATCAGAGGAGCAGGAAAGCTGACGTTTTGGGTCTGGACCCTTCCTCAGAAATCAAAGGGGGCTCTGAAATAAATAGGGGGGGCACAGTAATAAAAGGTGGATAGTGGAGCAGATAGGCAGGAGAGAAGATGTCAAAGAGGCAGGGATGAAGCTAGTAAAGGTGAGTGTAGGTAGGAAGTAGGGATGAGGGTTGGTCAGTGAGGAGGGAAGATGGACAGGTCAAGGAAGAGCGGGATGAGGGGAGTGCTGGTTTTGGGATGAGGTTGGGGTTGGGGAGATTTTGAAGCTAGTAAAGCCCACAAAGTTGGGAAGATTTTGAAACTAGTAAAGCCCACATTTAGGCCATTGAGTTGTAGGCTCCCAAGGTGGAATATGAAGTGCTGTTCCTCCAGTTTCCGGATAGTATCATTGTGACACTGGAGGAGGCCCAGGATGGACATGTCGTGCTGGGAGTGGGAGGGGGAGTTGAAGTGGTTCGCGACTGGGGTTGCAGTTGTTTGTCATGAACTGAGCGGAGGTGTTCCACAAAGTGGTCTCCAAGCCTCCACTTGGTCTCCCCGATGTAGAGGAGGCCACAATGGGAACAGCAGATACAATAGACCATATTAGCAGATGTGCAGGTGAACATTTGTTTAATGTGGAAGGTTTATTTGGGGCCTGGGATGCAGATGAGTGGGGAAGTTTAGGAGTACTTAGAACGGAGACTTGTGTATAAAAAGCCTGAAGAAACCCCTTTGTCCAACAACACTTCAAAAGTCTCATGTTGTAAGAAAGCAGGTGGTGCGGTGAAGGCATTGTGCAGTTTTAGCCTAGCCAGCTGCAAACTCTCCTGGGTAATAATGTTTGGGTTTAGTTACAGAATTCAGGGCAGTGAAAGACAGTGTTGAAATATCTCTAGTAGTTAAAGTGCATTATTGATTTCAGTACTTAATAAATGAATTACAGTCTTAGAGAGCTCTAAGTATCTCTGCAATGTCTTTGTCTACACACACAGTGGGGCATGGGTTGTGAGGAAAATGGTTAGAGCTTGGGAGAAGGAGATGGGAGGACACAAGCCTCAGGGAGAACAAATGGCGCCTCTTACACACCAAAGGGTAACCTGGAATGTTGTCTCCCAGAGACGGGCAACATAATTTTGTCATCTCTGATGGGAGTCGACAAGAAGCAACATTTAACTTACTCTGATGCTGGACTGGGTAATCTCTGAATTTTCCACGCCCTGCCTGAGCCTGAAATTGAGAGAGCAGTTGCTTCACGTCAGGGCCAGGATTAAGTGGGTGCCGGGAAGGAGGAATTGGAAATTTGGCAGTGACAAAGACAAAAGAACAGCGGACACACTAAGAAAGTTAGCCCTAACAGAGAATTGTGGGTTCAGGCGGCTCGGGCCGGAGAGGATTTCTCCAACAGTATGTGGCTGGAAATTGGCCGAAGTACTGTGGGTATCGCAGTCAGACCGGTACGGGAATGGGAACAGATGGGAATATTCTCTGGAGTATGGCAAAAGATGATATGGGTAAAAAAGGCACTTTGAGAAAGTGCAGAAAGCTGTTGCTACAGGTTGTATGTTAAAAGCAGCAGTAAGAGCTGGAACTGCAAACAGAGATAGCTGAGCTTAAAGAAGTGATAAAAGAAGAGATTGAGAAGGTCGGGAATTTAAAAAGCCAGAGAGACGCAGAACACGTGCATAAGAACCAGTATCAAATGTCAGGTGAGAAACTGACAAGGGAAAAGGAGAAAGGTGAAGAGTAAAAGGGCTTACATGCAGACAAAAGAGTTAAAGAAACAGGATCGCGATTTGAAAACAGCAATGAATGTTGTGCATAAGTCAGCGCAAGAGCAAAAGGGGACCTTTGGCGATCACACCAAGTGTATGATGCAGGCAGAGAAGTTACAGATTCAGAGATCTGCACAAAGGGATAATATGTGCATTTTCAACTCACCCAAAAGAGATCAGAGGAACATGGTGATGTTGAATAATGAGGGTTAGCAGATGAAGCAGCCAGATATGGAGAGGAGATCCAAGGGGAATGGGGTCTGCCTATGGAGGGATAGGCAGGAGAAAGTCCCATTGTCCCTTCGGAACCCCTGATCACTAGGAGAAACAGCCAGTAGTGCCAGGAGGGCGACCACAATCACCTGAGATACATACACCGCCCCTTATGGTGTTCAACAGCTGGGAGATATAGCTAAGTGTAAAGGGGGTTGCCAGCCTGGGACCGAACCCCGGGAGCTGCCCCAAGCTGCCCATAAGCATGGCTTAGATAATGAGGAAGAGAATAAACTAACCCTGATGTGTCTCCATCACACTATACATTCAGTTTTGGCTGAACCACAAAACGCAGGAAGGGGAACATTAGAAAAGTTAAAGGAGGCTGTACTGGTGGCTATAGGACCTACAAGATGTGGCCCAGTGGAAGCCCTGAGTAAGTGTAGACAGAGGAAAGGGGAGCACTCAACTGTGTTGATGCAAAACTAGTTAGTGTTCCAGAGTGTATATGTTCCAGAGCATATATGGCCCAGGGCTAGATCGGTAAAATTTAGCTGCACCTTTTGATGATCGATGGGTCTGTACACTGGCGTCACATGGGACAGGGGAGTTGCTAAAGGTGTGTGACATGTTTGACCCTCTGACAACGCACACACTGGGGCATGGGTTGTGAGGAAAATGGTCAGAGCTTGGGAGAAGGAGATGGGAGGACACAAGCCTCAGGGAGAACAAATGGCGCCTCTTACACACCAAAGGGTAACCTGGAAAAATAAAGGCAAGGGACCAGTCCCAAGGGGACCACCATTACCCCATCAAATGGCAGGAAGAGGACGTGGATGTGGACGCAGACAAAGAGCCCCAATGATAGCTGCAGGGAGCATTAGGACCCCCAGGAACTCAGGGTAGTGTTTCAATTGTGGCGAGGAAGGACACTATACCAAAGGTTGTCCAAACTCCCAGAGGGGCAGGTCCAACCCTTGTCTCCAGTCTATGCCACACAACAATGTGCAACTAATTGGAGCAACAAGCAGTTTTTATCCCAACCCCCAAATGACAGTCTCAGGCCCCTCCTGGATGTGTGATGCAATATGGGATGGAACAGGGGAGCCCTTAGTGAACAGCAGGGTTGGAGGCTGCCCTATCACTTTCCTTTTGGACACAGAGGGATCCTGCGCCACCCCCGAACATCCTATTATAGTGAGTGAATCTTCAGTGGTTTTGAGACATTCTCTACTAGGGCAAGTGACCTTACCTTTAAAATGTACAAATAGGAGAAGTAGAGTTGATACATCTGTTACTATCAATAAAACCCCCAGCAAATCAACAGCATATTCTGGGAATTGTTTACATGGCCAGGGCAGGACTGTGCTTTGATTCAGTGAACTGTAGGATACGGCAAAGGCCAGGAATAAGTGAGGAGCAGTTTCTTTTTTGCTGAAATCCCTGCAGGACAGTATAAGCAGATTGTGTGTGCAGTGGGAGAAATTTGGATTTGTCCTATTGACATGAGTGAGGACCTGATAGTACAAGGAATTATTGGACAAAACTGGGAAAGTGTTTGCCAAACACAAGCATGTTTGTTGGACAGATGCCAGGGGAGGTGTATAGAGGGCCCAGATCCAAAGCCCAAAAGCAGTATGGATTCCCCAAGCAGGTTGAAGGTGTTATAGAAAAGGCAGTACAAAGTCTGGTAGCACAAGGCAGGGTTAAGGTGACTCGCCTTTATGAACAATTCACCCTATTTGGCTAGTAAAGAAACTGGATGGGAGTTGGTGGCCGGCTATTGATCATTGGGAATGAAATACAGCATCCAGAGTGGCTACTAGGCCCAAAACCATGATTAAACACAGTGAAGCCACACAGTTTACAGTGCTGGATATAAGTAATGGACTTTTGGTCAATCCCTTTGTCCAAGGAATGTCATTATAAATTTACTTTTACCTTTCAGTGACAGCAATACACATGGACAGCTTTGCCACAAGGATTTCACAGCTCCCCATCAATATTTCAGCAATGGTTCAGCAATGGGTTGTGCAATTTTTCTAGGCCAGACTGCCGGTTACAATATGTTGATATTTTCTTCTGCCAACAGGAACATTACCATCTCCTGAATGAGGTGTTGCAACTGCTCAAGGAGCTTCGGTTAAAAATGAATCCAAAAAAGCTCAAATAAAGAGGCAGGAAGCAAGTTACTTCGGAGTGGTATTTACACTGGGAAGCAGAGAGATAGACAAACAAAGAATTGAAACAGTAGCTAGGCTTCCTATCCCAACAGGTGTGAAGCGATTAAGATCATTTTTGGGCTTGATTGGTTTTGCCACAAAGGCAGCACCCCTAGTGATGTTACTGAAGAAAAATACCCCCCTGGGAATGGAAGCCAGAACACAAACGAGCAATTATAGCTTTGAAGCAGGCTTTGGTGAGTGTTCCTGCCCTAAAAAAAACTCCAAATCCAGCTGAACCATTCTGTGTGGAGATGGCTACAACATGACTCCACAATATCAGCGGTTTTATTGCCAGAGGTACATGGTCAGTTGAGGCTAGTTGGCTATGCCTCACACAATCTCACACCAGTAAAGCAGGGGTACATAGTAAGTGAAGGGCATTTATTAGCAGTATTCTGGGCAGTACAACATTTTACCTACATTGTAGAGTTGAACCTGTTGACAATTTTGACGGAACATACACCCATTGCTGGATGGATGAATTAATGATGGCACAGTGAGCCAAAACAGAATTTCAGACAGACACTTATGACAAGGGAAAAGCAGAGGAAAAACAGGGAAAAGTACTACCATGTTAGCAGATAACTTAATTTACCAGAGGGACACTCCGTGAGTGTCAGGTAGTGATAGCAAATTAACCCAAGGGACCGTTTGTGTCAAAACAAAAAGGGTGGGAATACTGGTGAAGAGAAGAGGAGAGGAGAGGGAATATTCAAGAGACAGACAAAAAGACAAAAATAGGAGAACAGCAAGGGAATAATAAATCACCCTTAAATTTTTGTTGATGGCTCTTTGTCTGTACAAGATGAAGAACTGGTTGTGGTATCTATGTGGAAAATGAGAAAGGATGAGAATTGGATAGCATAACCCTCAAGCTGTCAAAGACCATGAGTGCTCAAGCAGCTGAGTTGGCTGCAGTGCCATATTTAATGAGCTACCTGATAAACTCCCCCCAGGATCTACTCTCTATTCAGATAATATGTACTTGTGCAACAGTCTGACAGAATACCTACCCTTATGGAGGGTAGAGGCTTTGTATCAGCAGGTGGGAAGGTCCTACTGTCTGTCCCATTGCTGAGGTATATCTTTGAAAAGGCAAGACGGCAAAATTGATTTCATTGATTGATTTTATTGTCATGTGTACAAAATACAATGAAACCCATTGTTTACAAGTGGTACAGGAATATCACACCAAGGAAATGATGTACAGATCAAAAACACCAGTCAGAAGCATACAGTTACATTGCAGGTTACATTTTATTAGGCTAAAGCCCATTCAATGGTCTGATAAACGGCCAGAAATATGCTGTTCCTGAACCTGCTTGTGCATGTGTTCAAGTTTCTGTGCCTGCTGCCTGAGGGAAGAGGTGGTAGGAGATCATTACCAGGTTGTTTTGGGTCTTTAATGATGTGGACAGCTTTTCTGCAGCAGCGAGCCACGTAAATGGAGCCCATGGGCGGAAGATTGGCTTATGGTGATCTGGGCTGTGCACAACACCTTCTGTAGTTTCTCTTGGTCCTGGGCAGAGCAGTTGCCGTACCAGGTCGTTACGCACCCGGACAGTGTGCTTTCAATGGGGCATGTGTACAAGTTGGTGAGGGATCTCACAGATATGCTAAATTTCCTGAGCTGCCTGCGGAAGAAGAGGCGTTGTTGTGCCTTGACCGTCACATCTACGTTGGAGTTCCAGGACAGGTTATCGGTTATAGTCACTCCAAGGAACTTAATGCTCTTCACCCTCTCAACCTCAGTTTCGTTGATGTAGGTGTGGGCAGTGTTCTCTTCTTTTCTTTCTGAAGTCGATCAGTTCTTTAGTTTTGTCAACATTGAGAGATTTTTTTCATTGCACCACCATCTCCTGTTGTAGTTTGACTCGTTGTTAGATAGCCATCTAATGGTGGTGCTGTCAGTGAACTTGTGGATAGCATTCATTTGGAATTTGGCAGCAGTTATAGATATAAAGGGAGTACAGTAGGGGGCTGAGGATACATCCCTGGTGGAGCTCTAGTGTTGAGTGTTATTGTGGAGGGGGTGCAGTTACATATCCTCACCAATTCTGACCCATAGGTCACAATATGGAGTGATAAAAGTAAAAGCTCATTCTAACTTATCACCAGAGGGAACCAGAAAAAGCAGACGAATCAGCCAAACAAGGGGCAATGGCAGGAGGAGAATGGCAGCGGCAGATCTAGGAAGGAGTACAGAAAGGGAAAGATGTGGCCCCCATCAACTTAGCAGGAGAGCAAAGAAAGGATAAAGAATTACAGAAGTATTAGAAGGGAAGGAGCCAGAGGAATTTAAGGAACAAAAAGGCTTACATGTAAAAGAGGATACAAGTGCTGTGTGAAGGGAAATTTGTAATACCAGAGAAAGGAATCAGAATATTTATTGGTATCCTGATACATTTTAACACCAAGGGTTGGAAAGCCCCTTGGAGAGGTTGAAAATGGTACATTGGCGGCCACGAATGAAAGGGGATGTGGAACATTACGTGAAGAATTGTTTGATATGTGCCCAAAATAACCGAAAAAAGTATCAGGAAGGGAGCCCTTAGACACACAGGACCAGTACAGGGGCCCTAGAACCAATCCCCTACCCCCAACTATTGGAGGATACAAGTACATTCTTGTGATAGTAGATACTTTCACCAAATGGGTAGAGGTCTGGCAGCATCTGAAGAAAAGATATCAGAGTTAATGTTTTGGGTCCGGTGACCCTTCATCTTCACAGATGCTGCCAGACCTACTGAGCTTTTCCAGCAACTTCTGTTTTAGTTCCTGACTTACAGCATCCGCAGTTCTCTTGGTTTTTAAATGGATAGAGGTGTTTCCCACTCAAACGGACACTGCTAAAAACGTGGTGAAGGTCTTGTTACAAAAGCTTTTTACTCGTTGGGATTTACCAGGGAGTACTGAATTGGATCAAGGGATACATTTTACAGCCCAGGTGATGCAGAGTGTCATGACACTGCTAGGGATAAAACAAAAGTTCCATTTATGCTTTAAGCCCCGATCCGGTGGGATATTCGAAAGGATAAATTGAACTGTGAAGAAAACGTTGGCCAAAATAGTGCAGATTAAGCCTATCCGAGCCAGACGTAGATGGAATAATGAAAGGTAACTGGGTACAACAGTGAGTTGAGAGTGTAAAAGAAATGATTATGTGGCTGCAAATAATATAGGAAGGAAGAAAGAAACAACAAAATAAGGCCCACTTTGATTCCAAGGGGGTAACGGATAATGGGTAACAATACCTGTACTTCAAAAAACATCCTTCCTGACCGCTAGGTTTGCAGGACCATATGAAGTGATAGACAAACCAAGTCCATCGGTGTATAAGGTGCGAACAGCCCCTAACAACAATGGCTGGTATTACATTAACCAGTTAAAACCACCTGGAGGGGGCCAGGATAAGTATCACCATTTACACAATGTTGGGAGGTGGTGATAGCCCAGAGACTGGTTTTGGAACCCAGACCAGGGGATCGTGGGTCCAGAGCGACCTGGAGATCATCATTATCTCCCAATCCCTTAGGATTCCTCAGGCTCACCAATGGAAATGAAAAGAAAGGGAAAAGAAAAAGGGGAACAAACTGGATGAAACATCCCCTCTCCAACTGAAATGGATGAGAGGAACAGATGGAAGGTTGGAAGCAGCTCTTGATGTACATGAATTGGCTGAGGGGGTAAAGTGGATTAGCACTATAAATTGAATAAAAAGAATAAAATCAGATTGACTGCACATTAAAGCATAATCTACATTAGTTTTATAGGAAGGAGAATCATAATGAGAATGTAGAAGATCACTATTATCATTTTCCTTGGAATGACGGTTCGTTCCGCAGTCAATACTTCGACTGATATTTTTTATGAACGAGAGGGGATAACATCAGTTGACTGCGAGCAACGTGTATTACACGTCTGAACAAACGTCACTGTGATGATCGCATATCGGGAAGAAATGTGGGGTTTAGTGCCACAATGGCCTGTCCCTGGACAGCCCCAACCCTACCTTCCAATGTTTGCCCCAGTGCCCAAGAAAGCAGAGCCATCTGTTACATGGTCTGTGACAAAATTAATCCTTAGGGGGCTTATGTGGTTCAAGGAAACATTTCCGCAGGGTCCAAAATTGTGTGTAATTATGAGTCTGGGAGACAGGATCATGGTGGAATGTAAGTCTGGGGTTATCCTATTGGTCAGAGGGATTAAGGAAAATTTAAGTGTGTGTCCAGTCACAGGATCAGTTTCATAGGACAGCCCAGCCATGACTACAGCTCAACCCCCTATCACAATGATCCTGGAACTGCCTCAGAGCCATGGTATAGCAAATCTCAGAGATACAAGGGGAGTAGGATTAGTTCTGGAAGAAATGGAAGAGATAGTTACTCTAGTACCAGGATATAGACACGTACGGGCACTGTTTAACCTGACAGATATACAGGGGTCATCCTGATGTGATAGCACAGTCAGGGAGCTCTTTGACCACCTACTCCACAAATGACTCAGTAAATACACACTGGAAAGAAAAAGGAGAAAGAGGGGATTGATAGAGTTAGCAGGAGCAGGCTATGCATCAGAGGTAACGCCTGCTAACACCCTTGACAGAGCAGAATTGGAGGCTCGGTTAAGTTCCCTCCAGGAAAAGGGGAGGGTAACAGTCGGTCAGGAATATCAGGATCAAGAAAAGACGGGTGGTGTAGGACAGCGAGTGGTACAGGTAGCCTTGAGCACCAAAATGTTAAGAGCTCTTCAGAATATTACTAACAAAATTATGGACAGGATGGCTTATGAAGCAGCTCACTGTAGTAAAGCAACATTTTGTTCAATATATACTGGCTGGCTTTTGTCAATGGTTAGTACAAATATGTTGCAATTAGATGCTAAGAGTACCAGACTGGGTGTCGGCTGAGCAACGGAGGACATAGCCGGGGAGAAGACACCTCAAATCTCACTCTCACCAACTGGGCCTTGAGTACCCGCTATATTTTGGTGTGGTGCTTCATATACCCAAACATAGTGACAATCGGACACATTCCCAATGCAAGTTCATAATGTGGGTGTATGCCAGGATATGATGAAGTAACCCACCAACTCATGCTATTGTTCTAGAAGTATCTAAAAGAGGGGAGGGGATGGATTTGCCTTGATGTCATCAAGGTGGAAATCACTGGGCATGTCCAGAATAAATGATCAGTGAAGAGCTAACTATCTGCCTCTTATGAGAACTGTTCATCATCTATCCTGCCAGTGAATAACCAAACTCTTGGGGAAAAACCTATGTTGCTATGGCCACCTCAGAAAATGGAAAAGGAAGGACATGGTATAACTTCAATGGACAGAATGTGGCAATCAGCAAGGCCTCTTCTACCCTGATCATTAGCCACAAAGTTTCGTCTAAGCCACAGACCATTGTGAAAGCATGCATAGCTCTATCCTTCCACCCAAATGATACAGATGGCGATTTACACTGATTTGTCGCTACGGAACTTCCACCTATACCAAACTTCACTGCAGACTGGGCGAACCTCATTTTGGAGGCAAAGGAAGTTATCCACAAGGAGGCTATGCATGAGAAGGACAGTAAAAGCCATGCAGAGGATGCAAATAGAAATTTGCAGGCTGAGTTTCTGGAGTAAAATTTGGAATTGGGGACTGAACACAAGTCCATCTTTGGATCAGAATTATGTCCCGTGTGATTGTTGATTACAATTTAGTATACTTCTGATTGTAATAGTCTTAATTTTTTTGTTAAAATGCAAGATTAAGAAATGGAAGGGACTGACAAAGGTGATTAGTCTGAGATACCAGAAGATAGCTTGTATGGAAGAGGTTTTGTAATGGCTTATTATAGGGTAGGAAGAATGTAAATATAGTTAGTATGTAGCATTTCTTATTATTCATTTATTTGTCATTTGTACTGATATTATGTGTATCATACAAGATGGGAATGATGGATTTGCAACAGACAGAGACTGATTTGTAACATAGTTTCCGTTTATGACTATAATTTTGATAAGTACAATGATCTAAATGGCATTTCAGGTAACACAACTGAAGTAATGCTTCATTGCGAATACATCACTGTAAGGAGGTAAACATCGTCCTGTGGTGCCCTGGAGAATTGTTGCAATCCCAATAGGGATGATCCTCATAAATCTTTGGATCAAATGGGGGGAGATGTTGGAGGAAGCTGAAGGTAACAGGAAGATAACAGGAACTGATGAGAGGCCTAACAATGATAACAAAGTGTGAAGCTGGATGAACACAACAGGCCCAGCAGCATCTCAGGAGCACAAAAGCTGACGTTTCAGGCCTAGACCCTTCATCAGAGAGGGGGCTGGGGAGGGAAACAAAGCGGAGGCTTGGGGACCGCTTTGTAGAACACATCCGCTCGGTTCACAAGAAACAACTGCACCTCCCAGTCGCGAACCATTTTAACTCCCCCTCCCATTCCTCAGACGACATGTCCATCATGATCCTCCTGCAGTGCCACAATGATGCCATCCGAAGGTTGCAAGAACAGCAACTCATATTCCGCTTTGGAACCCTGCAGCCCAATGGTATCAATGTGGACTTCACAGGCTTCAAAATCTCCCCTTCCCCCACTGCATCCCAAAACCAGCCCAGCTCGTCCCCTCCCCCCACTGCATCCCAAACCCAGCCCAGCCTGTGTCCGCTTCCCTAACCTGTTCTTCCTCTCACCCATCCCTTCCTCCCACCCCAAGCCGCACCTCCATTTCCTATCTACCACCTCATCCCACCTCCTTGTCCATCTTCCCTGGACTGACCTATCGCCTCCCTACCTCCCCACCTATACTCTCCTCTCTACCTATCTTCTTTTCTCTCCATCTTCGGTCCTCCTCCCCCGCTCTCCCTGTTCATTCCAATTCCCTCTCCCCATTCCCCTCTCTGAAGAAGGGTCTAGGCCCGAAACGTCAGCTTTTGTGCTCCTGAGATGCTGCTTAGCCTGCTGTGTTCATCCAGCTCGACACTTTATCTTGGATTCTCCAGCATCTGCAGTTCCCATTATCACAGAGGCCTAACAATGGACTGCTTTGTGAATGGAAGTACACCGAATCAGTCCGATCTGCTAAGAGTTAAAACTGCGGAAAACCAGGAACTGCTCGCTCGCTGATAAGGTGTACATTTGGACAAAATATTTAGGATTGCTCACATGCATGGATGAGTCCAAAGAAGGCACACATCTGGACAATACGTTCAGGAGTGGCCACGTGCACGCATAAATCCCAGTAAGCAATGTACTTGGCACAGAGACTTGTGTATAAAAAGCCTGAAGAAATCCCTTTTGTTCCAGAGCCCTGCAAAAACTAAGTTGGAAGAAGGTATCCTACGAGAGGAGATGTGGTGAAGAGGTTGAGCAGTTTCAGCCTGGCTAGCTATGAACTCTCTCAAGTAATAATGTTGGGGTTTAGTTACAGAAATCAGGGCAGTGAAAGACAGTGATTGAGATATCTCTAGTAGTTAAGTGTGCTCTTCATTTAAGAACTTAATAAATGAATTACAGTCTTATAAAGCTCCAAGTATCTCCACTGTAGCTTTGTCTGTGTATTAAGTGTCTCTCAGAGATGAGCAACAGGATGCTGTAAATCAGAAGCAAAAGAACAGAAATTGCTGGAAAAGTTCAGTAGGTCCGGCAGCATCTGCAGACAGAAATCAGAAAAGGGTCTGAGGAAGGGTTATTTGACTTGAAACATGAAGTCTGATTTCTCTCCACAGGTGCTGCCAGACCTGCTGAGCTTTCCCAGCAACTTCTGCTTTTGTTTTAGACGAACTGAAAGTCAGTTTAATGATCTTTGTTTTCCGGTTCTGACGTTGAGACGATCTTTCTTCAGCTAGCCTGGCCCTGGCCATGCAGCTGTCTGTGGAGGCTCTCACTGGTTTGTAAGAGCTACAAGGTGACTGATTCACTTGGAAAATTTATCAGTGCAAAAAGTCACAGCTCACAGCACATGCTGCAGCAAGTGTACGTGCTTTCGTTTTAAAGTTTAGGCTGGGTTTGAGTGCTGGGAACAACATTCCTTTTCCTTCAAATTGTTTCCAACATCAAGCTACACAACTACCAAGAGCCAACCACAGAGGGGGACAAGTGAAAAAAAGGTTATTGTTATTGATCAGCAAACTAGCAAGTTACAGTCACCTAGTTGCTAACAGCGACAGAAGATGAGCCCTCTCAGCCCCACACTGAAGCTCCGACCTGCAGGCAATTACTGCCTGTTCAAACAGCTCTTCACACAACCGTCTGTTGGGTTCAGGTTACTCACTTGCAAAACTGCAGCCACTCTAAAACAGGCTTTTAAAAACAGGTCTGGGAGTTCAGTCTGCCATTTTGGAACAATAAACAAGGCAGTCCTTATGTTAGAGATCCAAGACAGAAAGGATTCACAAAGCTAGTATTGCTACCCAGAAGGGAAAGAGTGGGAGAGAGAGAGAGAGATGGAGAGAGAGATGGAGAGAGTGGGAGAGAGAGGGAATGGATTGCCACCACATCCACAAACAAACATCCAACCCCTTCAACACCATCACCAGCAGCATGATGTGGAGGTGCCAGTGTTGGACTGGGCTGGACAAGGTCAGAAGTCACGCAACACCAGGTTTAGTCCAACAGGTTTATTTGGAACCACAAGCTTTTGGAGTGCAGCCCCTTTGTCAGATGCAGTGTGCACCTTACAAAGGAGCAGTGCTCCAAATGCGTGTGATTCCAAATAAACCTGTAAGACTATAGCCTTTTGTCGTGTGACTTCTGACTATCTACAAGATAAATTGCAAAAGTTCACCAAGGACCCTTAGTGTGTACCAACGAAACCCATGACTACATCCTTTAGAAGAACAAGAACAGAAAATACATGGGAGCACCACCCCCAGAAAGTCACCAAGCCAACTTGGAAATATATCATCGTTCTTTCTGTACTGTTGGGTCAAAATCCTGGAATTCCCTTCCTAAGTGCATTTTGGGTCAACCCACAGCACAAGAACATAAGAACTAGGAACAGGAGTAGGCCGTTTGGCCCTTCGAGCCTGCTCTGCCATTCAATAAGATCATAGCTGATTTTTTTGTGGACTCAGATCCACTTACCCGCGTTCTCACCATATCCCTTAATTCCTCCATTGTCCAAAAAAAAATCTACATTAGCTTTAAAAATGTTTATTGAAGTAGCGTCACCTACTTCATTGGACAAGGAATTCCATAGATTAACAACCCTCTGAGTGAAGGAGTTCCTTCTCAATTCAGTCCTAAATCTGCTCCCTCTGATCTTGTCCTAGCTTCACCTGCCAGTGGGAACATCCTCTCTACTTCTATCTTATCTATTCCCTTCATAATTTTATATATTTCTATAAGATCCCCCCTCAATCTTCTGAATTCCAATGAATATAATCCCAATCTACTCAGTCTTTCCTCATAAACCAGAACCCCTCAACTCCGGAATCAACCTAGTGAACCTCCTCTGCACCCCCTCCAGTGCCAGTACATCCTTCCTCAGGTAAGGAGACCAAAACTGCACACAGTACTCCAGGTGTGGCCTCACCAGCACCTTGTACAGCTGCAACATAACCTCTCTGCTTTTAAACAGAATCCCTTTAGCAATGAAAGACAAAATTCCATTTGCCTTCCTAATTACTTGTTGTACCTGCAGACCAACCTTCTGAGATTCATGCACAAGGACACCCAGGTCCCTCTGCATGGCAGCATGCTGCAACTTTTTACCACTCAAGTAATAATCCTTTTTACTATTACTCCCACCAAAATGTATGACTGCACATTTATTTACATTGTATTCCATCTGCCAGACCTTTGCCCACTCACTCAATGTATCGATGTTCCTCTGCAAAGTTTCACAGTCCTCTGCACACTTTCCTCTGCCACTCATCTTAGTGTCATCTGCAACTCCTAGTCCTCTATATAAATTGTAAATAATTGCAGTCCCAACACCGATCCCTGAGGCAAACCGCTAGTCACGGATTGCCAGCTAGAGAACCTCTCATTTATCCCCACTCTTTGCTTCCTGTTAGTCAACCAATCCTCTATCCATGCTAATACTTTACCCCTAACGTCATACATTCCTTATCTTATGCAGCAGCCTCTTGTGTGGTACCTTGTTGAAGGCCTTTTGGAAATCTGGGTACGTCACGTCCGCTAGGTCCCCATTGTCCACCTGGCTCATAATGTCTTCATTGCATTCCACACGGACTGTAGCAGTTCAGGGCAGTAGTTCACCACCACTGTCTCGAGGGGCAATTAGTGATAGGCAGTATATGTTGGTCTAGCCAGCAACACCAAAGTATCAAGTGAAGATGATAAAATGTGTACTTCACTATATTTATTGCAGAGATTGTGTCAACATTTGGCTGAAAACAATATTATAACCATGCTTGATAATCAGATTCCACTAGGTTCCATATTGATCAAGGAAACACTCGTCCTTTATAAAAAAAATTATTTCTAGCTCTTTATATTTCTATGATCCACAGTACTAACTACCACAATGTTAGAAAAATGCTCAATCGTCTTAACTAACTTCAGAGATAATCGGAACTGCAGACGCTTGGCCTGCTGTGTTCATCCAGCTCCACACCTTGTTATCTAACTTCAGGACAGGTTTTACTCCATTCCAAATTGGACCAAAAACGTTCTGTTGTCATCCCATACAACTCTTTTTTGAAGCAAAAAAGAGAAATATTCCAAGTACACACAAATTCTGTTTAATTTAGTTTACTCCCTAAAACAAATTAGAAGACAAAATTTCATCTCATTATTGCCATCAAATCATTGTTACCTTTAAAGGGAATCAAGTGGAATTGTCAGATTTTAGGAAATAGTAGGAACTGCTGATGCTGGAGAATCATAGGTAACAAGGTGTAGAGCTGGATGAACACAGCAGGCCAAGCAGCATCAGAGGAGCAGGAAAGCTGATGTTGGCCTGCTGTGTTCATCCAGCTCTACACCTTGTTATCTCATCTTCGATGGAGTGTGGTTTGTACTGTTTTCTACATTAGTCATGAAATGAAAGATAAATTGATGGCAAGCTATCAAATTGTTTACAATTGTGTGGACAGAAGGCTAACCACACAGAGAACCAGCTATAATTATCTGTAAAACATCTTCCATCCACATAGCACCTTCAAAACTATGGAAAACTGTTACAAGGTGCTCAGTGACATGGGTTAAATGGACATAAAAGCAACTTACCAAATTAGGAAGGAGATGGCCAAAGTGGTTAATTAGAATGAGGAATAGATTGAACACTCTGGAAGGCCAGTAGTGATATATCTTGGTTTTATGAATGATCACTTTGAAAGACAAACATGGAAAACAGGAGCAGGGACAGCAGGAACTGCAGGTGCTGGAGAATCTGAGATAACAAGGTGTAGAGCTGGATGAACACAGCAGGCCAAGCAGCACCAAAGAAGCAGGAAAGCGGACATTGGCCTTCGGCGCTTCGATATGATCATGGCTGATTATCCAACTCAGTCTCCTGTTCCTGCTTTCTCCCCCATATCCTTTGATCCCTTTAACCTCGAACTATAACTAACTGCTTGAAAATGTTCGGTGAAAGTTTGGCAGCATCTGTGAAGAAAAAAAAGTTAATGTTTCAGGTCTGGTTACCCTTTCTCAGAACTGGCCAGTTCTAAGGAAGGGTCACTGGACCCAAAACGTTAACCCTGTTCTTTCCTCCACAGATGCTGCCAAACCTGCTGAGCTTTTCTAGCAACTTCTGTTTTTGTTCCTGATCCACAGCATCCGCAGTTCTTTCGGTTTTTATTTTGAAAATGTTCGATGTTTGGCCTCAATTGTTTTTTTGTTGCAGAGAATTCCACAGGCTCACCACTCTTCAGGTGAAGACAAATCTCCATGTATCCTGAGAGGGTCAGCCTGTATTCTTACACTGAGACCCTATCTGGGAGTCAAGAACCAGAAACAGCATGTCCTGAGACATTGCATTATCCATTTTCTGACAACCCATTGCTTATTGATTGAATAGAAAAGTATAGCACAGTACAGGCCCTTCGGCCCACGATGTTGTGCTGTAGAATAATCCTAATCCAAAAATAAAATAACCTAACCTACATTCCCCTCAATTCACTGCTGTCCATGTGCATGTCCAGCAGTCGCTTAAATGTCACTAATGACTCCACTTCCACGACTACCACTGGTAAACTATTCCATGCGCTCACAACTCTCTGAGTGAAGAGCCTCCCCCTGACGTCTCCTCTATACCTTCCTCCTAACACCTTAAAACTATGACCCCTCGTGGCAGTCAATCCTGCCCTGGAGAAAAGTCTCTGGCTATCGACTCTATCCATGCCTCTCATTACCTTGTACACCTCGATCAGGTCACCTCTCTTCCTCCTTCTCTCCAAAGAGAAAAGTCCGAGCTCAGTCAACCTCTCCTTGTAAGTCAAGCCCTCCAGTCCAGGCAGCATCCTGGTAAACCTCCTTCGCACCCTCTCCAAAGCCTCCACATCTTTCCTATAATAGGCCGACCAGAACTGGACACAATATTCCAAGTGTGGTCTCACCAGGGTTTTGTAGAGCTGCAGCATAACCTCGCTGCTCTTAAACTCGATCCCCCTGTTAATGAAAGCCAAAACACCATATGCTCTCTTAACAACCTTATCTACCTGGGTGGCAACTTTGAGGGAGCTATGCACTTTAACACCAAGATCCCGCTGTTTCTCCACACTGCCGAGAATCCTGCCTTTAATCCTATATTCAGCATTTAAGTTCAACCTTCCAAAATGCATCACTTTGCATTTATTCAGGTTGAACTCCATCTGCCATTTCTCAGCCCAGCTCTGCATTCTGTCAATGTCTCGCTGAAGCCTGCAATAGTCCTCGATACTATCAATGGCATCTCCAACCTTTGTGTCATCAGCAAACATACTAACCCACCCCTCAACCTCCTCGTCCAAGTCATTTATAAAATTACAAAGAGCAGAGGCCCAAGAACAGAGCCCTGCGGGACACCACTCAGCACTGACCTCCAGGCAGAATACTTACCGTCTACAACCACTCTCTGCCTCCTGTCAGCCAACCAATTCTGAATCCAGACAGTGAAATCACCCTGTATCCCATGCCTCCTGACTTGATTAATGAACCTGCCATGGGGAACCTTATCAAATGCCTTGCTGAAGTCCATGTACACCACATCCACTGCTCGACCCTTGTCAACCTGTCTCGTGACTTCCTCAAAGAACCCAATAAGATTTGTAAGGCATGACCTGCCCCTCACAAAGCCATGCTGACTCCCTTTAATCACGCTATGCTTTTCCAAATAGTCATAAATCCTACCCCTCAGAATTCTTTCCAAAACCTTGCTGACCACAGATGTAAGACTGGCTGGTCTGTAATTTCCAGGGATTTCCCTATTCCCATTCTTGAAAAGAGGAACAACATTTGCCTCCCTCCAATCTTCCGGTATGACTCCCGTGGAGAGTGAGGAAGCAAAGATCTTCGCCAGCAGCTTAGTAACCTCCTTTCTCGCTTCCCGGAGCAACCTAGGATAAATCTGGTCTGGGGACTTATCAATCTTAATGTTTGCCAAAATTTCCAGCACATCAACTTCCTCAATCTTGATCTGTTGAAGCCTGTTTTCCTGCTCCTCAAAGTTCTCATTCACAACAAGGTCCCTTTCCGTAGTGAAAACCGAAGCAAAAAACTCATTTAGGGCTTCCCCTATCTGCTCAGACTCCGCACCCAAGTTCCCTACGCTATCCCTGATCAGCCCTACCTTCTCCCTGATCATTCTCTTATTCCTCACGTATGAGTAAAATGCTTTCAGGTTCTCCCTAATCCTTCCAGCCAAGCCTTTTGCGTGCCCCCTCCTGGCCCTCCTCAGTCCACTTTTGAGCTCCTTCCGAGCAAGCCTGTAATCCTCTAAAGCTGTGCTAGACCCTTGCTTCCTCCACCTTACTTACGCTGCCTTTTTCTTTTTGACAAGAAGCACCTCTGTACCCGTCATCCAAGGCTCCTTCATCTTACCCCTTCTTACCTGTCTCAGAGGAACAAATTTATGCATCACTCGCAACAACTGCTCCTTAAACAGTCTCCACATGTCTGTTGTGCCCTTTCTGTGGAACAATTGCTCCCAATCTGTACTTCCCAACTCCTGTCGGATAGCGTCATAGTATCCTTTACCCCAGTTAAATATCTTCCCCTGGTAACTGCTCCTTTCCCTTTCCATGGCTATGGTAAAAGTGAGGCTGTTGTGGTCACTGTCGCCAAAGTGTTCTCCCACCACGACACCTGTCTGACACCTGTCCTGGCTCATTGCCGAGCACCAAATCCGAAATGCCGTGCCCACTCATCGGCCTGTCCACATACTGAGTAAGGAAACCCTCCTGAACACACCTGACTAAAACGGCTCCATCCAAACCATCTGCACTAAGGAGGTTCCAATCTATATTGGGAAAGTTGAAGTCACCCATAACAACAACGCTGCTACGTTTGCACTTTTCAACAATCTGCCGGCCAATGAGTTCTTCGATCTCCCTACTGCTACTTGGCGGTCTGTAGAAAACCCCCAGTGAGGTGACTGCTCCCTTGCTGTTCCTAACTTCCACCCACACTGACTCAGTCGAAAAACCTTCCTCGGCAACCTCAGCCCATACCACCTCAGTAGGCGAGTCCTCAAAGGTTCTTTCAGCTGCCGTTATACTGTCCTTGACCAACAAAGCCACACCTCCCCCTCTTTTACCACCTTCCCTGACCTTAATGAAAGATCTAAACCCTGGAACCTGCAACATCCATTCCTGACCCTGCTCTATCAATGTCTCCAAAATGGCCACAACATCGAAGTCCCAGGTACCTATCCAAGCTGCAAGCTCACCTACCTTATTCCGGATGAGTGAATAGAGAACAGGAAATCAGCTTGAGTTGCTAAAAAAACCCAATAATTTGAAGGATGAGGGCAGCAGTGACATTTGAGGTAGATGTTGGCAGTAAGTACACTGTTAATGGTAAGATGCTTGGATTGCTTACAATCAACAAAGACGACAACTGCCATCAAGGGAGAATGTTCGAATGAGGAAATAGGCTCTTGAAATGTGGTTACAATTTGTACAGCTTTATTTCATAGAGAAGGGAAAAATTACTTTCACAAATCGGCTACCATTGTTCCATTTGAAGTTTGCAGTCGGTTAGGTTTTGCAATTAGTCGCAAACAAACAAGAAAGAAACAAACACATTACATTTGTACTTGTTCACATATGTCCTGCTGGAGGAGCACAGCAGGCCAGGCAGCATCAGAGGGGCAGGTAAGTGGACGTTTCGGGTCGAGACACTTCTTCAGAAAAAATTCAGGGGTTTGGAAAATCTTAAATTGCTTTCAAGCATATACTGAAGTCCAGCAAGAAAGGGAAACTAGACAGCACCCTCAGTAGGCAACAGGATGGACTGATAAAGGGAGAAAGAAGCAGTGGAAGGTTTTCTATAACAAGTATGAACTGTGAACATGCAAAGATATGATAATATAGTCACCTGTACTAACTTGTAATCTGAACTGTGCAAACACGGTTAAGAAAATAATGAATAAAAGGTACAACTTTTTGCTCGGAAATTATTTGTAAAGTATTTGATTGGGAGCTGGTCATCTGTAAAATTTTCACGTTAAAATTTTTATTTTATGTCATCTTTGACTATGTACACCGTTTGTTGATGCACAAGCAAACATTTAAAGCAAGAAAAACCCAAGTTGCATTTGGCTTGAGGAAACAAAAAGTGTTAATACTCACCCTTTACACAGAAATTCACTAGACTGTATAGATATAAAGAGAAGAAAGTTACCTCATCACCATGAATGTTCGCAATGTACTTCACATCTGGAATGCCTACAGTATGTTCTTTTGGATATTTTCCAATTGCCAGAACCCAGAGATTAAGACCTAAAACAAAATACAAGATAAAGTAGTCTTCATTAACTAGGAGGATCAATTAAAGAACAATTCTTGAGAAAACAAACAAATAAAGTCATGATTTTTCATTCCCTTAATTTTTCTTCTTACCACACCTTCTTCCAAGGAACCATTCTGGGAATAATTTTCGCACCAACTGCTGCATGACTGCAAATTGCTGTTCTTAACAGCATAGTAAGAAAAATCAGGGATGAGGAATCAGGTCATTTTGCAATGTGTCCTGAAGATCAACTTATGAACATCTCAGTTAAGTTCATGCAGATTTCCACAGCCATTTAATGTTTTTGTTTTCAAAATTCCAAGAATATCCATTTCTGACTTCTGCTCACTCTTGCCTGGGGTATGTGACCATGATATTCCCTTCAGTCAGTGCTCTCTCCTGAGGCAGGACATGATCCCGAATCACCTACAGATTTGTCCAATGCCTCCTTCACTGGTGTCTTAATTTTATCCATAGATTCCTAAAATCAGATTACTAGTTCCAGCTGATTTCCCTCAAGCTACTAAAAGCAACATTGATAAAAAGCAAAAAACTGAAATAAATAAAAACAGGAATGCTGCAAATAGTCAGTAGGGGCTCAAATAGGTAAAGTGCAGGGATTAAAAGTGAAAGTATGACAGCATTGAAATTGAATCTAAGCCCAGTTTTGGGTAAATTCAAAACCAGGTCACTTTTATGGGAGCTGCTGGCTGGGGTGGCATTTATTGCCAGCTTGGAGTTGCCCTTAAGTGGGTGATGAGTTATCTTCTTGAGCTGCTTAGGTCAGTCCCACAACACCATCAGGGAGGGAGTACCAGGGTCTTTACCCAGTGACACGTTTCCAAGTCAGGATGGCGAGTGGCTTGGAGGTGAACTTGCTGGGTTAGGGGAAGAAGGGAGGTCAGGTAAGGGGAATGGTGTTTCCATGTATCTACTGCTTGTGTCTTTCTAGATGGTGGCAGTCATGGATTGGGAAGGTGCAAACACAGAAGTTGCTGGAAAAGCTCAGCAGGTCTGGCAGCATCTGCAAAGAAAAAGTCAGAGTTAACGTTTCAGGTCGGGTGACCCTTCCTCAGAACTGAGGAACTTCTCTGAGCAAGGGTCACTAGGCCTGAAATGTTAACTCCGACTTCTTTTCCCCCCCCCACATGCAGCTGGACTTGCTGAGCTTTGCTAGCAACTTCTGTTTTTATCCGTGATTTACAGCGTTCAATTCTTCCTGGGTTTTTTAAAAAACGGATTGGGAAAGTGCTGTCCAAGGAGACCTGCTGAATTTTTGCACTGTGTAAATTAGAGGCCTGCTTTACAATTATTTTTGGGTCACCATTAAAAGCCAAAAACAAATACTTTAAGTAGAAGAGCCTTTTTCCAGAAATTCAGTCTCATCTCCTATAATTGATTGATCGATTTTATTTAGCTTCTCAGTAATGGTCCAAGTTATTGTGAAATTCTGTATTCCTGTTTCATGAATCGATTTGGTTATGATCATAAACTTTCATGAAATAAATTTGATTGTAGATAAAAGACAAATATAAATCGCTAAAGTGAAAGAAGGTTTCAAACCCAAAAGGTTGCCTCTCAACTGGAATAATTTACTCAAGAGTGAAATACCATATAGTTTCCTAAATTGCAAATCTATGAAGCAATTCCAAAGGAATAACCATAGCTAATGCATAACATCTGTGGAAAAGACTTAGAACTTAAAAATCAGAAATTTCAGAATACACAAAGCATGGCAGCATCTGTGGCGATAGGATATAAAAACCTGCCCTTGTGACCCACATTTAGATTGCTCTACAATGTAAGGCAATTTGTCTGACCTTGAACTTTAACTAATTTCTCTTCCTATCCATTAGTTCCCAAATGTGGAAGATTTGTCTTTCCCAGACTGGAAATATATTAAGTGATGGAGCAATTATAAACTCTGGAGGTACAGAATGTCAAAGATTCACAATCCTTAGAGTGAAGGCATTTCTTATCTGTAGGATGAGAAGTTTGAATATAACACAGCTGTAAAGTACGTTTTAGGAACAGGATTAGGCCATTCAGCCCCTCAAGCTTGCTCCACCATTCAATAGCATCATGGCTGCTCTATGGCCTAACACCATATGCTGCCTCAAGCACGTATCCCTTGGTACCTTCACTTAAAGTTTTAAAAAGTCTCAGATTTGAGTCTACCAACTGAATTAGCATTGGCTGCCATTTGAAGAGGAGTCCCAAACTTCCACCACTCTTTGCCTGTAAAAGTGCTTTAAACATTATGAATGGACTGGCCCTAAATCTCAGACTATGCCTTGGTGCTAGAATCTTCAACCAGTGGAAACAGCTGATATACCTTGTCTTTTCCTGAAGATAGATTAGATCACCCCTTAACCTTCAAAAAGCTACAAAATACATGCCAAATTTGTCTAATCACTCCTCATAACTTAACCGCTGAAGTCCAGGTAACATCTTTATAAATCTGCATTGAACTCCCTATAAGGCCAAAACATCACTCCTATGATTTGATGGTCTAATCTGCTCAAAGTACTCTAATGGAGTTTTGTTCAACTGCAATATAATTCCTGCATCCCAATACTTTAGACCTTTAGATCTGAAGGCCAGCATTCCATTAGCTTTCTTGACCATTTTCTGCACCTATTTGTGAAATTTCAAAGGGCTGTGCACCTGAAGTCTGCCCAAAATGTACTGTACATCCATTGTATTTAACTTTGTAACTTCTCAAAAGCCAACCCTGATCAATCCTTCAGTCCATACTTGTGTAAATTAAAAATCAATCCACCGCAGCTTTGCCTATTTACGCAACGTATCAATATTTTGTTGTAATTTTATGCTTTTGTCAGCACTGTCTACACTGTTACCCAAATTCGGGTCCTAAGCAAAGTTGAATATTTAACTTTGTTTTACAGAATTGTCCAAGCCAAAAGAACAGTGTGAATAATTGAGGACCAGCACAGGGCATCATTAGTCACGGCCCGCCAAATTGAGTACTAACCCATTATTCCAAAGGTCTCCTGCCACACAACCCATTTCCTACTGCTTTCACTACCTTGCCCTAAATTCCACATTAGGCTGATGTGGAATTTTAATAAAAGCCTTCTGTAAATCCAAATAAGACAACATCCACGGTCTTATCTCTTAACACCTTTGGTATCTCTTCAAAATAAAAGCTAAGGTTTACCAGGCATGGTATAGATTTCATGAATCCATCTCCAATTAACTGAAATTGAAGGGTTAAGTTACCCCCATCCTCGATCAGACACCCTGACAATTTCCCCACCACAGCTGTTAGGCTAACTGGTCATTAAATTCCATGGTTTCCCCCTCTGTCACCCTTCTTAAAGAGGGGTAGTGGCATGGACAATGTTCCAAGCCAGGAGATGTTACTATTATTCAGTGGTTAGTTTGGGAACTGTTCAATCCACTTGGACTCCTAATCATCTGCTCCGGTACAAACTAACTGCACAAGAATATTTTGCCCACCTCAATTTGAAAATATTGAAATAGTAATACTTAAAGCTATGCACTTTAATCATTTGGAGACAAAAAGACAACATTTCAAACTAAAATTTGTAATCTGTTTAAGTGAAATAACGACTTCCAACAGTCACAGTAAAACAAACCCAAGCAGGAAATCGCCAAAAAGCAGTGTCATTTAACAAAGTGACTGATCTAATCAATGCACGCAGATGCAGTAAGGGACCGTCCAATTTCTAAAAATTCCTAATGAATAAGCAAATCTGAGACAATGGTCCTATCTTGCTTTCCATCCCGAACATAATCGACATTGGTCACTGTCTACGCCTAACTTTATTAAACTAGGTTTATTTAACCTAGGTCTATCAGAATCTAACATGTGCAGTGTCCAGGTCAGAAGGCAGATACCATTGTCCATGCTGTAACTGTAGTTTGTAAAGTGTTAAAAAGGTCTCCTTTTCAGTGGCAGAGTGCAGAAAGCAGACGGACAAGAATTTTAGAAAAGACAACACCCCAGCCAAACAGGGACAGTATTCCTTTGTGAATATGCTGACCCTCCTGCCTTGTGAAGTGTTATTTCTCTTGCAATCACTTTGGAAAAAAAAGAAACTGAACAACTTTCCAAACCTCACCCAAAACACTCAGCCTGCGTGGTTTCATGTTTGGTCAGACACTGACTCTTACAATGAATGTGAACTATGATTTCTGAATCTTGTACATTTAATCTTAATGATTGAGCCCTCTATGCTGAGGCTGTGCTCCTTGTTTTATACCCCACAGCCAGGGAAAATAACCTCAGTGTTCTGAGGAAGGGTCATGGGAGTTGTAGAGTTAATGGATTTCTCTCCACAGATGCTGCCAAACCTGCTGAGCTTTTCCAACAATTTCAGTTTCCTTCCCCACCATATTTTTGAATGTTTCGATGAGGTCAGCTCCAGCTCTGCTAAACTGCAGAGAATACAGACACAATTCATTCTGCCACTCATGTGATAAGCCTCTTGACTGAGCAACCAATTGAGTGAACTTCCATCGCACTGCAATCCAAATATATCCTTCTTTCAAAATTAAAACTGAGGAGTATTCTGGCATATCCCTCACTGAAACCCTGTAAAAGTGCAACAAGATTTCTGAATACTTTTACTTCTATCCTCTTGTAATAAAGGCAAATCCGCAAGATTGCTTACCCTGCATGCTGGCTGTATTTGTTACACAAATACACCAAAAGTCTCTTTGATCAGTTATGAAAGTTCTATTTCTTAAAAATATTCTGCCTTTCTGTTCTTACAGCCAAATGTAACCTTACTTCTCCACATTATACTCCATCTGTCATTTTACTACTTACTTGCTTAACCAGTTTATATCTCTTTGCAGCAATGTTCTCCTCACAACTTAAATTTCTTTCCAGCTTTGTACGAGTAAATATCCATACGTTATTCCCTAGTCTTTGTCCAAATCATTATAGACAGTAAATAGCTGAAGCCCCAGCAGAGCCTAGTAGCACTCATCATAACTTGTCAACTTGAAAATGCCTTGTTCATGCTGACTTGTGATTTGTCCAGTTAACCAATGCTCTATCCATGCTGTTAGATTACCCCACATCTAATGCAACCTAATCTTGCCTATTAACCTTTTGCTGCTGTTTTCATGCTCCAATAATTTCTAGTTTAATGTTATTGTTTACTAAAAGCAACAGTGTTAAAGATTAACAGATAAAAGGAACTGCAGATGCTGGAGAATCCAAGATATTCAAAGTGTGGAGCTGAATGAACACAGCAGGCCAAGCAGCATCTTTGGAGCAGGAAAGCTGACGTTTCGGGCCTAGGTCCTTCATCAGAAATGGGGGAGGGGAAGAAGGTTCTGAAATTAACAGGGAGAGGGGGCAGGCAGATCAAAGATGGATAGAGGAGAAGATAGGTGGAGAGGAGACAGACAAGTTAAAGAGGCGGGGATGGAGCCAGTAGAGGAGTGTTGGTGAGGCAGTAGGGAGGGGATAGGTCAGTTCAGGGAGGACGGACAGGTCAAGGGGGCGGGATGAGGTTAGTAGGTAGGAAATGGAGGTGGGGCTTGAGGTGGGAGGCGGGGATAGGTGGGAGGAAGAACAGGTTAGGGAGGCGGGGATGAGCTGGGCTGGTTTTGGGATGCAGTAGCAGGAGGGGTGATTTTGAAGCTTGTGAAACTCACTCACTTTGATACCATTGGGCTGCAGGGTTCCCAAGCGGAATGAGTTGCTGTTCCTGCAACCTTCGGGTGGCATCGTTGTGGTACTGCAGGAGGCCCAGGATGAACATGCCGTTCAAGGAATGGGAGGGGGACCTGAAATGTTTTGCGACTGGGAGGTGCAGTCGTTTATTGCGAACCAAGCATAGGTGTTCTGCAAAGCAGTCCCCAAGCCTCTGCTTGGTTTCCCCAGTGTAGAGGGAGCCACAACGGGTACAGCGGATGCAGTATACCACATTGGCAGATGTGCAGGTGAACATCTGTTTGATGTGGAAAATCTTCTTGGGGCCTGGGATGTGGGTGAGGGAGGTGATGTAGGGGCAGGTGTAGCACTTCCTGCTGTTGTAGGGAAAAGTGCCGGTTTGGTGGGGTTGGAGGGGAGCGTGGAATAAACAAGGGAGTCACGGAGAGAGTGGTCTCTCCAGAAAGCAGGCAAGGGTTGGGATGGAAAAATGTCTTGGCTGGTGGGGTCGGTTGTAGATGGTGTAAGTGCCGGAGGATGATGCGTTGGATCCGAAGGTTAGTGGGGTGGTATGTGAGGACAAGGGGGATTCTCTTTTGGCTGTTTGGTAGAGGGCTTTCTTGATCACTGCGGGGGGCAGGGGGGGTGGAACGTGTGATCCTTGAAAAACGAGGACATCTGAGATTTATGGGAGTGGAATGCTTCATCCTGGGAGCAGATGCGGCAGAGGCGAATGAATTGGGAATAGGGGATGGCAGGTTGTAATCCTTCTACGAGAAGCTTTCTCTCCACAGATGCTGGCTGGTCTCTAAATATTTCCAGTATTTATTTTTAGTTCAAATATCTAACATCTGGTGGTTTGTTTCCCTCACTTTAAAAACTCTGGGGTTTCTAACAATGGATCTAAAGCAGCATGTATGATAACCATCAAATTTTATTTCTGTTTAAATAAACAGAAGTTAATGCTGTGCTTTTCTACAAAATTCTTACTTAACAGTTCTTATTATGAATGATTGGCTTGAGAGCAGCCACGCAGCCCCAGTGAGCAACAACTTCAGTTTGTCTCAAATAAACAAAAAAATAGGAACAGCAGGCCATTCTGCCCCCTTGAACATACTCTGCCAACCAATATGATCGTGGCTCATCGTCTGACACAGACCCCCAATCCTGCTTTCTCCCCATATGCTTTGATCCCTTGAGTCCTAAGAATCTTTTCAAGGAGTTATCATTCAACAAGTTGGCATTATCCACTCGGAGGAGTGAGAATTCCAACATGGAAGGGTGTCACAACAGTTAAAGTCCACATCACCGAAGCATCATGTGATGGAGAGCACAGCAGGCCAGTCAGACCCTCAAAAGGACCACCTGACTGACCCAGGCACCAATATTGCGCCTTGAGAAACCTAATGACCTGCTTAGTCATTTGTTCAACAGACCAAATGACACTAGAGTCATCATTTATGGCTCTCAGCAATGATTTGAAGGGATAACCTTCGGCCCCACACATTTTGGAGAGGTGAAGTGAAGATTTGAGGCTCCTTAGAATCGGAGCCTTGGGAAAAATAATCTGCTCAACAGATGTGGATAGCACTGGTTCAGATAGTATTTAGTACCGGTCTCTAATTCCCTGGAGTGAAGCGAACTCACATTGCAAGGATGGCTTTTTAAACAGCAAAGTGCTTACATGTTGCCATTCAGCCAGCTCTTCCTCCTCTTTCAGATTTTATTGAATTCACTTCTGTGATGTGCAGCAGGGGGATTCAAACACATATCCCAGAATATTGGCCTTAGGTTCCAGATTGGGAGTGACATTACCATTACAACACTGCATCTCTTATTCCAATGAGTTAGGACATTTTCTAGGAAAGTGCACACTCATGAAAAGTACTCTTGTGGTCACAAGGCCATTCCTGTCGATAGATCTCAGGAGTCTGGGTGACCCAGATATCCACAAATCAATGATACCTAGGTATGGAGGAGTGCAGTCCATTGGAGACAATAGCCATTGCCTACTTTCCCAGGGAGAAAGGTGCTAAATGAACAGCTCCAGCAGAGAGGAGAGCAAACAGTGAGATGCACTGAGTTATTGTTTAACCTGCCTCCATCCGATCTTTGGAAGAAAATCAAAGGGATTCAAGGCCTGATGAATCTGAACCCACTGACAGGGCACAGTGACCATTCTGCATGGAGAGGTTTATGACAATGTTGGCACAGATCTGTAACTATCTGCACAGCACAGGTCCTTGGTCAACCAGGCAGCGCCAACTTTGGTAGTTAATTGCTCTGCAGGGTTTAGACTTCATGATTTTCCTGCCCGCTTTTCCCCTCCCATTCCTTCCAGGTGTATGGAGAGCCGTCCTTCAGAGGGTACTGCACCTCTACCACAAGCCCCCAATTGAACAGATGTGTTCCCATTGCCAGCTGGAACTTTGCTCCTGGACTGGCCGACTGCCCAACTGTCCTTAGCATTAGTGCCACTGGTCCTAACCCTAACGCAGGTTTCTGGCTCTATTCAAAGCCCGGCCACTGGGTACTCATTCTCCTCAGCACCTGTGCAGCACCAAAGCATCACATTCTAAAATGTGAAGTCCCTCTGACACCATTCACAAGGTAATGCTGTGGGATTGCCTTGACTCCGTCTTCAGCTCATCATTCTGAACGCACGGGCAAGTTATACAACAGGTTAAAAACATAAAGGCCACACCGTGGCAAGCTCTTAATTGAGCTTTTAAACTGATACAATTTGTCTTACATGGGACAAAACTAGAATTTCTGCCCTGTTCTCTGCCACCTGTAGCTAGCGTCAGGATTAGCTTGTTGGCAGAGAGACACCTCCTGGCACCAGTATTTTCAGGTATGCATCAATCTCCTTGTGGGCCCCAAAACTTCAAGAACTTAAAAGTTTACATAAAAACTAGTGACCTTGAAGTTGTTTGGAGTTTTTCAGAACTGAATTAAACATCTTTTCAAAACAAGGTTTACACCACAGTAAACATTAGATGGTCCTAATTTGGAAGACTGGTAAACAATACAATACAGGAGACAAGATTACAGAAATCAGGACGTGTAAATAACATTTTGTGGGTTTGTCTCTCTTTCACCAGAAGACTTAAGAACATATTACTCATGGTATAAGAGAGGCAAATGGTTTGCAATACACAGCTAATCTAAAAAAGGTGCTCTGGAAAATCAAGAAGCAATAAACTCTAACTGTCTTACCATTGGATCCATATGTCCTGGAATCTTTTAAATAGTAAGGACAGCCAAGTTTGTTTTGATAATTGGAGTTTCCTACAAGTTAAGGTAATGCTCAAGGTCTGAAGGGTAGCAAATAGTAATGTTTTTACTAACCAAAGTGCAGTACATCAGCCTCAGTGACAGACTCGCTGGCAATGGTTAATTGAGTCACAGTCTCCAGATTGTGCTCAAATAGGAAAATGAAGAACAGAGGTGGTGGGTTGGGATGGGAAACTGAAACAGTGGATCCAAAAGATGTAGGTTTTTGTTCCTAGTTGGAAAGTTTAGGATCATGGAATACATGAGAAAATGATTAACAGCATTGACAATTGGCTGTTGAGGGTGGAAATGAATGGCACAAAAAGGAAAAAAGATATCAGTGACATCTTCAACTGGATTCTGGCCAAGGGCCCATGTTATTCATCTAAGACTTTGATTAATAGAAAAATAGGGTGTTTCTTGGACATAATTAGTGGAAATAACAGACTTAGGAACAAAATCTTGTAGATGGGTTGAATAAAGCAGATGGTTTTTAACCTACTGCAAGTTCAGCATAAATGCACACAAACAGGGTTTCCACCAATCCTCATGGTTACAGCAGTTGCTTGGAGAATTCCTACACTATGCTTTAATTTAGCGTCTGACACCTTGCACCATGAACAATTCAATTATGTATCGTTACCTCCGTTGTACTTCAACATAGTTTGTCTATTGAGTAGCTAAGCCAATTTGCCCAATAGATCCCAAGAATCACTCAGATGTGCTGGACTCGCTGACCTCAAGTCAGTCTAAGACTAAGGATCTTTTAATTAGTCAGTGGCCACAGGTTGCAATCGGTAAGAAAAAAAAACAAACAGCCAAAGGTTTTCAAATGTAAATCATCACAATCTATTGACTTCAGTTGGCTGCACATTAAACAAGGAGAAAAATTAGACCAAGTTGGCAAGATGCATTTTAAGGTGGTTTTGAGGGAGAGAATTGGATTGAAGTTAATCTTTACACAAGAATTACAACTTGGCTGAGATATCAGAGACCACCTGGTATCTTCATGTAAGAGATCAACTGCATTCTGGTTGGGAGTGTAGAAACAAGGGTATGGGCACACGCCTCAGAATGGCAATTGCCTATTCTAGTCATGGCACTGCTGCAATTCCCAACCTCATTACCCTATTCCCCACTCATCTAAACTGAGAAGCAGCTTTCCCTTAGGAGATCACTTGACTCTTAGATAGGGAGAGAAGTAATATTGCAATATTGCCATTCCATGAAAGAATGCAAGATTAAAAAGAAAATTAAAAAATCATTGGTTGTCAATATCAAGGTCTTTAGTACATTACAAATAGGATATGTACAAATCACATTGCCTTCCTTTAGCATTTGTTTCATAAGTGTTTGAAGTCAGATTCTTCAGAAGCCCTGAACACAAATTCCTGTCATTGTGTTCTGAGATAATGAGTAGCTATTATTTGGTTTTTGAACCTTTCCAGATTCTTATTCTATTCCTGAAACAGTCAGTCACTGTCTCAGTCGCTAGAAGAAGTCTTATCTTGCTGTCAGGCAAGACTTAAAGGGCCTACCTTACCATCAGTCTTGCCCTGGGATACAGGTGTGAGGGCATTCTGTATCGCACTGTGCAGTCATGGAGAGTCACACAGGCCCTGTCAGTCTAAATCGATCATCAGTAAACTGATGGAAGATGTCATCAACTGTGTTATCAAACAGCACCTGCTCAGAAACACCCAGTTTGGGTTCTGCCAGGGCCAACAGTTCAAACATGGGCAAAAGAGCTGAATTCCAGAAGTGAGGTGAAAGTGACAGCCCTTGATATCAAGGCTGCATTCGACAGAGTGTGGCATCAAGGAGCCCTGGCAAAACTGGAATCAATGGGTATCAGGGGGCAAAGCTCCATTGGTTGGAGTCATACCTGACACAGAGGAAGATGGTTGTGTTGTGGAAGGTCATTCATCTCAGCTCCGGGACATCTCTGCAGGAGTTCCTCAGGGTAATGTCCGAGGCCCAACCATCTTCAGCTGCTTCATCAATGATCTTCCCTCCATCATAAGGTCAGAAGTGGGGATGTTCACCGATGGTTGCACAATGTTTAGCACCATTCGTAACTCCTCAGACACTGAAGCAGTCAAGTTCAAATGCAACAAGATCTGGACAATATCCAGGCTTGGATTGGTAAATGGCAAGTGACATTCACGCCACACAAATGCCAGGCTACGACCATCACCAATGAGAGACAATCAAACTACCGTCCTTTGATATTCAATGGCAGTACCATCGCTGAATTCCCCCACTATCAACATCCTGGGTGTTACTACTGACCAAAAACTCAGCTGGATTCACCACATTAACGGTGGCTACAGGTCAGAAGCTGGGAATCCTGCAGTAAGTAACTCACCTCCTGACTCCCCAAAGCCTGTCCACCATCTACAAGGTACAAGTCAGGAGTGTGATGGAATACTCCCCACTTGCATGGATGGGTGCAACCCCAAACACACTCCAGAAGCTCGACACCGTCCAGGACAAAGCAGCCGCTTGATTGGCACCACATCCACAAACATCCCACTCCCTCCACCGCTAACACTCAGTAGCAGCAATGTGTACTGTCTACAAGGTGCACTGCAGAAATTCACCAAAGATCCTCAGACAACACCCTCCAAACCCACAAACACTTCCACCTAGAAGGACAGGGCATCAGATACATGGGAATACCAACTCCTCAAGTTCCTCTCCAAATCAGTCACCATCCTGACTTGGAAATATATCACGGTTCCTTCACTGTCACTGGGTTAAAATCCTGGAATTCCCTCCCTAATAGCATTGTGGGTCAACCCACAGCAGGAGGGCTGCAGCGATTCAAGAAGGCAGCTCAAAGACAACTAGGGAGGCGCAAGAAATGCTGGACAGTCAACGCCCACATCCCATAAGTGAATAGAGAAAAAAAAACAGTAACAGCACTTGAAAATAAGTAATACATTGATTGCACACACAATAGGTGTAGAACGTAAAACATAGAATATAGAACAATACAGCGCAGAACAGGCCCTTCGGCCCTCCATGTTGCGCCAACCTGTGAACTAATCTAAGCCCCTCCCCTACACTATCCCATCATTATCCGTATGCTTATCCAAGGACTGTTTAAATGCCCCTCATGTGGCTGAGTTAACTACATTGACAGGCAGGGCATTCCACGCCCTTACCACTCTCTGAGTAAAGAACCTGCCTCTGACATCTGTCTTAAATCTATCACCCCTCAATTTGTAGCTATGTCCCCTCGTACAAGCTGAAGTCATCATCCTCGGAAAAAGACTCACTGTCCACCCTATCTAATCCTCTGATCATCTTGTACGTCTCTATTAAATCCCCTCTTAGCCTTCTTCTCTCCAATGAGAACAGACCCAAGTCCCTCAGCCTTTCTTCATAAGGCTTTCGCTCCAGACCAGGCAACATCCTGGTAAATCTCCTCTGCACCTTTTCCAATGCTTCCACATCCTTCCGAAATTGGGGCGACCAGAACTGCATGCAATATTCCAAATGAGGCCGCACTAGCGTTTTGTACAGTTGCAGCATGACATCATGGCTCCGGAACTCAATCCCTCTACCAATAAAACCTAACACACTGTATGCCTTCTTAACAGCACTATCAACCTGGGTGGCAACTTTCAGGAATCTATGTACATGGACACCAAGATCCCTCTGCACATCCACACTACCAAGAATCTTTCCATTCACCCAGTATTTTGCCTTCCTATTATTCCTCCCAAAGTGAATCACCTCACATTTATCTGCTTTGAACTTCATTTGCCACCTTTCAGCCCAATTCTGCAGTTTATCCAAATCTCCCTGCAACCTGCAACATTCTTCCACACTGTCCACTACTCCACCGACTTTAGTGTCATCTGCAAACTTACTAACCCATCCACCTATGCCTGTGCCCAAGTCATTTATAAAAATGACAAACAACAGTGGTCCCAAAACAGATCCTTGAGGCACACCACTGGTAACCAGACTCCAGGCTGAATATTTTCCATCAACCACCACTCGTTGTCTTCTTACAGAAAACCAGTTTCTAATCCAAACTGCTAAATCTCCCTCAATCCTGTGCCTCTGTATTTTCTCCAATAGCCTACCATGTGGAACCTTGTCAAAGGCTTTACTGAAGTCCATGTACACCATGTCAACTGCCCTACCTTCGTCCACATTCAACTGCCCTACCTTCATCCACATATGATTTTAAATGGCATCTGGAAGGGTTTAGAGGGATATGGGCCAAATGCTGGCAAATGGAATTATATTTTGTTTAGGGTTTTATTTTAATTTCTGGTTGGCATGGACAAGTTTTACCAAAGGGCCTGTTTCTGTGCTGTTTATCTCTACGACTCTAATTTGGAGGTTCATAGGGACATTGGTGTTCCAATGCACAAGTCACAAATAGTACAATACATAATCAAGAAATGAGGTGCTATCCTTTAGTGCGAGTGTAACTAATATGTAAAAATACATGTGTTTTATAGTCCAGTTATATTGGGTATTAGTGACACCACATCTCAAATAGTACATACACATTTGTAAACCCCTCACTATTTAAGGATGTAAACATATTTGAGACGCAATGGACCTTTACTAGATTTTCATCAAATCATGGAATTCCTACAGTGTGTAAAGAGGCCATTTGGCCCATTGAGTCTGTACCAATACTTTGAAGACCATCAATCCAGACCCTATTCCTGTAGCACCATATTTACCATGACTAATCCACCTACCTTACAAATCCCTAGACACTATGGGCAATTTAGCATGACCAATCCACCCAAGCCGCACATCCCCGGACCGCGGGAAGAAACCAGAGCACCCAGAGGAAACACATGAAGACACGGACAGATGGTGCAAACCCGAGTCACTCAAGGCTGGATCAAACCCAGGTCCCTGGCGTTGTAAGCACTGCTGCTTCAAAACATTTTGCCTGGAATGAATGGGTTGCATTAGGAGAATAGATTGGACAGATTGGGCTTGTTTTCACTGGAGTTCAGAAGAACGAGGGATGATTTGTTTGAGGTATAAAAGATTCTGAATGGTCTTGACAATGTGGGTCAGTTCAAAACTCAGGGGCACTGCTATAAAACTAAATATTACCCTTTTAGGACATGGGAGAGGAGAAATATTTTGAGAGTTGAGACACTTTGGAAGTCTGTCTCAGAAGAAAGGTCATTGTAATAGTCAGGTCAGAGGTGGATGGACTCTTGATAAGGTGGGTGGGATCAAGGGTTATCAGGGTGGTGGATTTGAGATGGGGATGTGGAATACAAAAGCAAACAAGCCAGTAAGATCTTATTAAATGGTGGAGCAGTCTCTGGGCCAAATGGTCTACTTCTGCTCCCATTTTGTATGTTAGACTAACTTAAAGGAGCCATATAAATGTTTTTAAGCTGTAAAATTCCTTCAATAAAAACTGAATTCTCTAAGAATTGAAGACTACTCTTGTGATCATAATTATAAACAGACTGGTAGGAAAATCAGTGATATTCAAGAAAAGAGTGTACTTGTTAATTTACTTTTGTCATCATTTAAATTTGGTGTTTGGAATAAAGGCTGCTTAATTCAATGGGATATAATGAAGCCTCCAGAAATAGGAAGTAGAAGAGTTGGCAATACAAAGAAAAACAAGAAGTGATTAAATTACTGAAGTGATGTTAACACAATGCAGTAGGAAGAAACTTAATGAAGGAGATGGAGAGGTGTGAAGGGCTGAAACGATGGGCAGGTCAGGAGGAAGTTGTCCACAAGAAGCAGCAACTGCCGGACAGAATAGAAAAAAAACAAGCCCATTCATGACTGACTGTTAGCCACTTCTGCCACCTACTGTAAGCTTAAAGGACAGTCTGTGGTTGCATATACAGCAAAGTGGCCTTTGTCCTAGTCAGTCTACCAGAGCAAGAAGTTATTTCTGTCCATTACAGCTAACTGCCAGGAACCTATACCTCTATTCCCAGGTGATGCTCAGACAGGGCAAGTGGATGCAACATGGATCGTGGGATATACCATCACCCAGTTGTTAGTAGTCCCTCAATCTTTACAGGACCCAACTTACTCTTTTGGAGCAACAAAAACAAAGTTGCTGGCAAAGCCCAGCAGGTCCGGCAGCATCCACGAAGGAGAGAACAGCACCAATGCTCCGGGTCTGGTGACGCCCCCAGAACTCTACAGCTTCCTCAGTTCTGAGGAAAGGTCACCAGACCCAAAACATCAACCCCGCACCACGTCCCCCCCACAGACTCTGCCAGTCCTGCCGAGTTTCTCCAGCAACTCTGCTTTTGTTCCTGACCTACAGCATCTGCAGTTCTTTTGGTTTTCACTCTTACACAGAATGGATGCCATAAAAAAAATGGAAAACACACATTTATTTCACACTTTGTATAACACCAAGATATTTCTTAGTTTCACATTTCTTGACAGGTAGTAACGTGACAACAGACTTGCACTCAGCAAGCTCCCAAATTTACAATCCTATAGTAACAAATTATTTTTTAGACAGGAATAAATATTGGCAAGGGCCATGTTCTTTGAAATAGTGCCTTGAAATCTTGCACATCCACCTGAGAAGACAAATGGGGCATCAGTTTATTGCCCCATTGGAAAGCCGTCACCCCCCAACAGATTAGATCCCTCCACAGAATGGAGAAAGAACTAGCTATTTGGATACAGAACGGGCTCAGAGGTAGAAGATAGAGGGTGATGGTGGAGGGTTGCTTTTCAGACTGGAGGCTTGTGGCCAGCAGTGTGCCACAAGGATCGACGCTGGATCCACTGCTTTTCTTCATTTGTGTAAATGATTTGAATGTGAATGCTGGAGCTATGGTAAGTAAGTTTGCAGATCGCACTAATATTGGAGATATAGTGGACAGTGAAGAAGGTTACCTCAGAGTACAACAGGATCTTGATCAGATGGGCCAATGAGTGACAGGTGGAGTTTAATTTAGATAAATATTAGGTGCTGCATTTTGCAGACAAATCAAGGCAGAACTTATACACAATAGTAAGGGAAGTGTCGGTGAACAAAGATCTTGGAGTGCAAGTTCATAGTTTCTTTAAAGAGTCTCAGGTAGATGGGATAATGAAGGTGGTCTGGAGACATCAGCTTTTGTGCTCCTGAGATGCTGCTTGGCCTGCTGTGTTCATCCAGCCTCACACTTTGTTATAATGAAGGTGGTGTTTGGCACGCTTGCCTTTATTAGTCAGTCAATTGAGTACAGGAGTTGGGAGGTCACATTGCAGCTGTAGAGGACGTTGGTTAGGCCACTTTTGAAATATTGCATTCCATTCTGGTCTCCCCGCTAGACAAAAGGATGTTGTGCAACTAGAAAGGGTTCAGAAAAGATTTACAAGGATTTTGCCAGGGTTAGAGCGTTTGAGTTATAGGGAGAGGTTGAACAGATTAGGGCTATTTTCCCTGGAGCACCAGAGGCTGAGGGAGTGACCTTAGAGGTTTATAAAATCATAAGGGTCATGGATAGGGTAAATAGACATGATTTTTTTCCCTAGGGTGGGAGGAGTTCTAATCTAGAGGGCATAGGTTTAAGATGGGGGCAGAAAAATTAAAAAGGAATTAAAGGACAACTCTTTCATGCAAAGGGTGGTGCGTGTACAGAACAAGCTGCCACAAGAAATGGTGGCATCTGGTAAAATTACACTTTAAAGGCATCTGGAAGGGTACACAAATAGGAAAGGTTTAGAGGGATACAGGCCAAATGCTGGAAAATCAGTCTATATTTATTAAGAATATCTGGTCAGCACGGACGAGTTGGAGTAAAGTACAGCACTCCTTTGCCGGGACAAATACAACTTGTTCTGTTTTCTCAATCCCTTTATTTGTTTGAAAAGCTGGTCAATTGTCTTGAGAGAGATCATTTCCGATTAGCAAAATGCATCTGCAAACACCAATGCGCAACATTCGGTTCTTCAAAATAAATGGGCCAATGCTAAACGAGCAAAAGCACAAAGGTATATCAGAATTATGATAGACTGACTAATAAGGGTACCAATCCATTTCAAACATTCATGTCTGTAAACTTCAAGAGAACAAAAATCAGCAACGAGAGAAACACAACTAAGTTGCAGAAATTCCAGAATGCCAATCACCACCATCTTCAAGGGCATCTAGGGATGGGCAGTAAATGAAGTGTGAAGCTGGATGAACACAGCAGGCCAAACGGCATCTCAGGAGCACAAAAGCTGACGTTTCGGGCCTAGACCCTTCATCAGAGAGGGGGCTGGGGAGAGGGAACTGGAATAAATAGGGAGAGAGGGGGAAGCGGACCGAAGATGGAGAGAAGAGAAGAAAGGTGGAGAGGAGAGTATAAGTGGGGAGGTAGGGAGGGGATAGGTCAGTCCAGGGAAGACGGACAGGTCAAGGAGGTGGGATGAGGTTAGTAGGTAGGAAATGGAGGTGCGGCTTGGGGTGGGAGGAAGGGATGGGTGAGAGGAAGAACAGGTTAGGGAGGCAGAGACAGGCTGGGCTGGTTGTGTGATGCAGTGGGGGGAGGGGACGAGCTGGGCTGGTTTTGGGGTGCAGTAGGGGAAGGGGAGATTTTGAAGCTTGTGAAGTCCACATTGATACCATTGGGCTGCAGGGTTCCCAAGCGGAATATGAGTTGCTGTTCCTGCAACCTTCGGGTGGCATCATTGTGGCACTGCGGGAGGCCCACGATGGACATGTCGTCTGAGGAATGGGAGGGGGAGTTAAAATGGTTCACGACTGGGAGGCACAGTTGTTTATTGCGAACCAAGTGGAGGTGTTCAGCAAAGCGGTCCCCAAGCCTCTGCTTGGTTTCCCCAATGTAGAGGAAGCCACACCGGGTACAATGGATACAGTATACCACATTGGCAGATGTGCAGGTGAACCTCTGCCAACGACCTTGACCGCGTCTCCCGCAACACATCCCTCACACCCCGCCCCCGCCACAACTGCCCTAAGAGGATCCCCCTTGTTCTCACACACCACCCTACCAACTTCCGGATACAATGCATCATCCTCCGACACTTCTGCCATCTCCAATCCGAACCCACCACCCAAGAAATTTTTCCATCCCCACCCATGTCTGCCTTCCGGACAGACCACTCTGTCCGTGACTCCCTTGTTCGCTCCACACTGCCCTCCAACCCCACCACACCCGGCACCTTCCCCTGCAACTGCAGGAAATGCTACACTTGCTCCCACACCTCCTCCCTCATCCCCATCCCAGGCCCCAAGATGACTTTCCACATTAAGCAGAGGTTCACCTGCACATGAAAGAATGAAGGGTCTAGGCCTGAAAAGTCAGCTTTTGTGCTCCTGAGATGCTGCTTGGCCTGCTGTGTTCATCCAGCTTCACACTTTATTATCTTGGATTTTCCAGCATCTGCAGTTCCCATTACCTTTGAGTGTCAGTTGGCTGAACAGATGGTTTTCAACACAGAGCAATGCAAACAGAATGTGTTCAATTCCCAAGCTGTCTGATGTTACCATAAAGAACATCCCTTCAGAGCCTCTCCCCTTGCTGAGATTAAATCACCAGTTGTCTCCCAGGATAGAGCAGGACCATGCTAATTTTACCTTTTATTGTAACAGTACTTCAGATCTCTGATCAATGCCATTTCAACCTTCCCATTTCACATTCTACTTACCTTTTTATTCCTCAGACCATCCTATTCTGTTCGTTCTCTATGTTGTCCCCTCTCCTCATCCCAACACCACCACTGGGCCCATTTATTACTCTTCCTCTCCCATGGTGTCCTCATTCCCAACATCCCCTAAACCCCTTCATCAATCCTCCTGGCCAGAATAAATTTTGTTGGCCTCTCCTCAACTTCTGCTGTATTTCTCTCTCCACCACACCCCACCTTCCCCAAATTACCTGCTACCACCAACTATTTGTAACCATCAGAGGATTAAGCTTTTAGATGTTTCTGTCCTCTGCATGCCCTCTCCACCTCTGCTACATACCTTTCAGCTGCATTCCAAAGGAGTTTAGAAAATAGCTGCTTGCAAACTCAGTGGGAGAATGTTTAGAAGAGATGTTAAAGGTGCAATTAATTAGAAAAAGTTGATAAAATCAGAAGAAAAATCTCAATTACTTTATTGTTGTCTACTTCCAAAATGACCACTGAATTTACTCAAAGTAAACATGGCAGGGCAAGGTTCTTTAAGAAACAAACAAACTCAGAAGCCACAGAACACCAGGTTATAGCGCAACAGGTTTATTTGAAAATCACAAGCTTTCACAGTGCTTCCTTCAGCTGATGACAGTGCTCTGAAGATTTGTGATTTCAAATAAACCTGTTGGACTACAACCTGGTGTCATGTGACTTCTGACCTTGACCACCCAAGTCCAACTCCAACACTTCCACATCAAAGAAATAAAAAGGCTGTGATCCACTAGAGATCCAGTAATATTGGGCGGCACGGTGGCTCAGTGGTTAGCACTGCAGCCTCACAGTGCCAGGGACCCGGATTTGATTCCAGCCTCAGGCGACTGTGTGTGGAGTCTGTACATTCTCCCCGTGTCTGCGTGGGTTTCCTCCAGGTGCTCTGATTTCCTCCCACAGTCCAAAGATGGGCAGGCTAGGTGGATTGGCCATGCTAAATAGCCCGTAGTGGTCAGGGGTGTGTGGGTTATAGGGGAATGGGTCTGGGTGGGATGCTCCAAAGGGCGATGTGGACTTGTTGGGCCGAATGGCCTGTTTCCACACTGTAGGGAATCTAAAAATGGCTCTCGTGGTGCAGTGGCAATGCCCCTATCTCTGAGCCTGGAGACTTAGCTTCAATTCCCACCAGTTCCAGAGTTGTGTGAAAACATCTGAACAGATGATTAGAAGGTATTCAACACTCGATGAGAAAAGTATACATTTTGTCACCTAATCAACAGGAATATGCCACAAAGGCTTCAAAAGCAAACATCATACAAGAGGCAGTCCCCAAGTTGAAAACAGGTTCTATTCTGGAGCCTGTTCTCGAGTTGGATTTGTAGCTAAGTCAGAACACGGTACAGGGCAATGTAAAGGAGCCATTTGTAAGCACAGCAAATGTTGCTATGTTAGATCTTTAAAATTAAGCTTGACTGAGATCACATTTGCAAGTAGCAGTGTCCAAACGTGGGAGTCTTGTAAATCAGGAAACACCCACACTCCCTATATACATAAAATGTTTACATTAATAGCATTTGAACAGCATGATTTATAACTACAGTTACAGTTCCTAAGATTTCTTACACTTTATGTGTTCATGTTATTTACATTGGTCAGAACTACAAAAATACGCCACAGACCACAGGAATTTAGTTGAATTCTGCTCAGTTCTGGCTAGCCTCAGTGATCAGACTTCCCTGTAATTGCCTCAACCCTTGTTGTTTTGGTTGCTTCCTTAATGTTTATTACTGGTCACAGGACATGGGTGTCACTGGTCGGGTCAGCAATTATTGCCTATCCTAATTGCTCCAGAGGATAGTTGAGAGGCCATACATAGGCCAGGCCACGTGAGAATGACAGATTTCCTTCCTTAAATAAAAACAGTGAACCAGACGGATTTTTGACAACAATAACAAATGATTATATGGTCATCACAAAACCATAAGACTATAAGACATTGGAGTGGAAGTAAGGCCATTTGGCCCATCGAGTCCACCACGCCATTTAAATCATGGCTGATGATTTACAAACTAACTTTGTTATAAGCTTCAACAGAATTCAAACTTTACCGGTTTGAATCCCATAGCTTTGGGTGTCTGGGGCAGTGACATTTCCAATACACCTCAGCATTCTCTTCCAAGTGGTACAGAGCGCTGACCTTGAAGGAGGTGACAATCTGTATAGATTACTGCATGCCACTGAACAAACTTCGTAAGCAGCCTTGAGAGATATTACTTAACACAGCATATTTCGAAACTGGCAGTTTGTGAAGAAGTTTTTTTTCCGGAGAACTGAAATTCCCGCATTGAGTGCAATAAAATATGACAGCAACCATTGTTTTTAAAGTTCACTGCTAACACACTCATTCAAACCAACGAGCGCTTTCTATATAAACTAAGATAACAAAAGCGTAAAGCTGGATGAACACAGCAACTCACCGGTTACAGATGTCCCAATACTGTAAAGGTGGGTAATTGATGAGTAGTTCGTGCTGATATCTCGTAAAAACGACTCCAATTCCCTTGTACTGTGGTATTTAAATTCCAGCGCGGACGTGTAGGGAATAATCATCCAAATCCACAAAAACTTTAAACTGCGGAGCATCTTTCTAAACACGCTCTGGAAGAGACAGTAACATCAGTTGCAAATCTATTCGCTGCCAAAACAAATCTACCTGATTGCGAGAAATATATGAGATCCTAATTTTTTTTAAGCAAAATCGTTTTAAATCTTCATTTACTTGCAAAACGGGGGACGCACGCTCTAAAGGTTGACTATTCCTTACGTGGACCAAGTGCCTGGGACTAACCTGCAATTCACGATGCTGATGTGCTTTCTGCAATTTATCTCTTCGAAAGGCAAACAGAGCCTCTTCGATTCGCCACCAGGCACCGACCTGTTTGATGGACAGGGAAAGGAGCCACTTAGTGGTTCCAAGCGATTTTACACAGACAGCTGAATGCGTATCAACAACACAGGAAGGCGAGTCTCGCAGTCTGTTCCCACCCCTCAATGCCTCCCCCCAAAACAATCTGCCTTTGTTCATATGATGGGGAGGGTCAGGCTTGACCATGGAGCTGGGGTCGATGACAGTGTCATGAATAGGCGTTAAGCTATCAGCTCTTCACCACCCCCCTTTGTACAGTCACCTCCTTCAGTACCAGTTCCAGCTTGGTATTAATGTCTGAAAACCAGCACACTGCAAACCTGAGGAGAAAGTTAACAGTCAACGTTGACCAACACTTGGCGGGGGGTGTGGGGGGAGAAAAGTTACCATTTCAGGTGGATGGCCTCACTCCAACGTTTTTAATTTGTCAGAGCAGTTCTGAGGAAGGGTCACTTGACCCAACACGTTAACTCTGCTTTCTCTCCAAGATGTTGCCAGACCTGCTGAGCTTTGCCAGCAACTCCTTGTTTTTCTTTATGATTTACAGAACCTGCAGTTCTTTTGGCTTTCAATTTGTATTTAACTTTTGTTTTAATTCATTCACGAGATAAGGGCAGGCAGCATTTATTGTCCGTCCCCAATTACCCAGAGGGCAGTTAAGAGTCAGCCACATTGCTGTGGGTCTGGAGTCACATGTAGGCCAGACCAGGTAAGGATGGCAGTTTCCTTCCCTAAAGGTCATGAGTGAACCAGATGGGTTTTTCTGACATCAGCAATGGATTCACGGTCATCCGTAGACTTTAATTCCAGATTTTTTAAAATAGAATTCAAATTCCACCATCTGCTGTGGTGGGATTTGAACCTGGGACTCCAGGGCATTACCTGGGTCTCTGGATTCCTGGCACAAGATGACATTATACCTCAAAAAGGCCACTTCAATAAAAGTTAATTACTAGATGCCAGGAGTCTGAAGCAAATCTGAATCTGAAGCATCTGCAGAGCGAGAGAAAGAGAACTAACATTGTGAATCAGTGTGACTGTCCTGCAGAAGAGGAAGGTTCTGAAGGAGAGTCATACTGGACTCTTCTCCACTGCTGTTGTCAGTTCCGTGGATATTCACCAATATCTTCCATGTTTGTTTCACTTCAGTGTCTCCACTGTCACTTTAATTATTTTTAACTACTCCTGGGGTGTGGGCTTTGCTGGCTAGGCCAGCATTTATTGCCCATTCCTAGTTAACCTTGGAAGGTACGGGGTCCATTAGCTCAGCTGGCTGGAGCACTGGTTATACCAGCTAGAATAGCACCAACAGCATGGGTTCAATTCCTGCTATTGGCTGAGTTTACCTGTAAGAAATAGGAACAACAGTAGGCCATTCAGCCCCTTGAGCCCACTCTGCCAATCAATAGGATTATGGCTGATCCAACATTCCTCACATCCACTTTCTTACCTTTCCCCTAAGTCCTTGATTTCCACTACGATTTCATTAGTGGCAGTTCAGAGAAGGTTCACCAGGAAGATCCTTGGTATGGACGGATTGTCTTATGACCAAATGTTAAACAGGTTGGGACTCCACTCACTGGAGTTCAGAAGAATGAGAGTTATTCTCATCAAAACATATCAGATTCTTAAGGGGCTTGACAGGGTCAATGTTGAAAGAATGTTTCCCTTCGTGGAGATACTGAGAGGAAAGCACAGAGTCTCAGAATAAAGGCTCCAATTTAAGACTGAGATGAGGAGGAATTTCTCCCCGCAGAGGACTATGAGTCTTTGGAGCTCCTTGCCACAGAGAGCTGTGGACATAGTGTCCTTGTGCACCCTGAATCTCCTCTTGCCTGGGATGTGGTGACCCTCAGGTTAAACCCCCTATCTAATGAGAGAGTGGGACTATGGTGACTTCACCTTTACCTGGAGAAGGTGGCGACCTACCTTCATGGACTGCTTCCATTTTGTCAAGCTTCAGTTTCACGTTGCTGATTTCGTCCTCGTGCGTTTTGTGGACCGGAATGTTTGAAGCAGGCTGCTCGTGCCAATGCTTTGCTCTGGATGGTGTCGAGCTTCTTGAATGTTGTGGGAGCTGCACTGTTCCAGGCAAGTGGAGAAAATTCCACCTCATTCCTTACTTGTGGCTTATAGATAGTGGCCAGACCGGTGGCTCATCAGTAGGTGAGTTACTCGGTGCAGGATTCTCAGCCTCTGACATCTGTTGCGTCTACTATATTTTATCCAGCTCACTTTCTGGTTAGAAAAATTTTCAAATGAAAAACCAACAGGTTACTCCAAGACTAGCATAGCATTCTGTCTAAAATTAGTCACAAACTTGAGTTGTCACTGTTTCAGAAATTACTAGGAGGGTTTTCTGAGGAACTAATGGAACATTGTTTCGATCCTCCTACCTCACCATCCCCATGGTGCTGATATCACTATCCCTGCCAGCAGATACTTTCTCTCTATGCCAACACTGCATGGAGCTGGAGGAACACAGCAGGCCAGGTAGCATCAGATGAACAGGAAAGTTTCTGAAGAAGAGTCCTGACCCGAAATGTCAACTTCGCTGCTCTTTTGATGCTGCCTGGCCTGCTGTGTTCCTCCAGCTCCACACTGTGTTATCTCTGACTCCAGCATCGGGCAGTACTTGCTATCTTTCCCCTATACCAGTGTTTTTCATACATTTCCCACTGTGATTCCATTTCCAGGCTTGTTGTGACTCCCTAAAGAGTCAGAGACACCAAGTTATAGTCCCACAGGTTTATTTGAAATCACAGAGCTTTCACCTGAACAAGGGCAGTGCTCCAAAAGCTTATGATTTCAGATGAACCCGTGGGACTATAATCTTGTCTTTTGAGACTTCTGACTTTGTCTACCTCAGTCAAACACCGGCGCCTCCACATCTCTCCTTAAGGAGGGTGGGGCTGCTTTAATGGGAGAAAAGGGCAGGAGAGGGTGCTTTCTATTACTGCGTTGGATCTTTCAGTCCCTGAATTCACTTTGGGAAGCTCCGCCGTGTGCTACCCAGATCCCAATCCTTTTTGGGATTGGCTTTCTGTCACTCTCTGACTCAATTTTGCCATGACACACTACACCCATCCTGGATCATAGGCCCTCTCTGATGAAGGGTCTAGGCCCAAAACGTCAGCTTTTGTGCTCCTGAGATGCTGCTGGGCCTGCTGTGTTCATCCACATTCACACTTTGTTATCTTGGATCATAGGCCAGCAGTTTTCTCTATTCAATAATATACTTTATTCATAAAATCTATAAAAGTAATAAAAGTTCAAATTTTGACATTGCATGAATAGAATTAAAACATCCCAGATGCTGGAAATCAAAGATAAAAATAGAAAGTGATGGAGAAAATCTGCAGGACTAGCAGCTTCAATTAATGTTTGAATCCAATGACTCGACTTCAGAACTTAATATTGCATAAACCACATGGCAAGAAGAGCTGATTACAGTGTTGGTGGGTGGGTGTCTGTTGGGGAGAGAGGGTGATGACAGTGTTAATACGTTGTGGTGAGTGTCTGTTGGGGAGAGAGGGTGATGACAGTGTTAATATGTTGTGGTGGGTGTCTGTTGGGGAGAGAGGGTGATGACAGTGGCATGTTTGGTGTGGAGGTGGTTTACAGTGTGTGTGTGGTGGAGTGAATGATCTGGTTAAATGTGAATCTGGAGAAGACGATTGATGTGTGTGTGTGTGGGTGTGTATGTACGTGCGTGTTTGGGTGGGTGTGGGGCATATTAGTGGGGAGAAGGGCTCCACTTAGCATCGATTGGGGTGAGGTTGGTCTCATTCATAAAAGAGGGCATTGATTTAAAGTGATGTGCAAATGACCTAAAGCTACCTAGTCCAGATCTCCCATTAGAGAACAATAGCTGTTTCATTTGGAGCATGACACCTCAGGTGAGATATGAGAATGAAGGTCCTTCATGGTAACTGCAAACAATGTAGGAATTGAACCTGAACTGTTGGTGTTATTCTGCATCACACATCAGTCATCAAGCCAACTGAGTGAATCGGATTTGTCTGGATTCTGATCACTGATGTCAAGTTGGCTTTAGGGGGGCATTGGTGTGGCCCTGCCAATAGGTCAGTCTGAATGCAAACACAAATAGTGTCCCTGCACCCTGCCAAGGTCCATCACTGAAATCCCTCCAGGCTTGGAGGTGTGGAGACTACCATGGCCCCATTAGATGCACTGATCCCTCCCATAAGGAGAATCCAAGTCACAGTCTAGCTACAGCAGAATAAATATGGTACATTGCAATGAGGAAGCAAAATGAAGATATTTATAACTGTCTTCCTACTTCAATTAAGGGCTTGGAGAAGGGTGAATCAGACAGTCTGGAAACAGTTAATAATACCCTAAAAGGCCATAAGGTTTTGGAATAGATCTATAGCTCGGGTTATGGATGTTGAGGTTGGTTGGCTCGCCAAGCCGGTTTGTTGTTCCGCAGACATTTTGTTACCGTGCTTGGTAACATCCTCAGTGCAGCCTCTGATGAAACATCAGTGTGTTTTCTCGCCTGGTTTTTAAACTCTGGGGTCCATTGCGATGGATTGCTTCACTTCCAGGTTTCCTCCGTAGTGGAATGTATATGGGGCCGAGTTCAATGTGTTTATTAATAGCCTGCTTCGTGGAGTGCCATGCTTCCAGGAATTCCCGTGCGTGCCTCTGCCTAGCCTCCGATCCTGGGACACGCTAGGCAGAGACAAGCACAGGAATTCCTGGAAGCATGGCACTCCACGAAGCAGGCTATTAATAAACACATTGAACTTGATCCCATATACATTCCACTACCAAAGAAACCCGGAAGTGAGGCAATCCATCGCAATGGACCCCAGAGTTTAAAAGCCAGGTGGGGAAAACACACCAACGCTTCATTAGGGGCTGCACTGAGGATGTTACCCAGCGTGGTAGCAAAACGTCTGCAGAACAACAAACCAGCTTGGCGAGCCAACCAACCTCAAGGCTAAAAGGCTAGTTAGAAAACAAGCAGGAGCCTGGTGAGTCGCAGAATGTACTTTCAGACAAAGTATGGAATCATGATCAGACAATCTTTCCTAAGCATCAATCCTAATGGTGATGAAAGGCTTGAAGGTAAGCAGCAGATTCAGTGTGAATGGGCACTGTATGGAAATTTAATGCAATTTGTGACGTATAGGATCTCTCCAATGATAGCACAATAGAGTTTTGGTTGTAGAATAGCAGTAGAAGGTGGTTATATCAAGAAAAAAAGGATGCATTTTATATTCAGCCTGACATTTGTGGAGGGAAAATTCTAGAGTCCATTATGGAAGATATAATCGTAGGCGGCTTGGAAGACAGTGGCAGGATCGGACAGTCAGCATGGATTTACAAAAGGAAAATTACGCTTGATAAATCTTCTGGAATTCATGGATGATATAACTCACAGAGTTGATGAGAGAGAGCCAGTGGATGTGGTTTATTTGGATTTTCATAAGGGTTTCATCAAAGTCCCACACAAGAGATTAGTGTGTAAAATTAAAGTGCATGTGATTCAGCTGGTCTCATGACATAGATAGAGAACTAGTTAGCAGACACAAAAGGAAGAATAAGGAAAAATGTTTCTTTTTTTCTAGTGACAAGTAAGGTGTTGCAGGGATCAGTACTTGATCCCCAGCTATTCACAACATAAATTAATAATTCAGATGAGGGAACTAAATTTGCAGATAATGCAGAGCTGGGTGGGAAGGTGAGCTGTGAAGAGGATGCAGAGATGCTTCAGTGTGATTTGGACAAGCTGAGTGAGCAGGCAAATGCATGGCAGGTGTAGCATAATGTGGGTAGATGTGAGGTTAACCACTTTGGAAGCAAATTCAGGGAGGAAGGTTATTACCTAGATGGCTATAAATTGAGGTCAGGAGTCACACAGTACCAATTTATAGTCCGCCATCTACAATCCGACCCCACCACCCAAGCCATTTTTCCATCCCCACCCTTGTCTGCCTTCCAGAGAGACCACTCTCTCCATGTTCCCTTGTTCGCTCCACACTGCCCTCCAACCCCACCACACCCGGCACCTTCCCCTGCAACCGCAGGAAGTGCTACACTTGCCCCCACACCTCCTCTGCCAGCCCCATCCCAGGCCCCAAGATGACCTTCCATATTAAGCAGATGTTCACCTGCACATCTGCCAATGTGGTATACTGTATCCACTGTACCCGGTGTGGCTTCCTCTACATTGGGGAAACCAAACGGAGGCTTGGGGACACCTTTGCAGAACACCTCTGCTCGGTTCGCAACAAACAACTGCACCTCCCAGTCGCGAACCATTTTAACTGCCCCTCCCATTCCTCAGATGACATGTCCATCATGGGACTCCTGCAGTACCACAATGATGCCACCCAAAGGTTTCAGGAACAGCAACTCATATTCCGCTTGGGAACCCTGCAGCCCAATGGTGTCAATGTGGACTTCACAGGCTTCAAAATCTCCCCTCCACCCACAGCATCCCAAAACCAGCCCAGTTCTTCCCCTCCCCCCACTGCATCCCAAAACCAGCCCAGCTCTTCCCCTCCCCCCACTGCATCACAAAACCAGCCCAGCTCGTCCCCTCCATCCATGCCGCTTCCCTAACCTGTTCTTCCTCTCACCCATCCCTTCCTCCAACCTCAAGCCGCACCTCCATTTCCTACCTACCACCTCATCCCGCCTCCTTGACCTGTCCGTCTTCCCTGGACTGACCTATCCCCTCCCTACCTCCTCACCTATACTATCCTCTCTACCTATCTTCTTTTCTCTCCATCTTCGGTCCGCCTCCCCCTCTCTCCCTATTTATTCCAGTTCCCTCTCCCCATCCCCCTCTCTGAAGAAGGGCCTAGGCCTGAAACGTCAGCTTTTGTGCTTCTGAGGTGCTGCTTGGCCTGCTGTGTTCATCCAGCTACACACTTTGTTATCTTAGATTCTCTAGCATCTGCAGTTCCCATTATCACCAGTTTATAGTCCAGCAGGTTATTTGAAATCGCAAGCTTTTGGAGCACTGCTCCTTCATCAAGTGAAGTGCTTCACCACTTTCATAAGCTCAAACTGGACTGTAACCTGGTGTCATGTGACTCCTGACCATGTCCACCCCCAGTCCAACGCCGGCACTTCCACATCATGGCTATAAATTGGAGGCAGGAATGTGCAACAAGGCCTGGGAGTCCTCGTACACCAGTCACTGAAAGTAAGCCTGCTAGTGTAGCAGACAATCAAGAAAACAAGTTGTATGTTGGCCTTTCATAGCGAGGGGTTTTGAGTTTGGGAGCAGGGATGTCTTGCTGCAATTCTACCCAGAGACCATACCTGGAATATTGTGTGCAATTTTGGTCGCCACATCTGAGGAAGGACATTCTTACTGTGCAGGGACTGCAGCGAAGGTTTACCAGACTGATTCCAGAGATGGCAGGATTGACGTATGAAAAGAGATTGAATTAGTTAGGTTTGTATTCAGTAGAATAAGGGGCTTTCAGGGCAGACAGGGTCTATGTAAATGGATGTTTCCAAGGGCGGGCTCCAGAGCCACAGATCACAATGTAAGGATTTTATTTTAATTTATTCACTCATGGAATGTGGGCATTGCTAGCTAGGCCACCCCTGAGAAGGTGGGGGTAAGCTGCTTTCTTGAACTGCTGAGCCCACCTGCTGTGGGTTGATCCATTATGCCCTTAGGGAGGGAATTCCAGGATTTTGACCTCGTGGCAGTGAATGAACAGAGATATATTTCCAAGTGATGATGGTGAGTGTCTTGGAGCGGAACTTGCAGGGTTGGTGTTCCAACGTATCTGCTAACCTTGTATTTCCAGACGCTAGTGGCCGTGGGTTTGTAAGGTGATGTCTAAGATTTTTGGTTAATGTCTGCAGTGTGTCTTGTAGATAGTACACACTGCTGCTACTGAGCATCGGTGGTGGAGGGAGTGAGATGTTTGTAGATGTGGTGCCAGTCAAGGGGGTTGCTTTGGCCTGGATGGTCTCAAGCTTCTTGAGCATTGTTGGAGCTGCCCCCATCCAGGCATGTTTCTGAGATTGTTGAAATCAGATAACACAATCATGGAATGTACAATACTGAGTGAAACCCCTTAGCCCTTTATGCTTGTGCTAGCTCCCTGTAAAAACTATCTACTCAGTCCTCTCCCCATGCCTTTTTACTACAATCTTTCAAAAAAATTATTTTCTAATATTAACCTACTTTTGTTTCTGGTAATGTACCCAGGGTTCTTAATAGTTATGTATATTTATTTAAAATAAAACTTGAATCTTCCTCCCCATGTCTGCAGGAGCATTTCCAGTATAAGGTGTTCAAAATGAGACTGATACTGGCATCCAACCAAGGGTTTGCGTAATAATATCCACAGGAATACGGTGCCTTGCTACATTCACCTGGCACAACACACAGCATGCAGGACTGCTCCTATGGCACAGTGAATTATAATCTGGTTTAAGGTGGAGGTCACAGAGTAGCAGCGATGTTGGACAAACAGGAGCAAGAAGAACATCAAATAATTTAGATTCGGTGGTGTGGATGAGGGAGGAGTGTTCGTGGTGGGTTTGGAGCAGGGTAGGTGAGAGTGGAAGAGGGAGAGAGGCGTACTCTTCACTGAGTCATGTTGACAGAGCAATTGGCCACTGTGTTCCCGGATTATGGAAGTTGAACTGAACCAAGCACAATTTCTCATTGACATCCAATATCCCCTATATTATGTGCATGTGTGAATTACTGGTCCAAAGAGAATCAGGGCGGGATGGTGCAATATTCATTGGAGACGTTCAGGAACGCTTCAGTTGGAAACTCAAATTGATAGAAATCTTCAGTTCTGAGGAAGGGTTACTGGACCCGAAACGTTAACTCTGTTTTCTCCTTCACAGACCTGCTGAGCTTTTCCAGCAACTTTGTTTTTGTTCCTGATTTACAACATCCGCAGTTCTTTCAGTTTTTGGCAGAAAACTTGTTTGTCAACTGCAGCTCAGTTGGTCAGCACTCCTTCCTCAGTCGTCATGTTCAAGGTTCAAAATCCCCCCTTGGACTAGAGCACCAAAACCAACACTGAGACTCCAGTGTAATACTCAGAGAGAGCTGTACAGCCACAGGCCTTGCCTCTCACGTGAGATGATAGATACCCTCGAACTAATATCATTACATACCTCTACAATAAGTGCGACTTGAACTGAGGCATTCTGGCTCAAAGGCAGGGACGCTACCAGTGTAGCACCTAAGCCCTTCAGCCTAGATGTTAAATTAAGACCTCATATGCTCCTCAGATAGTTGTAGCTGATCATCATGTAACATTATTTTGAAGTGGAGTAATGACCAGTATTTTTCCCTCAAGCGACATCACTCAAACATATTAACTGGCTATTTGTTAGATTGCTGTTTTTGGGAGCATGCTGTACACAAATAAGAGTTGTGTTTCTGACATTATAACTGTGAATATACCTCCAAAATACTTAATTGGCTGTAATGTACTTGAGACATTCAGTGGTTACGAAAGATGTGACATAGGTGCAAATTTTTCTTTTTTGATTATCTAAACAGTAAGTCCTGAGCAGCAGGCCTGCAACAGTTTGACAAGATTAAAAGGAAATGTTGTAGTTTTCAGCTTTGGTCAGAACTGAGCCTGATGGTCACACCCAGTGCACGGTTGTAATCCTCCAAGTCAAAGCCTCTCAACCAATCTTTTCCTTCTAATATATTGTCACAGACTCTGGAATTTAAGCTCATCTATTCCCAAAATCTTCACAAATGTTAAAAAATATTCTTGAAGGATGCAAAGTCCTCAATTTACCTGTCAGACAGATCGAGGCTAACAGGAAACATGGATCAGATGTCTGTACTTAACAAGAAATAGAACCTTAAGACAATAAGTAGATTCTAACCTCAGGTGAACAATTATGAGTTATCAACACATAACTCTACTAGTTAAGACTCTAACGCTCCTTTCTAAAACTCTTATATACACACAGACAGACCAAAACATATTGGAGTTATGGGGGGAGTGAAAAATAAGACTGGGAAACTGATTGGAATGCTGCAACTTAGGATTTCACACTTAAACTGCAAGAAAACTTGAAAACACTGCCACAAACTGGATACTGCCACTAACACAGAACAAATCTGATTAAACTTCCTGTTGAATGTCAGCATTAATTTTGAAAGATTTGTTTAGAACAAAAGAGTTTATATTTACATTATACCTGTCACAATGTGGGATGTCTCAAGCAATTTCACTGTCATCAAAATAGGCAGTCATTATTGTAATGAAGGAAAGAATCCATAGTGAAATTCCACAAGATAACTGTGAGATATCTGAAGAAATCATGGTTTTGGGTGTGCATTAAAGATTGGTTGAGCAGAAGAACTCCACAGCATGTTTTTGAATAGTGACCGAAGGATTCTTTACATCCAGATGAGGGGCAAGCAGGTTTAAAGTCTCAACTAAAGGATGGCACTTTCTCCGTACTACCCTGTGGACTCCACTGACATTATAGGCTAAAGTCTCTATACCCACAATCTTGTAAGTCAAAGCCAAGGATGCTACAATTGAGATCTAAGGAGCATTGACATTTTTTATTTATAAAGTGAAATCAAGACTCATGTATGATAGTTTCATAAATATATAAACTACCAATTGACACCAATAGTGAATAATTTATGACTTGTAAACTTTAGGTAATTGTATGGTCTTAGTGCTTTACTTTGATAAACAATTCCAAGGAGAAATTATAGAAATGCGTTAAGTACACAAATTATGAAATAATATTATATTTTGTGCAGCATTGTTGAAATTTCTTGACAATGGCAGTTGGAGGCCAGCATGAGGAGAATGCTTTTGTCTGGTGAAGGAGTTGTCCAATGGTGTCTCTCCTTTGCTGCATTCTGTTCTGAATTAGTAATGAATGCCAAATTTTCACTGTCTGAATTTTGCTTGAATCCTACCCATGATTTCCAATATTGACAAATGTTGTCTCCTTTTATGTCAACCCTTCAACCTCTTAATGACCAATCTCCCTTTCCTTCTCACTGACATACATTCATACTCTTCAATGGACGTTTTATTATCCTTATGCTCATTCTTTGGAACGTGTGGAAGCTGCCGTTACTTCAAGTCATCTATCCTCGTGAATGTTCTGGTTACGTTTACATTTGGAAATGAGTCATAATCATGTGTTTCTTCTTGCAACTTTCTCTCATGTAGCTCCATATTTGGCAAGAACAGTTATGTTCTTGAAAATGTAGCAGATGTATTAATACTTTGTCAGTGATGCAAAATGACAGCTGTTGAATGAAGAAATGAAACTCATTTTTGCAATGACAACATTTGTGCTAAGTTAGAGGACAAGTTGTTTTTGGTTAAGGTCTCTTATGGCACACTATTAGTGTCATCATCTGGCTTTAATATCCAAAATTGTTTTAAAAAGGAAGAAACATAGACATAACATAACTGAATTAATGATTATAGATTGAGGTACATTCTGGTCACCAAAGCAAAATAAATAAATGAAGGGCCATTCAACCCAAAATGTGAACTCTGTTTTCTTTCCAGACCTGCTGAGGTTTCCCAATAATTTCTATTTTTGCTGCAAGTTGCAAATGAAATTACTATTTAGTTAAAGTCATTCAAACTAGTTGACCAAGGCAGTCATCAAGAAACTCTCATCTCCAGTTTTAATGTACATTTGGATGATAAGGCATACAAACTGGGCATGAATGGTTGACAGCAACTATTCAGATCAGAAAGATGATGAAGCCAAACTCAGGGATACGACAGTTAAACATATTTCAGTAGGCGCTTGGCAGAGCAGCAGGCAGAGAGAGTGTAAGTGGGTTGGTAAAAGCAATGACTAAAAGGTTCCCTCTTCCAGTCATCTGTGGAGCCAGCACCAGAGATAAAACAAATCAGAGAAACATCTGTCCACCAACTACTCAAGAATTAGGGTGTGGTGACATCGACTCAACAACTGTGCTCTTAGATCCAACTCTAACAAAGCAAGGGCTCTAAGCACTTTTTTAACTTCCTTTTAACCTAAACAACTCTCCCTTTCTTAAGATGTATGCCTATATTTATCTGCGTGTTTGATGCTGATTTGATGTTGATGTTAATTATATTGGATGTTAATTACATTGGATGTTAATTATATTAGATGTTAATTATATTGGATGTTAATTACATTGGATGTTAGTTATATTGGATGCATCTTACAAAATACTGAAGCTTCTGGAGTAGTTGCTGCAGATTGGCAAATGTAAGCCTACAATTTAAAAAAGGAGGGCGAGGAAAAACAGAGAATTACAGACCGGTTAGCTTAACGTCAATGTGGGAGATGTGGGGGACGGGTAATGCTACACTCTGTTATAAACACATGATAACACTACATTTAAAAAGCATAAGCAGAATTGCAAAAAGCCAGAATGGGTTTTGAAAGGCAAATCATTCTTAAGACAAATGGAAGATTTTTACAGACGTGCTTAGTAGAATAGATAATAGAAGAATGGGATGTACTCTGATTTTCAGAAAGCATTTTTTTAAGGTCCTACATAAGAGGTTAGTGGGAAAAGTTAAAACGCATGAGACAGGAGTTAACAGATCACCAGGAATCATTAAGACTTAGTTGACAGAAAAAAACTGTGGGTAAGAATAAATGGGTCTTTTTTCCATGAGGAAGGCAGTGGCTAGTTAGGTATCACAAGGAACAGTGCTTGGGCCCCAGCTATTCACTACAGGGGGGAAATGGCTCGTGGTATTATTGCTAGACTGTTAATCCAGAAGCCCAAATAATATTCTGAGGACCCAGGATTGAATCCTGCCAGGGCAGATGATGGAATTTGAATTCAATTTTAAAAAATGAACCCACAGGCCCGACCAGTCCCCCTCCATCGACACCCTCATCCGCCTAGCCAAACTCGTCCTCACCCTTAACAACTTCTCTTTCAATTCCTACCACTTCCCACAGACAAAGGGGGTGGCCATGGGCACCTGCATGGGCCCCAGCTATGCCTGCCTCTTTGTAGGTTACGTGGTACAGTCCGTCTTCCGCACCTACACAGGCCCCCAACCCCACCTCTTCCTCCGTTACATTGATGGCTGCATCGGTGCTGCCTCTTGCTCCCCAGAGGAGCTCGAACAGTTCATCCACTTCACCAACACCTTCCACCCCAACCTTCAGTTCACCTGGGCCATCTCCAGCACATCCCTCACCTTCCTGGACCTCTCTGTCTCCATCTCAGGCAACCACCTACAAACCAATATCCATTCCAAGCCCACCGACTCTCACAGCTACCTAGAATACACCTCCTCCCACCCACCCGCCTGCAAAAATGCCACGCCCTATTCCTAATTCCTTCGCCTCTGCCGCATCTGCTTCCAGGATGAGGCCTTCCACTCCCGTACATATTAGACGTCCTTTTCAAGGGCTGCAAATTCTCCCCCTCAGTGGTCAAGAATGCCCTCAACCGTGTCTCCCGCATTTCCTGCAACTCATCCTTCACACTCCCACCCTGCAATAACAACGAAAACAGAATCCCCCTCATCCTCACGTACCACCCCAGCAGCCTCCAGATCCAACGCATCATCCCCCCACGTTTCCACCCTCTACAATCCAACCCCACCACCAGAGACATTTTTCCCTCCCCACCCTTATCTGCTTTCCGGAGGGACCGTTCTCTCCGTGACTCCCTTGTCCACTCCACACACCCCTCCAGCCCCACCACACCCGGCACTTTTCCCTGCAACCGCAGGAAGTGCTACACCTGCCCTACAACTCCCCCCAACCTCCATCCCAGGCCCCAAGAAGACTTTCCACATCAAGCAGATGTTAAAAAGCATTTCTGAAGAAGGGTCCAGGCCTGAAACGTCAGCCTTCCTGTTCCTCTGATGCTGCTTGGCCTGCTCTGTTCGTCCAGCTCGACACCTTGGTATCTAAAAAAAATGATCTGGAATCTTTTGGAAAGGCAAATCAGGGCAGAACTTATGTGCTAAATGGTAAGGTCCTGGAGAGTGCTTCTGAACAAAGAGACCTTGTAGTGCAGGTTTCTAGCTCCTTGAAAGTGCAGCCACAGGTAGATAGAACAGTGAAGAAGCCATTTGGGATGCTTGCCATTATTGGGCAGTGCTTTGAGTATAGGAGTTGAAAGATCATGTTGTGGCTGTAGAGGACGTTGGTTAGGCCACTATCTGGAATACTACATGCACTCTTGTCTCCCTGCTATAGGAGAAATGTTGTTCAACTTGAAAGGGTTCAGAAAAGATTTAAAAGGATGTTGCCAGGGTTGAAGGGTTTGAGCTATAGGGAGAGGCTGAATAGTCTGTGGCTATTTTCCCCGGAGAGTCGGAGGCTGAGGAGTGACCTTACAGAGGTTTATAAAATCATGGGGGGCTTTGATAGTTAAATAGGCAAGGTCTTTACCCTGGGGTGGGAGAGTCCAAAACTAGAGGGGCATATGTTTAAGGTGAGAGGGCAAGATTTAAAAGGGACCTAAGGGGTAACTTTTTCACACAGAGAATGGTGTGTGTATGGAATGAGCTGCCCGAGGAAGTGGTGGAGGCTGGTACAGTTACATTTAACAGGCATCTGGATGGGTACATGAATAGGAAGGGTTTAGAGAGATATGGGCCAAATGCTGGCAAATGGGACTAGATTTATATAGAATATCTGGTTGGCATGGAAGAGTAGTATGTACATGCTGTATATCTCTCTGACTCTATGACTCTAATGATGACGACAAATCCATTGTTGATTGTTCAAAAAACTCATTTGGTTCACTAACATCCTTTAGAGAAGGAAATTACCACCCTTACCTGGTGTGGCCTACATGTGACTCCAGACCAAAAGCCATATTGTTGCCTTTTAACTGCTGTCTGCGCAATTAGCATGGGCAATAAATGCTGTGTATCCAGTGACAACTTCATTCCATGAATGAATAAAGGAAAACATCAGAGGAGCAGGAAAGCTGATGTTTTGGGTCTAGACCCTTCTTCAGAAATTTCTGAAGAAGGGTTAGACCCGAAACATGAGCTTTCCTACGCCTCTGATGCTGCTTGGCCTGCTGTGTTCATCCAGCTTCACACCGTGTTATCTCAGATTCTCCAGCATTGGCAGTTCCTAATATATCTGCAAAATTTCCAAGTTTGCTTGGATGGGGTTATGAGGAGGATGAAATGATTAGGGTTAGGGCTAGGATGCTTCAAGATGATTTAGACAAGTTGAGTGAGCTGGAAAACACAAGCCAGGTGTTGTACTATATGGTTACTTGTGAAATTTTACATTTTGGTGTTAAACCAGAAATGAAGAGGATAGCTTAAATGGTGACACGTTGGAGAGTGTGGACATACAAGGGGATGTGGGTTTTCTGGTACATCAGTCAATGAAAGTAGACAGGGAGGTGCAGCAAGCAATTTGGAAGGCAAACAGTATATTGGATTTCATTGCAAGAGGATTTGAGTGCAGAAGTAAGGATGTCTTCCTGCAGTTATACAGGGTCTTGGTGAGACCACATCTGAAAAATTGCACGAAATGTTGGCCTCCCTAACTATGAAAGGATATACTTGCCACAGAGGGAATGTAGCAAGCTTCATTAAGCCAATGCCTACTTGAAGGAATGGATTTGAGACAAACATGACAGTTTGTTTCCTTCCAGTTATTTCCTGAAATAGCCTGTTGGATTCCTCTGCTAACTTCCTCAGGTGTGCTATTGTCCTTTTTTTGCCGAGTATTTTCTTCATACTTGGCAGATGTTGTAACATATTATGTTTTAACTGGGAGATCCATTGACCCCACTCCAGTTTGAATGCATTCACAGCACTGGTCACCTTACACCCAGTCTCTGTCCTTGAAGATCACAGTTTAGTTGCTTCAGTTCTGTCTGTAAGGAACTCAAAGGGCACATTGTCTGACAGCTCACTGCACACTGTGTCTCTTGATTTAAGCAAAGTGACGACTTCAGGCATCATATCTAAAAATGTTTGCTGGACCTTCTGTTAAGTTAACCACCTCACATCAGCACAGAGGATTAGTTCCCTGCAGCCTCAATCCAGTTCATTGGGTAATGATTTAAACATGCTGTGGTGAAGGGCTGGTGTTTAATTGAGTTTACAGTCCTAACAATAACCTTCATTAAGGGAGAAAAGTCCATAACTTTACTGTTGAGTGCTTGCTCTTGGTAATCAGTGGTAATCAAAAGAAGGGAGGAAATCAGGATCATTTTTGAAAATTGTTACAAAACCTGCATATATGTCAAATGTCTATTGGCCCATAAGCTGTTTTTCTCAAGCATGTACCTTTTGAATTTGTTGGAGATATCCTCACCCTTTGTTCTCTATTTATGGGACAAAAGAGTGGGAAGATCTTTTGTAGGTAACGTTTCGGGCCTAGACCCTTCATCAGAAAAGGGTCTGATGAAGGGTCTGGGCCTGAAACGTCAGCGTTTGTGGTCCTGAGATGCTGCTTGGCCTACGGTGTTCGTCCAGCTTCACACTTTGTTATCGCAGATTCTCCAGCATCTGCAGTTCCCTTTATCTCTGATCTATTGTAGGTGTTATGTTCTTAAGAACCATGTGTCCATAAACAATCGGCTGTGCTGTTTTAGTCAGTCTGATGGATTCATCAAACTGCATTGAGAAACATTCGCTGTTCTTCAGATCCTTGCCGAAAGATATAACCGGACAAAGATTCAGTTTGTCTTGTTACTGGGACATGCTCTAGATTGCTGTTTTTATTTCTTTGTTATTCTTAAAGACTTTAAATAAAGAGTCAGTTGTCATAGTAATTCCTTTTTTAATTACTTTGTCATTGGTGAATGATTTATTGTGCCTTGCTAGAAGATGGCAGATGTGAAATAATGCTTCAGAGCAGGCCTTAACTTATGCTCAATAAAAACCGCAAGGACTGCAGATGCTGTAAATCAGAATCGAAACGCTAACTCTGCTTTCTGTCCTCAGATGCTGCCAGACCTGCTGAGCTTTCCCAGCAACTACTCTTTTTATTTCTCACCTTTTATTGCTGGTTTAGGGAAATGATGTGGAGGTGCCGATGTTGGGCAGGAGTGGACAAGTTCAGAGAAAAGGGCAGGAAAAATACCACAGTCGAGGTGCAAAACAGCTTTTTGTTCAGCAGTTATCTTTGTCTATAGTAATCTATGGGCGTGACCATTACCTGCCCGTAAAAAGTGACCCATACCTGCTTATACTAAGCGGCCCATGCCTGCTTACAAAATGGCAGACAGAAGCAAAGCAAAACTAAACAGTCTGCTCACATAATGAAATGTAACAGTACCTTTGAACAGGTCAGTAAAGGGACCCTGCAGGCAACCACCTGGACAGTTCTTGGAAGAGGGTTCCTGAGGATAGACAAGCGATGGATTCTGGCTGTATTAACGAAAGGATGATTGTCCCAGTTAATGAATAACACCAGGTGTGAGTCCCAGCTCATGAACCGGCCAGATTAAATACCTAGGCAGTTGCAAAGGCAACAGCTGAAGTTATGTTGTAGTAAATAGTTGTTTCTTTGAAGTTATCTGCAATGTTAAGAAATAGGTTCTAGTTTTAGATTCTCCAGATAATCATAGAAGTAGTTTTCAACATAAAAGATAGATACACTTTAGCCTAAGTATCATACAAGCATGCGGGAGAAGAACACTTAAACCCAGATGTGCAAGTTAATTAGCCTTAGGAAACACCATCTCTTATCTCTTGGACAAAATAGATGGCTCCCAATCCATTAATTATGAAGTGCTAATAGTAGAAGTAGCTGCATAATTTTATACTTTATAACTAACTTTATAACAGAAATTAACCTTATAGCAATTTGGTAAAGCTAATGTAGTTTGGTACTTAATTGGGACAGTGGAAAAGTATAAAAGGAATAACTGAATTTGATAAAGATTAGCACATGAAATACAATTCAAGCTATCCTTAGAGATAAGTAAGCCTGAAACAGATCCGAAGGAGTATAGCCAGTAACTTTGGAATCCAAATGAGTAGAAAGCATCGAAAGACCCCAAGGCCTAGGGACTACAATGTCTGGTAAACACCACTAAATCATGGGAACCTGGAGCTGTCTATGGGAATGCCCATCATTGATAAAGTGTCCCATGGAAGTGGGTCTGTAGATTGAGCGGGAAGGACAATCACCATGCTGTATTTGATTATTGTGAAGCAACATGTATAAAAATGCTGTATTTCACTGTAAAGATCAGTGTGTTGTCGATCCCACTTCTGATCTGAGCCAAAGTTTAAAGAGATAATTGAGTGTTCACTTTGAGGCCAGACTTGTGGTAGACACTTCGGACATCTTCCTTCATTAACTGGTCCTTGCTTGAATAAAAGTCTTCTGCTTGCCTGAATCCTGCCTGCCTCCTGAGTCAGCGATAATGGGAACTGCAGATGCTGGAGAATCCAACATAACAAGGTGTGGAGCTGGATGAACACAGCAGGCCAGGCTCTCTGATGAAGGGTCTAGGCCCGAAACGTCAGCTTTTGTGCTCCTGAGATGCTGCTTGGCCTGCTGTGTTCATCCAGCTCCACACTTTATTATCTTGCCTCTTGAGTCCTTGTCCCCAGTCCGGGGCGGGGGCTACACTCCTCCAAAAACTGTTCAAGGTGAAGCTAATTTTCTTCTTGCGTTTACTGTGTGGTGTGGTTTTAAACTTATCAGCTTACTTTATTGACATAGACGGTGAATACTCAGAAGGAAATTTTCCGATTACGTATGGAAGTTGTACGTTTTGTTGTTTCTTTTTAGATGGCCTGGGTTTGTCACTCATCATCATAGCATCATCCTACTGCTGGTCATGATGCAGGTCCGTGCCTCTGGAATATCCAGAATGTTGCTACAGTGGAGGCATGTAAGGTCACTTCCGTGTTTGCAATTTGTTTCTGGAATCCCGGATCATCTTGTGCTGCCTGGATATTGGATGTGGTACCCTGCAACATTCTTCACAACTTTACTCTGTCTGTGTGTGGGCCTGCCAGGTAAACGGCTGGAGAACTAAAACTGCAAACCTACAGAGAATATGGAACGGAGTGGGACTAGCTGAGCTGCTCTTGCAGAGGATCCACACGGACATGATAGGCTGGATAGCCGCCTACATTTCTAGGACTCTAATATACTGGCTTCACACATCAGTTCCTAGTATATCTCTTATTCATTTGTTTGCGTAACTTTGATTTGATTTTTGATTTTATTGTCACATATACTGAAATACATAGAACATAGAACAATACAGCACGGAACAGGCCCTTCGGCCTTCGATGTTGCGCCGACCTGTGAACTAATCTAAGCCCCTCCCCCTACACTATCCCATCATTATCCATATGCTTACCCAAGGACTGTTTAAATGCCCCTAATGTGGCTGAGTTAACTACATTGGCAGGCAGTGCGTTCCACACCCTTACCACTCTCTGAGTAAAGAACCTGCCTCTGACATCTGTCTTAAATCTATCACCCCTCAATTTGTAGCTATGCCCCCTTGTACAAGCTGATGTCATCATCCTCGGAAAAAGACTCTCACTGTCCACCCTATCGAATCCCTTGTCCGCTCCACACTCCCCTCCAGCCCCACCACACTTGGCACTTTTCCATGCAACCGCAGGAAGTGCTACACAGTGAAAAGCTTTGTTCACGAGCGGTACAGGCAGATCACGGCAAGCAAAGGGTGTACAGATCAAAAAAACTTAGGGGCAGAGATTGTAGGAACAGCAGATGCCGGGGAATCTGAGATACCAAGGTGTAGGGCTGGATTAACACAGCAGGCCAAGCAGCATCAGAGGAGCAGGAAGGCTGATGCTTCAGGCCTAGACCCTTCTTCAGAAATGGGGGGGCGGGTGGAGGTTCTGAAATAAATAGGGATAGAGGGGGAGTTGGACCGAAGATTGATAGAGGAGAAGATAGGTGGAGAGGGGACAGACAAGTTAAAAAGGCGGGAATGGAGCCAGTAGAGGTAAGCATAGGTGGGGAGGTAGGGAGGGGATGGGTCAGTCCAGGGAGGATGGACAGGTCAAGGGGGTGGGATGAGGTAGGAGATAGGGATGGGGCTTGAGGTGGGAGGAGGAGATAGGTGGAAGGTCAGGTTAGGGAGGCAGGGGCGAGCTGGGCTGGTTTTGGGAAGCAGTAGGGGGAGGGGAGATTTTGAAGCTGGTGAAGTCCACATTGAGACCATTGAGCTGCAGGGTTCCCAAGCAGAATATGAGTTGCTGTTCCTGCAACCTTCGGGTGGCATCATTGTGGCACTGCAGGAGGCCCAGGATGGACATGTCATCTGCAGAATGGGGGAGTAGGGTTGGTGGTGCGTGGGAGTGGAAATGGTTCACAAGTGGGAGGTGCAGTTGTTTATTGTGAACCGAGCGGAGGTGTTCTGCAAAGCGGTCCCCAAGCCTCCGCTTGGTTTCCCCAATGTCGAGGAGGTCACAACGGAAACAGCGGATGCAGTATGCCACATTGTTGGATGTGCTGGTGAATCTCTGCTTGATGTGGAAAGTCTCCTTGGGGTCTAGGTTCGGGTTGGGGGAGGGGTGTAGGAGCAGGTCTAGCACTTCCTGCGGTTGCAGGGAAAAGTGCCAGGAGTGGTGGGGCTGGAGGAGAGTATGGAGCGGACAAGGGAGTCACAGAGAGAGTGGTCCCTCCGGAAAGCAGACAAGGGTGGGGATGGAAAAATGTCTTTGGTTCTGGGGTCGGATTGCAAATGGTGGAAGTGTCGGAGGATGATGCATTGGATCCGGAGGTTGGTGGGGTCGTATGTGAGGACGTGGGTGGATTCTCTTGGTGCAGTTATTGCAGGGAGGGGGTGTGAGGGATGAGTTGCAGGAAATGCAGGAGACACGGTCGAGGGTGTTCTCGATCACTGCGGGGAGGAGTTTGCGGTTCTTGAAAAACGAGCACATCTGGGATGTATGGGAGTAGAATGCCTCATCCTGGGAGCACATGTGGTGGAGGCGAAGGAATTGGGAATAGCGGATGGAATTTTTGTAGGAAAGTAGGTGGGAGGAGGTGTATTCTATGTATCTGTGGGAGTCAGTAGGTTGAAATGGATGTCTGTTTCTAGGTGGTTGTCCAAGGTGGAGACAGAGAGGTCCAGGAAGGTGAGGGAGGTGTTAGAGATAGTCCAGGTGAACTTAAGGTTAGGGTAGAAGGTGTTGGTGAACTGGATGAACTGTTCAAGCTCAATACAGGTGCAAATACAGCCAACAGTGTAACGGAGAAAGAGGTGGGGTTTGGGGCCTGTGTAGGTACGGAAGAGGGATTGTTCCACGTAACCTACAAAGAGGCAGGCATAGCTTGGTCCCATGCGGGTACCCATGGCCACCTTCCTTGTCTGTAGGAAGTGGGAGGAATTGAAAGAAAAGTTGTGGAGGGTGAGGACAAGTTCGACTAGGCGGATGAGGGTGTCGGTGGAGGGGGACGGGTTGGGCCTGCGGGAGAGGAAGAAGCAGAGGGCCTTTAGGCCATCTGCATGGGGAATGCAGGTGTATAGGGAGTGGGTGTCCATAGTAAAGGTGAGGTGTTGGGGACCGGAGAATTACAAGTTCTGGAGGAGGTGCATACAGGCTATGTGTACATGCCAAATTTCCTGAGCTGCCTGAGGAAGAAGAAACATTTTTGTGCCTTCTTAACCATCACATCTACATTGGAGTTCTAGGACACGTTATCAGTTCTCATCACTCTGAGGAACTTGATGCTCTTCACTCTCTCAACCTTAGTTCCATTGATGTAGATGGGGGCGTGTCCTCCTCCTTACTTTCTGAAGTCAATGATCAGTTCTTTAGTTTTGCTGACGTTGAGGGAGAGATTGTTTTCACTGCACCATGGCACCAAGCTGTCTAACTTTCTTCTGTGGTTTGACTTGTCATTGTTAGATATCTGTGCCACCCCGGTGGTGTCACCAGCGAACTTGGAGATGGTGTGCGTTTGGGATTTGGCAACAGTTGTAGGTGTAAAGGGAGGACAGCAGGGACTGAGGGCACATGATTTGGGGGGAGAGTGTCCAGTGTTGAGACGCGAATCCATCTGATTCAAACTGAACCCTGATTAGACCAACTGGCTGAGAATGGCCCCTTTCTCTAGTTAGTTGCAGAAGTGAAAGTCAACATAGCATCAAACTTCCCCCTTCATGCAACATCCAGGACAAAGTAACATCTCATTCTTTCCATTCCTTTTCTTATCCTGGGAGGGACAGGGAATTACTGTTAATTTGAAACACCTGAAGGGAGAGGAGATCAATCCAGGAGGATGCAGATTCTGGAAAGCCTGGTTCCTATTTCTGTCTCCTTTACAGAAACTGATGTCTCTGGCTAAAAGGATGGCCTCTTTCTTCATGTTCACAATGAAAAGAATTGGCATCCAGCCACAAGGCTGTTGGTGTACCCAGAGAGAACACTGGCAGCCGGTGGCATTCACGGAAGTGGCTGGGGGCCCAGAGCAGCACCAAAGCAGGACTGTGGTAGAGCAGCTGGTGAGCCAGCACTGTGGAGACATCGGGATCAAGAGATTGAGGCTGGCACAGGGACAGAGAGATTGAGCAAAACTCGGCGAAGGGGGAAGATTGAGCCTGGTGTTGGGGGGAGATTGAGATCAATGTTGGGGGGAGATTGAGCTCAGTGCTGGGGGAAGATTGAGCCCAGTATTGGGGGGAGATTGAGCTCAGTGCTGGGGGAAGATTGAGCCCAGTGTTGGGGGGAGATTGAACCCAGTGCTGGGGGAAGATTGAGCCCAGTGTTGGGTAGAGATTGAGCCCAGTGTTGGGGGAGGATTGAGCCCAGTGTTGGGTGGAGATTGAGCCCAGTGCTGGGGGAAGATTGAGCCCAGTGTTGGGGAAAGATTGAGCCCAGTGTTGGGTGGAGATTCAGCCCAGTGTTGGGGGAAGATTGACCCCAGTGTTGGGGGAAGATTGAGCCCAGTGTTGGGGGGACATTGAGCCCAGTGTTGGGGGAAGATTGAGCCCAGTATTGGGGGAGGATTGAGCCCAGTGTTGGGTGGAGATTGAGCCCAGTGTTGGGGGGAGATTGAGCCCAGTGTTGGGGGAAGATTGAGCCCAGTGTTGGGTGGAGATTGAGCCCAGTGCTGGGGGAAGATTGACCCCAGTGTTGGGGGGAGATTGAGCCCAGTGTTGGGGGAAGATTGAGCCCAGTGTTGGGGGTGGATTGAGCCCAGTGTTGGGTGGAGATTGAGCCCAGTGCTGGGGGAAGATTGAGCCCAGTGTTGGGGGGAGATTGAGCCCAGTGTTGGGGGAAGATTGAGCCCAGTGTTGGGTGGAGATTGAGCCCAGTGCTGGGGGAAGATTGAGCCCAGTGTTGGGTAGAGATTGAGCCCAGTGTTGGGGGAGGATTGAGCCCAGTGTTGGGTGGAGATTGAGCCCAGTGCTGGGGGAAGATTGAGCCCAGTGTTGGGTGGAGATTGAGCCCAGTGTTGGGGGGACATTGAGCCCAGTGTTGGGGGAAGATTGAGCCCAGTATTGGGGGAGGATTGAGCCCAGTGTTGGGTGGAGATTGAGCCCAGTGCTGGGGGAAGATTGAGCCCAGTGTTGGGGGGAGATTGAGCCCAGTGTTGGGGGAAGATTGAGCCCAGTGTTGGGTGGAGATTGAGCCCAGTGCTGGGGGAAGATTGAGCCCAGTGTTGGGTGGAGATTGTGCCCAGTGTTGGGGGGAGATTGAGCCCAGTGTTGGGGGAAGATTGAGCCCAGTGTTGGGGGGACATTGAGCCCAGTGTTGGAGGGGTGATTGAACCGTCATGGGGAAAGGCCCGGAAGTTATAATTTTATTTCATCTTGACTGCTTTGTCCTGAGAAGAGCTGTAACATTGAACTTTTAACTTATTTCTTTATTTCCTATTTTTTATCTAAGATTCTGTACCTAGGTACCTTGTACCTAAGATGGTGCTGTGAATGATGACATTGTACCCTCTTCACTGCATTCCTGTATCCCTGTAATCGAGCGCTGGTGACAACAAAACCTGATTCTAATCCTAATTCTAATCACATTCAACAAGTGAGTTCAACTGTTAAAGTTGATATCAGTCAATAGATATCCACATGTTAAAGTAATGCATCTACAGTGAAGTGTCTGAAAATCCCATTTGGATTACTATGTTCCTCATGTTTGAGATAAAATTATATTTTGGTTCTTACTCCTTGAAGAAGTTTCATTGTAATAGCATTTATTGTTTATGGAGGGAATTCCTTCATATTTTCAAGGTGGTATCAGCTGTGACTCAGCAGGATGCTTTCCTGTGATTTTGATGAGTCAGGGGTACAATTTCTCATTTCAGGGGCTTGTGCTTCAGATCCAGGCTAATGCTTCAGGGCAACATGGAAGGAGTGTTGCACTGTCAGAGATGCTGTCTATGTCAACTATTTCAATTCCAAGGGATTATTTTGGAGAAAAGCACAGTTCTTTTTCTCCAGAGGCAGTGGGAAGCGTTAATGGAGCCAATGGATGGAAGTGGTGATGGCAGTCATTTTTCTCAATTTTTTTTTTAGTCAGAATCCCACCCTGGCACTGTGGAATCAACGCTGGCTGCACCATTGAGTTCAAGGGTTGTCCCCATCCAGTGAGCTCAGTATCATCTCTCCCAAAACAACAGGAACTTAGGGACTAAGGGTTTCAATCAGTTAGTACCAGGGCAGTGTGACATGATCAAATTTTAGAAGTCATGCAGGATCACATAAGGATAGCAAATGTAGTTCCCCTGTTCAAGAAGGGGAGTAGAGACAACCCTGGTAATTATAGACCAGTGAGCCTCACCTCATTTGTTGGTAAAGTGTTGGAAAAGGTTATAAGGGATAGGATTTATAATCATCTAGAAAAGAATAAATTGATTAGGGATAGTCAGCACAGTTTTGTGAAGGGTAGGTCGTGCCTCACAAACCTTATTGAGTTCTTTGAGAAGGTGACCAAACAGGTAGATGAGAGCAAACCGGTTGATGTGGTGTATATGGATTTCAGCAAGGCGTTCGATAAGGTTCCCCACAATAGGCTATTGTACAAAATGCGGAGGAATGGAATTGTGGGAGATATAGCAGTTTGGATCGGAAATTGGCTTGCTGAAAGAAGACAGAGGGTGGTAGTTGATGGGAAATGTTCATCCTGGAGACCAGTTACTAGTGGTGTACTGCAAGGGTCGGTGTTGGGTCCACTGCTGTTTGTCATTTTTATAAATGACCTGGATGAGGGCGTAGAAGGATGGGTTAGTAAATTTGCAGACGACACTAAGGTCGGTGGAGTTGTGGACAGTGACGAAGGATGCTGTAGGTTACAGAGAGACATAGATAAGCTGCAGAGCTGGGCTGAGAGGTGGCAAATGGAGTTTAATGCAGACAAGTGTGAGGTGATGCACTTTGGTGGGAGTAACCGGAAGGCAAAGTACAGGGCTAATGGTAAGATTCTTGGTAGTGTAGATGAACAGAGAGATCTCGGTGTCCATGTACACAGATCCTTGAAAGTTGCCACCCAGGTTGACAGGGCTGTTAAGAAGGCATACAGTGTTTTAGCTTTTATTAATAGAGGGATCGAGTTCTGGAACCAAGAGGTTATGCTGCAGCCGTACAAAACTCTGGTGCGGCCACACTTGGAGTATTGTGTACAGTTCTGGTCACCACATTATAAGAAGGATGTGGAAGCTTTGGAAAGGGTGCAGAGGAGATTTACTAGGATGTTGCCTGGTATGGAGGGAAGGTGTTACGAGGAAAGGCTGAGGGACTTGAGCCTGTTTTTGTTAGAGAGAAGAAGGTTGAGAGGTGACTTAATTGAGACATATAAAATAATCAGAGGATTAGATAGGGTGGATAGTGAGAGCCTTTTTCCTAGGATGGTGATGGCGAGCATGAGGGGGCATAGCTTTAAATTGAGGGGGGAAAGATATAGGACAGATGTCAGAGGTAGTTTCTTTACTCAGAGAGTAGTAAGGGAATGGTCTCACTGTCAGTGCAGACATGGTGGGCCAAAGGACCTGTTCCTTAATTGCACTGATCTATGTTCTATGTTCTTCCCTGGATGAGTGGAGCTCCAACAACATTCAAGAAGTTTGACAACATCCAGGAAAAATCAACCCACTTTATTAACATCACATCCACAAGCATCCACTCCCTCCACCACCGACGCTCAGTGGCAGCAGTGTGCACCAGCTACAAGATGCACTGCAGAAATTCACCAAAGATTCTTCCAAATCCATGGCCACTTCCATCTAGAAGGACAAGGGCAGTAGATACATGGGAACACCACTCCCTGCAAGTCCCAATATAAGCCACTCACCATCCTGACTTGGAAACATATCGGCGTTCCTTCACTGTCGCTGGGTCAAAATCCTGGAACTCCCTCCCTAGTGGCAATGTGGGTCAACCCACAGCACATGGACTGCAGCGATTCAAGAAGGCAGCTCACCATCACCTTCTCAAGGGGAAACTAGGGATGGGTGATAAATGATGGTCCAGGCAGCGACATACACATCCTCCTGAGCACATTTTCTCAAAAAGCCAATGACTCCTGCAATGATCATCAGTGTTATTTAATTTCTGTTGCATAGAGTTTAGTGCAAAGAACAAGTGGAGTGAAAGACCTTTTATTCTGTAGCAGGCAAGCTCTAGTCATAGAAGGTGTAAAAGAAATTATACAGTCACCCACCAAAGATCAGGGGATACATTAACCAAGATGATAATTTTATGCTGCCACAGTGATTTTAGAACAGCGTGGTTCTCTGCATATGAAGGACTCCAGCCCATTTTGCGATAACTAATAGGTAACTGGCCTTTAAACTCCCAATACACAATCCACTTATTGTTACTGGTTGAAATGGATAAGTGTGCATACATCTGTAATAAATCTTGTGAATTAAGTTTGGAACATTTCCTCAGTAGGAAATGAAGCATTAGTAGTTCAAATGTAGTTCAAACTCCACGAGGACATTTATTAAGTTTGAATGTATGATAATTTTGTAGTGTTCAAGAAAAACCAAGAAATGTTTACCTAAATCATGTATTCACTCATTTTCAAAATTATATGTTATAAATAGTAACTACCAATTCAAATGCATCTGAAACATCAGCCTTGTGTCAAATTTACTTCCATTTCACGTTGGTGGTAATTATAGCCCACAGATTGGGAGGCTCATGTAATGGTCACAAGGACCTTGGAGAACAAACAAGGTGAAATGATCCTCATGTTAACAATGGGTTGAATTTTCAACATTTGGTGATGGTGAGCAGCAGGATGACATTCCCAAAGCATTCCCACCATCACAGAATTTTTCCCGGGGTGTACTGGGCTTGGATTGGATGGCTGACCCTTGGAGACACGTTGCCACTGGCCGATTAGCAAAAGGTAGAGTAGTCATTGCCCCACTCCCTCAAAGGAGATGACAGCTGGTTGTTTAACTTGAAGGTGACTGCACCTCAAGCGAGGGGAGAGATTGACAAGATATGGCTTTCATGGTGATGTCAGCAGATCCTGGATGTGAACCCATGACATTGGCATCATCTCTAAAGCACAAGTTAGCCACACACAGCCAACTGAGCTAACCGATACCCAGGATGGAGCGGTGACACATTTCCCCAGCCCACCCCCACAACTGCATCCAGGGGCTGCCAGAGAATGGTGGTGAACAATCTGAAACAGGCTGGAGGATCATGAGGAGCTCAAGATCCCATTGGTGAATTCCGGAGAAGGGAAAGTCACAATTATGGCCAATCTCCATCCAGCAGATATTCCTGCTCACCCTGGTGTGGGTGTTCCTGCACTCCATGACCTCCCTCAGCAGCGCCCACTAGTGAGTGCTGCCGAGACTCCAGTTTGGATCTGCAGCACTCAGGAACAATCCAAAGCCCTCCAATGGATAGTGAGTGTGGAGTTGGAGGGGGAAGCCCCACTCACTGAAGGCTGCTGGGCTGGTCACATGGAGCAAATTTGTTTCATCTCAATGTCCCGAATGAAATCCTATATTAACTGCCATTTCTCATACTAACTCCAAATATTGTAATCCAGACAAATTAATCTAATTGATGTAGATGGTTGAGGGGATCTACTCCATTCATATTGCCTTGCTCCTGCCCTTTTTAAAAAAAAACTCATTAGGTCTGAAGCCACCAGGGTACAGGTAATAGGCTGGGGCTTTTAGCAGGGTGGGGGCTGATAATAATGACCCTGGATCACATAAACTCCAGGGAGAGTAAACAGCCCAATCCCAGGTGTTGGAACAGTTTCAATGGGTTGGAAAATAGTTGATGTTTATTTTACTTTGGAAAGTTTAAACATCATTTTAAGTTTAGCTGGGATGCAGCAGACTGATCCCTGGGATGGCAGGACTGCACACGAAAAGAGACTGACTCAGTTAGGGCTATACTCACTGGAGTTTAGAAGAAAGAGGGAGAGATTTATAGAAACCTATGTGTATCAGCAGTTGGCATCACTGTCTCACGGCTCGAGGGACCTGGGTTCGATTCCACTCTCCGGGCAACTGCGTGTGTGGTGTTTGTGCGTTTTCCCCGTGTCTGCGAGGGTTTCTAAAATTTTCAAAACCTGGTTTACAAAATACCTTGATAATAAAATGTGAGGCTGGATGAACACAGCAGGCCAAGCAGCATCTCAGGAGCACAAAAGCTGACGTTTCGGGCCTAGACCCTTCATCAGAGAGGGGGATGGGGGGAGGGAACTGGAATAAATAGGGAGAGAGGGGGAGGCGGACCGAAGATGGAGAGTAAAGAAGATAGGTGGAGAAGGTGTGGGTGGGGAGGTAGGGAGGGGATAGGTCAGTCCAGGGAAGACGGACAGGTCAAGGAGGTGGGATGAGGTTAGTAGGTAGCTGGGGGTGCGGCTTGGGGTGGGAGGAAGGGATGGGTGAGAGGAAGAACCGGTTAGGGAGGCAGAGACAGGTTGGACTGGTTTTGGGATACCTTGTTACGACTGCAACAAACATTACTTTGGCCAGAGAGAAACTAGTCATCAGGATACATGAACTCCAGCTGGCAGCAAAATGACATGACCAACTTCCCCTATCTCAGTGCGCTCGGACGATGAAGGCCATCAATTTAACTGGGACAATGTGACCATCCTAGCTCAAGCCAACCACAGACACGCACAGGAATTCCTTGAGGCCTGGTTTTCAACCCTTAATGCAATGAACAAACATGTGGAATTAGGCCCCATGTACAAACCTATGCAGGATAGAAGCGGAAGTGACACAACCCAACTTAACAAACCAGATCATATGAATACCAAGAGGTGTAGAACAACATTGCTTCATCGGACACTGCATTGATGAAGTTACCGTGCCTGGTAATGAAACGTCTGTGTGATACCAGCCAGGTCAGTGAGCATCCACAACCTGAGCTACAAATCTTTGCAAGAACTTTAAACAAAGCACTAAGCAATTGCCTCCCGTGATGAGGAATCTTACTACGCGTCACAATGGAAAATTTCCCAAAAAACTCGTTATAACTTGCACTCAGTCTAAAACTATAAGGCTTTAGGCTTCAGCTTTGAGAGAACCACTATCTAACTGCAACGTGCCCCATCACTGGCCATTACAGACTCTGCCACCTGGTGGCCAACCAATTCTCTACAGGTCAGCGGTAAATTAGGATGTAGATGGGGTCTCAAACACAGAGAAATGTCACTTTAAAGTGAAATCAAGAAGCACTTTTTCATACATTCTCTCTACTAAAAGCATCTGAATGCCCCCTGCAGTGACATTTTTCAGTCTGAATCCATTACTAGACAAGAGACCTCAGCAGTCTGGTAATAACTTACAGAGAGACAAGCAGAGTTAAAATTTTGAGTCTGATTTGATTCTTCTGCAGAAGAAGAGTAATATCAGACTGAAAATATAAACTTTGTTTCCTTGTCCACTCGAAGCTGCCAGGTCTGCTCGGGCTTTGCACCATTTTCTGTTTTTATATCAGTCTTCCAGCATCCACAGTATTTAGCTTATATATATATATATATATATATATATTATGATTAGGGGATCTGGCCATTTGGGTAAATGGAGCTAATGTATAAATCAGCTTAAATTGAATGGCTCTATGTTTGAGGGTTGAATGACCCACTTCTACAGTCCTGTGGGTAATTGCTCATTCATTCACACACTATTCATGTTGGCTATGAAGGTGTATTTTGGTTAGCTGATAAAGTGAACTTGAGATATTAGGAGAAAACAGAATTTACAGCAGCAAATATTGTTGCAACTGTTTAGATTGTGAAGCAGAAGAAAAAGGACACTTCCTTGATAAAGGCAGATATTGCCAACACTATCCTGTGAGAATATTTTCCAACTCCGTTCTCTGTTTTTTGCAAGGCAACACTTCTAGGACCCTTTTCCTTCAACATTCTGAACTGGAGCACTGTTTAGCAGGAAGCTGATACAATGCAAGGGGCTAGTTTGCCAGAATAATGAGGATGCGGTCACCAGACTGTTGTGCTGTGGTCCATGTGCATGAAGTATTTCATCAAACACGGTTTCAGGAATATTGTCATGGATTTAGAGAGAAAGAGCTGATTTACGTGAATGATACCAGTTATGACGTTTGCAAACAATTAAACCAAATAATCCACTCCCCGTGGTTTCCATACTGGCATCTTGTATAGATATAGATATAGATATAGAACATTACAGCACAGTACAGGCCCTTTGGCCCTCGATGTTGTGCCGACCTGTCATATCGATCCTAAGTCCATCTAACCTACACTATTCCATGTACGTCCATATGCTTGTCCAATGACGACTTAAATGTACCTAAAGTTGGCGAATCTACTACCGTTGCAGGCAAAGCGTTCCGTTCCCTTACTACTCTCTGAGTAAAGAAACTACCTCATACATCTGTCCTATATCTTTCACCCCTCAATTTAAAGCTATGCCCCCTCATGCTCGCCATTTACCATCCTAGGAAAAGGGCTCTCCCGATCCACCCTATCTAACCCTCTGATTATTTTATATGTCTTAATTAAGTCACCTCTCAACCTTCTTCTCTCTAACAAAAACAGGCTCAAGTCCCTCAGCCTTTCCTCGTAACACCTTCCCTCCATACCAGGCAACATCCTAGTAAATCTCCTCTGCACTCTGTCCAAAGCTTCCACATCTTTCTTATAATGCGGTGAGCAGAACTGTACACAATACTCCAAGTGCGGCCGCACCAGAGTTTTGTACAGCTTCACCATAACCTCTTGGTTCCAGAACTCGATCCCTCTATTAATAAAAGCTAAAACACTGTATGCCTTCTTAACAGCCCTGTCAACCCGGGTGGCAACTTTCAAGGATCTGTGTACATGGACACCGAGATCTCTCTGCTCATCTACACTACCAAGAATCTTACCATTAGCCCAGTATTTTGCCTTCTGGTTACTCCTACCAAAGTGCATCACCTCACACTTGTCTGCATTAAACTCCATTTGCCTCCTCTCAGCTCAGCTCTGCAGCTTATCTATGTCTCTCTGTAACCTACAGCATCCTTCGTCACTGTCCACAACTCCACCGACCTTAGTGTCGTCTGCAAATTTACTAACCCACCCTTCTACGCCCTCATCCAGGTCATTTATAAAAATGACAAAAAGCAGTGGACCCAACACTGACCCTTGCAGTACACCACTAGTAACTGGTCTCCAGGATGAACATTTCCCATCAACTACCACCCTCTGTCTTCTTTCAGCAAGCCAATTTCCGATCCAAACTGCTATATCTCCCACAATCCCATTCCTCCGTATTTTGTACAATAGCCTCCTGTGGGGAACCTTATCGAACGCCTTGCTGAAATCCATATACACCACATCAACTGGTTTACTCTCATCTACCTGTTTGGTCACCTTCTCAAAGAACTCAATAAGGTTTGTGAGGCACGACCTACCCTTCACAAAACTGTGCTGACTATCCCTAATCAATTTATTCTTTTCTAGATGATTATAAATCCTACCCCTTATAACCTTTTCCAACACTTTACCAACAACTGAGGTAAGGCTCACTGGTCTATAATTACCAGGATTGTCTCTACTCCCCTTCTTGAACAGGGGAACCACATTTGCTATCCTCCAGCCATCTGGCACTATTCCTGTAGACAATGACGAGTTAAAGATCAATTCCAAAGGCTCGGCAATCTCCTCCCTGGCTTCCCAGAGGACCCGAGGATAAATCCCATCCAGCCCAGGGGACTTATCTATGTTCACCCTCTGTAGGATTTCTAATACCTCTTCCTTGTGAACCTCAATCCCACCTAGTCTAGTAGCCTGTATCTCAGTATTCTCCTCGACAACATTGTCGTTTTCTAGAGTGAATACTGTTGAAAAATATTCATTTAGTGCTTCCCCTATCTCATCTGACTCCACACACAACTTACCATTACTATCCTTGATTGGGCCTAATCTTACATTCGTCATTCTTTTATTCCTTAAATACCTACAGAAAGCCTTAGGGTTTACCCTGATCCTATCCGCCAACAACTTCTCATGTCTCCTCCTGGCTCTTTGGAACTCTCTCTTTAGGTCTTTCCTGGCTACCTCGTAGCTCTCAAGTGCTCTAACTGAGCCTTCACATTTCATCCTAACATAAGCCTTCTTCTTCCTCTTGACCAGGGATTCCACCTCCTTTGTAATTGTGTTGGGAAGAAGTCAGTTGTATGATTTGTGTCCAAATCCTGGCATTCCTTCCCTAAGGGCATTGTGAGCCTACCCGACAGTATGTGGACAACAGCAGTTTAAGAAGGCAGCTCACCACCTTCTAGAGGACTCTGGTGAGGCCACTTTTAGCTTACTCTGTTCATTTGTTGCCCCCCTTCAATAGGAAGGATGTTGCTAAACTTGAGAAGGTGCAGAAAAGATTTACATGGTAGACTGGTTAGTAAGGTTAGATCACATGGGATCCAGAAAGTGCTAGCCAGTTGAACACAAAATTGGCTTGAAGGTCAGTAGGAGACAGAACGTGGTGATAGATGAGCTCTTTTCAGACTGGAAGCCTGCGGTTTGCCACAAAAATCAGTGCTGGGTCAACTGATTTCTATCTTTTATATAAATGATTTTGATGTGAAGTTAGGAGGTATGATTAGTAAGTTTGCAGATGACACCAAAATAGATGGTACATGGCCAGTAACAGAGATTATCTCAGTGTACAATAGGACTTTGATCAGCTGGGCCAATGGGTTGAGGAGTAGCATTAGGAGCTTAATTTAGATAAATACAAAGTGTTGCATTTTGGAAAGGCAAGCCAGGGCAGGACTTACATAGTTAATGGTAGGGCCCTGGGGAACGTTGTTGAACAGAGAGACCTCGGAGTGAAAGATAATAGGAACTGACGATGCTGGAGTCTGAGATAATAAGTTGTGGAGCTGGATGATCACAGCAGGCCAGGCAGTATCGGAGGAGCAGGAAAGTTGATGTTTCGGGTCTGGATCCTTCTTCAGAAATGGTGGGGGAGGGGGTAGTGGATTCTGAAATAAATAGAGATCGGAGGGGTGGTGCTGGGGAAGGTTGGTGGGGTGGTGATAGTGAGTGCAGGTAGGCAATAGCTTCAAAATCTCCACCACCCCTAACCTCATCCCATGACCAACCCTCCCTCTCATCCCCACCTCCTTGGTCTGTCCGTCTTGTCTCCCACCTATCCTCTCCCCCCACCTCACTGACCAATCCCCACCACTGCCGACCTGCACTCACTCTCACCACTCCACCTACCTTCCCCAGCCCCATCCCCACCCCACCCTTCCTCTCTACTTATTTCAGAGTCCCCTACCCCTCCCCCATTTCTGAAGAAGGGTCCAGACCCGAAACATCAGCTTTCCTGCTCCTCTGATGCTGCCTGGGATGCTGTGAGATCTAGGAGAGCATGTGCTTGGTTCTTTGAAAGTGGAGTTGCAGGTATGCAGGATGGTGAAGAAGGTGTTTGGCATGTTCGCCTTTATCAGCCAGAGCATTGTCATGTTGAGGCATACAGAACATGAGGCCACTTTTGGAGCACTATGTACAATTCTGGTTGCCCTTCCTCAGGACAGATGTTACTAAATTGGACAGGATGCAGAAAAGGTCTACAAGGATGTGGCCTGGACTGGAGAGTTTGAGCTACAGGGAGAGGCTGAAAAGGCTGGTGTTTTTCTCCCTGGAGCATCAGACTGATGTTATAGAGGTTTATAAAATCATGAGGGGTGTGGATAGAGTGAATATCCATGGTCATTTTCCACAAGTGGGAAGTCTAGGTTTAAGGTGAGAGGTAAAAAATTTACAAGGGACCTAAGGGGGAACTTTTTCACACAGAGGGTGGTGCGTTTATGGAATGAACAGCCAGAGGAAGTGGTGGAGGCTGGTACAATTACAAAATTTAAATGGCATCTGGATGGGGGCATGGATAGGAAGGGTTTAGAGGGATATGGGCCAAATGCTGGCAAATGGGACTAGGGATTGGGATGTCTGATCAGCATGGACAAGTTAGTCTGAAGGGACTATTTCCAATGCTCTATGACTCTATAACTAGAGAAGGGTGATAAATGCTGGCCTAGCCAGTGACACCATGTCTCACTAGTGAATATATATACAAAAAAACAAGCTTTTCATTAAATGCCATCTATGGGATCAGCAGTGTACCGGTTGATCAAATATTCCAGTTGATAAGAGAGCAAAATAAGCAATGTAAAAATCGGCACTAAGTAATAGAAACATAATGCAGGGATATATGCATCATTATTATGCTTTACTTACAACATAAATCATTTAAATAATAATGCAACTTTGCCTTAAATAAAACATACCAGTAGACAGACTTTTCTCTCACACCCTCCACTGACTACTCGGGCATCACGGTAGATCACAGTGTTTGAGGAGAAATTGACTTGAAATTGAATCAACTGTTGATATTTCATGGGGCTCTTCAATTGAACAACAAATATATTCTCATTGAGATAAAGAAATTTAAAAGAAACTACAATAATTTGGCAGAATGATACAGTAAATATTGCAGTATTTGAGGTATATATATCCTTTGCTGGTTCGTTGAGAGGGTCAGTTCTTAAGGTGCTGGTTAAAACAATGTTTGAGACCAACAAATCTGTGGCTGATTTGCCCTCAGCTCTAGATTGTTCGGTATTATAGAGGGGGTAAGAAAAGAATAAAGAGAAACTGTTATATTTATAGATAACCAGGTGTGGAGCTGGATGAAGACAGCAGGCCAAGCAGCATCAGAGGAGCAGGAAAGCTGATGTTTCAGACCTGGACCCTTCTGCAGAAATGGTCTTCAGAAGGGTCTTCTTCATTTCTGAAGAAGTGTCTACACCCGAAACATCAGCTTTCCTGCTCCTCTGATGCTGCTTGGCCTGCTGTGTTCATCCAGCTCGTCACCTTATTATCTCAGATTCTCTAGCATCTGCAGTTCAAACTGTCTTTTATTTTTATAATGCTTTTCAAAGCTATAAAAGTTACAAGATGTCTCAAAGTGTTTTACAACAAATGGAATACTTCCAAACCATCAACATTATTATAATGTAGGATTGACACCAATCTGCACACAGAACCATTCTCCAACAGAGAGCAAAGCGGTGTTGAGTAGATAGTCTGTTTTTATGATTTTGATGGGGGAATAAATATTGCCAGGGCACCTTGGATAACTCCTGCGCTCTTCTTGAAGAGAGCCGGCTGTGGGATATTTAATGTCCATCTCTAAGGGCAGAAGATGAGTCCTTTTAATAATGCCTAAGCAGGCAGACTCATGTGAATGAGTCAGAGCTTCAATAGTTAAATGAGATCAAAATAAACGAAGTCTAATGCCGTTACTGAAATTAGTAATGAAGGTCAGAGACTACAGATTACACATCGCTGCGATCAGATAAAATTAAGGCACCAATATTTATTTTGTCTTTTGAGCTAGAGTTCACATTAGCCTTTTCGAATGAATCACCAGGAATGAAGGATGACCTAACGTTTCTGTTTAAGTCCAAGGTAAAATGTTAGTTTTGTGGGAGAAAGGAATGGAAAGATTTGTTTATACAATAAAATGAAGTAATTGGGAGGAGTCTTTCCTGGAGCCTAAATAGAAACTTTTAAATAAATATGAAAGTTTCCATGCTGTAACTCACATGGGATACTCTGAAATTACAACAGCTGCACTTCATTGGCTGTAAAATACTTTCAAATTTGCAGATCTCATCAAAGTTACTATACAAATGCAAGTGTTTCATCTCTCTCTTTGTGGAAACCCATCTTTAATCAGAATATAGGGCCACTGAGTCATAGAGATGTACAGCACAGAAACAGACCCTTCAGTCCAACTCGTCCATATATCATAGAATCATTACAGTGTGGAGACCACCCCTCCAAACAGCACCCCACCCAGACCCATTCCCCTAATTTCCCATATCTAACCTAAACATCCCTGGACACTATGGACAATTTAGCATGGCCAATCCACCTACCCTGCAACTCTTTGGATTGTGGGAGAAACTGGAGCACCCAGGGGAAACCCACGCGGACACGGGGAGAATGTGCAAACTCCGCACAGACAGTCACCCGAGGCTGGAATCGAACCCGGTCCCTGGCACTGTGTTGCTCATATCCTAAATTAATTTAGGAACTAAAACAGAAATTTCTGGAAAAGCTCAGCAGGTCTGGCAGCATCTGTGAAGAATGTTTCAGGTCTGGTGACCCTTCCTCAGAACCCCAGAACTGGGACTTCTTCACAGATGCTGCCAGACCTGCTGAGCTTTTCCATCAGCTTTTGTTTTAGTTCCTGATTTACAGCACCCGCAGTTCTTTCTGTTTCTAATTGAATCTAGTCCCATTGGCCAGCATTTGGCCCATATCCCTCTAAATCCCTCCTATTCATACACCTATCCAGATGCCTTTTAAATGTTGTAATTGTACCAGCCTCCACCACTTCCTCTGGCAGCTCATTCCAGACACACACCACTCTCTGCCAGAAAAAGTTGCCTTGCAGGTCCCATTTACATCTACCCCCTCTCACCTTACACCTATTCCCTCTAGTTTTGGACTTCTCTACCCTGGAAAAATAGACCTTGTCTATTCATCCTATCCATGCTCCACATGATTTTATAAACCTCGAATTGTCACCCTTCAGCCTCAGACATTGCAGGGAAAATAGTTCCAGCCTATTCGGCCTCTTCCTATAGCTTAAACTTTCCAAACTGAGCAATATCCTTATAAATCTTTTCTGCACCCTTTCAAGTTTAACAATATCCTTCCTATAGCAGGGAGACCAAAATTATACGCAGTCAATAGACACTCCTTCTGGTTAACCAGCCTGGGTTTTTCTCTGCTCAGAGAGGCCACTGCGATGCCAGCTATTTGAGATAGCACAACACATGAAAGGGACTTCATTGGATTAAAGAAGTTTGCAATGCAAAGAGACATCATTCATGCCAGAAGGCCATACTAGCTCCTTGAGCAATTGGGGCGAATGTGAGAGAATCCCACTTAGCAATAATGTTGGGATTGGCTTCTGAGGACAAAGCCAGTTCTGTGCTAAAACAGTAGAGAGAAACTTCCTCCTGAAGGAAAAACATCAAGACCTATCCCCTCTCGTGTTTGAAAGGTAGCAGCAAATCCAGCTTCTGCTAGCTCTGCTCACTCTATGTGAATTTACGAATAGCTTCCAAAGTATTCAAAGGATTAATTCTCAACGAATAACCAAAATAAACAAAACACCGGTGCAAATTAGCTTGTGTTGTTGGTAAAGAACTGAAGAGGCAACAAGGGAAATTTGAAAAACATCAAACTCAAATCATTCAGAAAACACCATTTTCCGGATTGGCCTCATCAAACAGAATTATCCTTTTATGACCCTTTAAATCCAAGTTTTTATCTGTTCATGTCTGTCTGTGGGTCTGTCTGTTTGTGTGTGTGTGTGTGTGTGTGTGTGTGTGTGTGTGTGTGTGTTTGTGTGTGTGTGTCCATCTCTGTGTGTCTATCTCTGTGAGTCTGCTCATGTGTCTGTATCTTGGTGTGTGTGTATCTGTCTATGCATGTCTGTCTCTGTCTGTGTGACTGTGAGTGCGTGTGTGTCTGTTTCTGTGTGTGTGTGTCTGTGTGGTTGTGTGTGTGTGTGTCTGTCTGTCTGTCTTCGTATCTGTCTCTGTGTTCGTCTGAATGGTTAAGAAATGGTAGACTCAGAGTTTTAGTTTATGTCAAGAAATAACTATTAATTCATCTTTTATTCAGTATTATATACACATTTCACAAATATTTTTCTGATCATGGCATCAATGCTAGTTATAATGTTATCACATTAAATTAATCGTTATATAGTGTGAGTAAGAATTCCTTAATAACTTCAACATGCAACACATTATGAATGTGAACTGCAATGCGTTCAGATTTGATGCTGATGTAATTCTCTACCCTGTAATGGCTTCACAATGGTTAGATTGGAATAAGTGGACTGAGGGAAGGTTGGACAGTCTGGGTCTGGTTCCTCTAGAGTTTACAAGAGTCGGAGTTGAACTAATTAAATCCTATTAGAATCTAAGGGGACTTGACCAGACGGATTTGGAAAGAATGTTTCCTTTTGTGGAAGAATTGAGATCCGGGGGGCGGGGACGGGGTCACTGTTTAAAATGAGGGGGTGCCTATTTAAGACAGAGATGAAGAAATTCTTTTTTTCCCTCTCAGAGGGTTGTGAATCTTTGGAATTCGCTTCTTCAAAAGGCAAAAGATGCAGAATTTTTAAGTATTTTTAAGACAGAGGTAGATAGATTCCTGATGGCCAAAGGGATGAAAGATTATCGGGGATGTACAGGAATGTAGAGCTAAGGTTAAAATCAGCTCAGCCATGATCGCACTGAGTAGTGGAACAGGCTCAGAGGGCTGAGTGGCCTACTCCTGTTCAGATATAATGCAACATTTCTTTTTCTTTTCCATGAGCGAGCTTCCGTCCCAAGTCACAATGTAATACCTGATTGGTTGCCTCTTTGAAATAAGATATCTTCACGTGGGAGGGTTTCACAGCTTCCTTTTCGGAGTAAAATTGTGTGAAAAGATTTCTCAATTTGCCTTCAATACCAAACCACAGAACTCTTCGAGGTCCACGTTAGTTTCAGCAAACATGATAAAATGCTTTGAGGAATAAGGCAAGGAATTACATTTCCATAGCACCTTTCACGTCTCTAAATCTCTCCAAAAGCTTCACAGTGAATGAAGTACTTTTGGAAGTGTAACCATTGTTGTGATGTCAGACTCACTGAAATGGCCATTGCTGTAGAAATTAATGTGTGTACAGACCATTTTTTCAACATACAATGTGTGCCCATTAACCGACTTAGCAATGAGCACATTTTCCAGCCTATACAAGCTTCTCCAGGCTGGTTTAATCAGATTTTAACTGATGAGAATTACATGTTGATCAAGGCACTGGGTGAAGCTACAGGGCATTGGTCAGACCATATCTCAGAAGGATGTGGAAGCATTGGAAAGGGTGCAGAGGAGATTTACCAGGATGTTGCCTGGTCTGAAGTGAGGGTCTTCTGAGGAAAGGTTGATGGACTTGAGGCTGTTTTCGTTAGAGAGAAGAAGGCAAAGAGGCAATTTAATAGAGACATACAAGATGATCAGAGGATTAGATAGGGTGGACAGTGAGAGCCTTTTTCCTCGGATGGTGATGTCTTGCACGAGGGGACATAGCTTTAAAATGAGGGGTGATAGATATTGGACAGATGTCAGAGGCAGGTTTTTTGCTCAGAGAGTAGTAAGGGTGTGGAATGCCCTGCCTGCAACAGTAGTAGACTCACCAAGTTTAACGGCATTTAAATGGTCATTGGATAAACATATGGATGACAATGGAATAGTGTAGGTTAGATGGGCTTCAGTTTGCTTTCACAGGTCGGTGCAACGTCGAGGGCTGAAGGGCTTGTACTGCGCCATAATGTTCTATGTTCTATATCTCAAGTATTATATTCAGTGTTGGAGACAGCTGAGTCCTGATGAAGGGTTTTGACCCGAAATGTTGACTTTCCTGTTCCTTGGATGCTGTCTGACCTGATGTGATTTTCCAGCTCCACATTTCTTGACGAGTGGATGGTGTTGGTTACCTTGCTAAAGAAAGGATGTAGATGTATTGGAGATGGTTCAGTGTAAGGTTTGTTGGACTAGTTACTGGGCTGTGGAGTTTACTGATAGGGAAAGGTTAAATAGATGGGGCTTGCATTGGCTGGAGTTTAGAAGTGTAAGAGACAACGCGATTGAAACAGAGAATCTTGGCAGGACTTGACAGAGTGAATATGGAGGACATCATGGGAGAAGATAGACAGAGATGAGAAGTTTTTTTCTCTGAGTCCTTGGAGATCTCTTCGTGAAAGGTGGTGGAAGCACAGCCCTTGACTATTTTTAAGGCAGATGTAGATAGATTTTTGGTAAGCAAGAGTGTGAAAGTTTATCTAGAGTAGGTGGCAGTGTGGAGTGGCTAAATCAGCCATGATCCTATTGAATGGTCGAGCAAGTTTGAAGGGGCCAAATGGTCTGCTTCTAGTTTGTACGTTCATACATTTCACAATGTTCCTTAAATTAGAGGCTCTGGGATCTTTAACTGTCTAAATGAAATACAATAGGTCTTTTAGGGCTCAGATGAAGAAAAAGTTCTTCACCCAGAGAGGAGAGCCGATGGAATTCTCTGCCACAGAAAGTGGTTGAGGCCAAAACATTAAATATTTTCAAAACAGAGTTACACATGGTTTTTATTGCTAAAGGGATCAAAGAGTATGGAGTGAAAGCAGGAACAGGGGACTGAGTTGGATGACCAGCCATGATCATATTGAATGATGGAGCAGGCTCAAAGTTCCTAGTTTTTACGTAAGTTCTTCCTGAGAGGTCAGACACAGTTTTGGTATAACGTCAGAGCTGAGAATTTAAGGAACACTTATGCATCTTTTTCTATCTGTAGAGGATTGAACAGACTAAACATTGCATCCATCATTAGCATTTCTGCACATCTTTCCCCATCGCTCTGCATGTGAAACTGGCTAACGGTCCCTCCACAAAATTAAATTCATCAACTTATATCCCGCAATCTTTCTCTTCAGATATGCACTCTGCCCAAAGGAATGGAAAGGCAAAACTTTTGTAAAAACCACACATTTAATTTTCCTCCTTTACTGTTGAGTTGTGGACTCCCAAAATAAAAGATACTGCTTTAAATGTGCAAAGCGATGGTTGCAGTTTTTTAAATCACATTGATTCGAGCATGTTGTGTGTTGTAAACAAAGTTGCTTTTTGCAGCAACAGTGAGAGTGAGAGCAGACAGAACCAAACTGATATGTTTGGGGCACAAATTTGTGACAATACTGCTTTGATTGCTCCTGACCAGGTGACCAGCTGGATGGATAAAAAACTGGCTGGGCAACAGGAGACAGAGGGTAGTAGTAGAAGGGAGTTTCTCAAATTGGAGACCTGTGACCAGTGGTGTTCCACAGGGATCTGTGCTGGGACCACTTTGTTTGTGATATATGTAAATGATCTGGAGGAAGGTGTAGGTGGTCTGATCAGCAAGTTTGCTGATGACACTAAGATTGGTGGAGTAGCTGATAGTGAAGGGGACTGTCAGAAATTACAGCAGAATATAGATAGACTGGAGAGTTGGGCAGATAAATGGCAGATGGAGTTCAATCCGGGCAAATGCGAGGTGATGCATTTTGGAAGATCAAGTTCAAGGGTGAACTATACAGTAAATGGAAAAGTCCTAGGGAAAATTGATAAACAGAGAGATCTGGGTGTTCAGGTCCATTGTTCCCTGAAGATGACAACACAGGTCAATAGGGTGGTCAAGAAGGCATATGGCATGCTTTCCTTCATTGGGTGGGGTATGGAGTACAAGAGTTGGCAGGTCATGTTGCAGTTGTATAGGACTTTGGTTCAGCCACATTTGGAGTACTGTGTACAGTTCTGGTCGCCACATTACCAAAAGGATGTGGATGCTTTGGAGAGGGTGCAGAGAAGGTTCACCAGGATGTGGCCTGGTACGGAGGGTGCTAGCTATGAAGAGAGGTTGAATAGATTAGGATTATTTTCATTAGAAAGTCGGAGATTGAGGGGGGACCTGATTGAGGTCTACAAAATCATGAGGGGTATAGACAGGGTGGATAGCAAGAAGCTTTTTCCCAGAGTGGGGAACTGAATTACTAGGGGTCATGAGTTCAAAGTGAGAGGAGGAAAGTTTAATGGAGATATGTGTGGAAAGTTCTTTACACAGAGGGTGGTGGGCGCCTGGAACGCGTTGCCTGCGGAGGTGGTAGACGCAGACACGTTAGCGTCTTTTAAGGTATATTTGGACAGGTACATGGATGGGCGGGGAGCAAATGGACACAGACCGTTAGAAAATAGATGACAGGTTTAGACAGAGGATCTTGATTGGTGCAGGCTTGGAGGGCCGAAGGGCCTGTTCCTGTGCTGTAGCTTTCTTTGTTCTTGGTCCTTTGAGTTACAAGCTAACAATTCCTACTTCCTGTTTGCCATTAGATAAGGACGATTCACTCATAATAAAGGGCTTTTTGTTTGTTAAGTAGAGAATTCTGAATAAGTATTTTCTTTCAGGTAAATTTGGATAATCTGACCAAATCTGTCTTGATTCCAGGAAGAGTGGGACTTAATTTCCTCCATGCTTCCCCAGTGTTGTGAAGCTTGATGTTGCAACAGTTCACCCTGGATATGCCTCCTCAAAAAACATTCAGTGAAAGTAGAATTCACTAAAGACAAAATGCTCAAACAGACTACAAATAATCTTACATCATCTTTGAAGGGTGTCTGTATTTTAAGATTATGAAGACAATTTAAAAAGTGCCAAACTTCATTCAAGAAGATATAGGGCGCACGGTGCTTCTCCTGCAGAACCTTGCTATTCATGGACATGGGTGAGTGTTATGGAGCTGAGATGTCACATCCTTGTAGTTAAACTGTGCTTGTGAAGAGTGAGTCTTTGCACTGGCAAGGGAGTGACAGGAACATGCTTACATTCCTCAGTGTGGGTACACTCGCTGGGTCAGAACGTTCCAAAATTGGCAGCTTCAGTTTCCAGGCTATTTGTAATTACCGGGTCCTGTAATTGACACAAGAATTCTCGTGAGGAAAGGGGGAATCACTGCACATCCCAGATCTCACAGAGAAGCGGTGTGAACTTCTGATCATTAATCTTCCAGGACATCAGCATCTCTGAATGATGATGGTTAAAGGTCCTGAGCTCGGTGAGTCTGCCCAGCAACCGGGCAAAGTGCTGGGGGTCCTCTGGGTGGTTCAGTTTGCAATATTTCTGCAGGATTTCCAACAGTGGTTCCTGAAGTCTGTCAATGTCTTCCCAATTCTTCACAAAAGAACGATCTACAGGAGAAGAAGGGGATAATTAAAAACTTCAGTGTCACATCATCCAACCTGTTGGATCAGAATCCCTCACACACACATCCCCACTCTACACTCTGAGGGATTCCCTCACAGGTCTCTTCTAATGGAGCTCATTGGCCTAACTCTACACATTCGGACATATCCAGTTTTCTTTGGGCAATGGAGATGGTGGTAGTATGGAGATTGAAACAAACCACCACAGTGTTTCCAGAGATGAGGAACTTTAGTGATGAGGATAGATCAAAGAAGTTGGGAGTGATCTCCTTGGAGACAGGAAGGCTGAGGGGAGATCTGATTGAGATTTGCAACATCATGAGGGGGCTGGACAGAATAGATTGGAAACAACTGCTTCTACCTCAGAAAAGGAAACAGAATGAGAGGCAGTAGATTTAAAGGGATGTGCAAATGAAGCAAGGGTGATGAGAGAACTTTTCTTTCATTCAGTGAGTAGTCATGGAATGCACTGCTTGGAAATGTGTGTAGGCGGGTTCAATTGAAGCATTCAAGAGGGGCATTGGATCGTTATTTGGACAGAATGGCCTATAAGGACAAGGGGGAAAAGCAGGATGTTGGAACTAAATAATAGAGCCAGGCTATGTAATAGAGCTGATGTGGGTATGATGGGCCAAATGGCCGTTTTCTGTACCATAACAATTCTGAGATTCCATGAAGTGGACATTGTTCAGCCCCTGTGCTGAATGGTACAGACCAACATGCCCTAAAATTGGAAACCACCAACCAGATTACCTCAAAGCTGCTGGCCCTTCCGCAATAAAAGATGTTAGACAAACAACAAGTGATTGATTTCAGGCTAGCGGTGGGATGAGGGTTTGTTGGGGGTGGCAGGGTGTGGTGTTTCATTTGATGGACCTTCTCTGATGGTTGGAAAGGCCAGTCCTGATAAAGGATGTTCTGCCATAGGTGCTACACTAGAATCCTCTCAGAGTTGTTGTGCCATGTTGTTCTCAGCATGGGCATCTTTTGGCTGCAGTACCTGTTCACTCTGGTGGTACATGGCAGCCCAATGAACGAGGTGTCATTTTCCTCTGTGGTCAGTCGGTGACTCCCAAGGTGCAGGGGTTAACGTTTAAGGCCTTTGTGTCATTCTTACAAACTGTCTTAAAGCTTCAAGTGTTTTCCTCATTGCCTTGCCACCTTGCTATACATGACGTCCCTCCACCCCACCCTGACCTGGTGTCCAGGGTATGCTCTCCCAGTCACAAAGCTGCCTCTGTCTGATGAGTGCCAAAAGGTTTTGGAGCTCTGTCATTGAGAATCCTGTGGGGAATAAGCTTTCGTGCAAAGTATCTCAGGGCATCAGTCCCTGAAATTCCAACAGTGCCAAAGCCCACTTTCCCACAGAGGAGTGATGGAGGTGGGCAGTCAGCGGGAGGGGAGAGGAGATGAGCGATTGGTAGCTGGGAGCAGAGTGGAGAAGGGTGGAAACATGTGAACCAGTGGGGTAGGGAAAATGGAGTGGTACCTTCTCCCAGCTCTGCATTTCGGTAAGTTTGAGGAGATGCAGTAGACCCCAAACTGAAATAAATCACTTTCACTGTGAAATATTCCCACCCAGTGCTCCCAATACCAACACAACCAAGATGACAGGATAACAAAGTCTGGAGCTGGATGAACACAGCAGGCCAAGCAGCATCTCAGGAGCACAAAAGCTGACGTTTCGGGCCTAGACCCTTCATCAGCCCCGGTCTAGGCCCGAAACGTCAGCTTTTGTGCTCCTAAGATGCTGCTTGGCCTGCTGTGTTCATCCTGCTCCATACTTTGTTATCATGGATTCTCCAGCATCTGCAGTTCCCATTGACACAAGATGACAGGCTGCACACAGCTAAGGGAGCTATGTAAGGATTCCAACTCATCATACTGTGTGCTTAGGAGTAACACACAAAGAGTCATATAGTAGAGACACAGACCCTTTATTCCAGCTAGCCCACTTCAGACCATATTCCCAAACTAAACTAATCCCACCTGCCCGCACTTGGCCCATATCCCTCCAAACTTTTCCTTATACAAATAGCTGTACTTGCATTCACCATTTCGTCTGGCAGTTTACGCCAACACAAACCACTCTCTGTGTCCTCATGTCCTTTTTAAATTTTTCTCCTCTCACCTTCAGAATATGCTCCCTAGTTTTGGACTCCTCCACCCTAGGGAAAACTCCTTTGCTATTCACCTTACACATGCCCCTCATTATTTCATAAACCTCCGTAAGGTCACCGTTCAACCTCACACGCTCCGTTGATAAAAGTCCCAGCCCATCCAGCCTATTTTTCTAACTCAAACCCACCAGACCCGGCAACATCTCGGTAAATCTTTTCTGAACCATATACAGAGCTTAATGAATAAATTAAACATCCACTAAACAAGTTACCCTTCCACTTCCTTGGAGGAGTTGAGGCACATTTTTTCCTTAATTTATTTGTGGTGGTGACTCATACTGACCATACAGAGGCCATTTGGGCTATTGCTCACATTGCTCTCCCTTCCCTGATCATTCCCCGTCATCCTGTAAATGATCTCCCCATGTGTATCAGTTGTGGTACAGTTGGTTGCTCTCTCACCTCCCATTCACAGGTTTCCTGCTCCAAGTCCCACATGCCAGGGCCTGAGCACAAAACTCAAAGCCAACACTTCAGAAATGGGCCAGAAGAAGGGTCCCAATTCAAAACATCAACTCTCCAGCTCCTCTGATGCTGCCTGGCCCACTGCATTCCTCCACCTCCAACCCGTATCATCTCTGACTCCAGCATCTGCAGTTCTTGCTATCTCAAAGCCAACGCTGCAGTGTGGTACTGAGGGAGTGCCGCACTGTCACAGCAGCCAGCTTAAAGATGAGACTGTGAGCCTGCTGCACCTGATTGCTTGCCAGAGTGTAAAAGATGCCACTGTGCGATGCTGGAGCTGTCCCTGGTGCCACAGAAAAAGATATTCCCAGTCTGTTTGCAGGAGCAGGGTGCACACAAATTGCCTGCCACTTTTCCTTCATTTCATTGCACCTTCAAAAAGCACTTCATCAACTGCAAAGCACTTTGACACATCTAGAATCTGTGGAATTCACTAACCCAGCGAGTGGTGTTTGCTGAGACATTGAATAAACCTCAGGAGCAGGTAGACTGATTTTTAATGAGCAATGGGTTAAAGGGTTACGGGGAGCAGGCAAGAAAGCGGAGTTGAAGCCAAAATGAGATCAACTATGATTGTATTTAATGGTGGAGCAGGTTCAAGAGGCTCCTAACCCTAGTTCTCATGCTGTTGTGTGCCTTTGGCTGTCTGGGCCTCTAAGCACTGGAATGCCCTTCTTAAGCCTTTCTGCCCCTCGCCTTCTCAAGAGTTCCTTAAAACAGCGATTCCCAAACTCATTCCCACAGTGACCCCATTCTGAGGCTCAAAAATAATCATGAACCCTCAGTGAGGAATGAGGGCATGATGAGGGTGGGGAATACCTACAAGGGGTAAGGTTTGGGAGATAGGATCAGTGAAATGGGAGTGGAGGGAGTGAGCAAACGAGCTTTTGTTTCTGATTAACAGCATCTGCAGTTCTTTTGGTTTTTGTTTGAATCAAAATCACAGACGGCAGCACTTCCTTTTCTTCATGTGGTAACTCATGGGACTGACGATAAGGGAGGCACGTGGGACCGTGCACACGCAGCAAACTGGTAACTTGGCCTGTCTCTTACAGAGAGTGCACACTTTACTCTGTATCTCCGAAAGCGCGGTTAGTTATGAGGGCCAAATTGGAAGGGAGGTGGGCACCCAGGGATGGGGCATGCACCCATTTATTTGGTGCTCCTAATTTATTAAAGGGAGCCAGACCTTGCCTCCTGTCGTACCTATGCTGTTACTTGGCTGTGCAACAGACCAAGGGAATGGGAAACAGAGCTTGAGTGATGTTAACTAAAATGAGACAGCGAGACATCATGTAGTGCTAATGTCAATGGACTAATAAGCCAGAAGCCCAGTCCTGGGGATCTGGGTTCAAGTCCATGCAGAGGGAGATCATTCAAATTCAGTAAAAAACTGAAATGAAAATGCTGGTCTAATAGTGCACATGTAACCACTGCTCCTTTTCATGGTAAAAAAAACCCTGATTAACTCATGTCCTTTAGGGAAGGAAAACTGCCTTCCTTACCCAGTCTGGCCTACACATGACTCCAGACTCATAACACCCCTTAACTGACACAGAAACACACACACACACACACACACACACACACACACACACACACACACACACACACACAGAGGAGCGTGTGCACACACACAGAAACACTCACACCCGCGTGCACACACACACAAACACTCTTACACACGCACGCGTGCACACACACACACACAAGCACATACTCACACTCACTCACAGAAGCACACTCACACGCACACACTCACACACACAGAAACACACACACCTACATACACACTCACACACCTACATACACACTCACACACACCTACATACACACTCACACACACAGAAACACACACAGAAACACACTCACACGCACACACTCACTCACACACAGAAACACACAGACACACACACACACACAGAAACACACACACAGGCACACACACACTCACACTCACAGAAACATACTCACACGCACACACTCACACACAGAAACTCACACACCTACATACACACTCACACACATACATACACACTCACACACATACATACACACTCACACACACCTACATACACACTCACACACACCTACATGCACACTCACACACACAGAAACAGACACACACAGAAACACACTCACACGCACACACTCACTCACACACAGAAACACACAGACACACACTCACGCACACAGAAACACACACACGCACACACACAGAAACTCACACACCTACATACACACTCACACACACCTACATACACACTCACACACACAGAAACAGACACAGACAGAAACACACACTCACACTTACACACGCAGATGTGTACACTCACACAGAAACACACACATGCACACACACTCACATGCACATGAGCGCACACACACACTCACTCACGCGAGGGTCAGATGAAGAGGCGAGGATCAGGTGGAATATCAACATCAGTACTAACCATAGATGGGCTGAACTGCCTTGTGGGAATCTTTGCAACTCAGACATAGCCATAACCCTCATGGCCACTGAGCAACACCAGCATTTTCAAAGTGTAAGCTGCTGACTCTGAGCTGTAACTAATCATCAATTCTCTCAACTCCATCACTGCTGAAGCAGCGGACAATTTACCTGACATCAGGCTATAACGCGGTAATTTGATGAACAGCAATGCTCTCTCATTAAATCACTGCATCCATTGTTTTGAGCCCCTCCCACGCCCATTCCAAACTCCACTTGTTAGCTCCTAACTCCCTGCCCCAACTGAAATGAAATCAGTCTTTTTACAATTTTGATGTTACATTTGATCCTGGGATGAGCCTCTAATCATATACTTCTCTCATAAAGTGAGGGTTTTTCCACAACATCACTCAACTTTGCTCCTGTTTTATGTTACAATTGAAGCAGGAGGAGTGAACGGCTGTTCCAGTCCCACTGACCCATGTGTCATTACGTAAAATAAAATGGCTTTTCCCAAGTATGGGATGTTGACGTTTATTTCAAAGGGAATGGGGTGCAAAAGTCAGGAAGTCCTGCTGAAACTATACAAGACACTAGTTAGTCCACAGCTGGAAAACTGTGAGCAGTTCTTGCCCCTTTATCGAAGGAAAGATGTGCTGGCATTGGAGACAGTCCAGAGAAGGTTCACTAGGCTGATCGCTGCGATGGAGGAACTGCCTTATGAGGAGATGCTGAATAGGTTGGGACTCATCATAAGGAGAATGAGAGGTGACCTTACTGAAACATGAAAGATTTAATTTAATAGAATTAGCTCTATGGTCACACATAGTCAACTAAGTGCAGTGAAAAGGTTTGTAATGTTGCCACTTGCAATGCTGTCTGAGATGCAGGATACATAGGTACAGATACTTAAGCAATTAGCATAAAATAGAAAATATAATAAATTAGAAGCCAGCATAAGAATAGCAACAAAAAATATACTCAGTTTACAACCGTGCAAGGTTCTTAGGGGTCCTGGCAGTGTAGATGTGGAGAGCTTGTTTCTCTTTCTGAGAGTCTCTTAGGTCAGAAGGCATCATCTCAGAATAGGGGGATCACACGTTTAAGTCAGAGAGTTGTGAATCTGTGGAATATTTTACAGCAGAAACTGTCAAGGCTGGATCATTCGGGACTGAAATAGAGAGTCTTTTAATCCACAAGGGAAGAATGGGTTATGAGGAAATGGTGGGAAAGTGGAGTTGAGGATTAACAGATCAACCATGATCTCATTGACTGGTGGAGCAGGCTCAATAGGCTGAATGGCCCACTTTTTCTCCTACATCTTATGATCTTCTGATCCAAGATCCTTAATTCAGTTTCTTATCTAGTCAGGTTTTCATTAAAGATCAGTTAACTAGATTTCATTAATAAACACAATTATTGGTTTATTATCAAAGCAAAAAACTTATTCGATAAAGATGCAATGATTGGTTGGCAGTCTATATACTTACCCCTCTAAATATCCCACACACACTCACTCTCGCTCACTTCAGGAAATAAAAGAAGCAAAACAAACTCTCTCTGCAGAGGTTCACTTGGAAAAGACATTTTCTGTCCTGAAGGCAAAAATTATAAAGTGTAACATGTTGTAAAACCAATCATTCTGGCGTCCTGGCACTAATTACACATGATTGTCTCTGGAGTGTTGGCAGACACAGTCCGCTCAGGAAATACAATATTGAGAAGTTCTTGCAATCACTCTCACTGTGAAACAAATAGATTTTATCCCAAAGTCAACGAGAGGGTTATTTTTTAATAGAAATAGGAGAGCCCAGCTGGGTAGCCGTTTCTCATGGGCTGTTGTTCCTAACTGAAGATGAGGTATCACTATCCATCGATCACTGTTCAAACAGCCCTAGCAAGGGTCAATGGTAGGCAGTTATCACTAGTCACATGATTTCCAGGAGTCTCATTAGAAAAAACTCAAATGTTGTAGTAAACTTTCCGTTACCTTCTTTATCCATTTCTTTTTCACAGTCCTTCAAAGCTCCAAGAGAAAGATATTAAATATGAAGGGGCTTGGTAACTCTCAGTTCATCATTTGCTGAATCCCTGTAGCCTGCCTTTGTTAAGTCTGGAACTGGCTACTCCAATGCACTCCAACTGACATGGCACATTCTAGCCCCATCCCTCCCACCAAACCAGAGGTCGTCCAAAACTCTGATCATAGATAATGGGAAGTGCAGATGCTGGAGAATCCAAGATAACAAAGTGTGAGGCTGGATGAACACAGCAGGCCAAGCAGCATCTCAGGAGCACAAAAACTGACGTTTCAGGCCTAGACCCTTCATCAGAGAGGGGGATGGGGGTGAGGGTTCTGCAATAAATAGGGAGAGAGGGGGAGGCAGACCAAAGATGGAGAGAAAACAAGATAGGTGGAAAGGAGAGTATAGGGGGGGGAGGTAGGGAGGGGATAGGTCAGTCCAGGGAGGACGGACAGGTCAAGGAGGCGGGATGAGGTTAGTAGGTAGGAAATGGAGGTGCGGCTTGAGGTGGGAGGAGGGGATGGGTGAGAGGAAGAATAGGTTAGGGAGGCGGGGACAAGGTGGGCTGGTTTTGTGATGCAGTGGGGGGAGGGGAGATTTTGAAGCTGGTGAAGTCCACATTGATACCATTGGGCTGCAGGGTTCCCAAGCGGAATATGAGTTGCTGTTCCTGCAACCTTCGGGTGGCATCATTGTGGCACTGCAGGAGGCCCATGATGGACATGTCGTCTAAGGAATGGGAGGGGGAGTTAAAATGGTTCGCGACTGGGAGGTGCAGTTGTTTATTGCGAACCGAGCGGAGGTGTTCTGCAAAGTGGTCCCCTAGCCTCCGCTTGGTTTCCCCAATGTAGAGGAAGCCACATCGGGTACAATGGATACAGTATACCACATTAGCAGATGTGCAGGTGAACCTCTGCTTAATATGGAAAGTCATCTTGGGGCCTGGGATGGTGGTGAGGGAGGAGGTGTGGAGGAAAGTGTAGCATTTCCTGCGGTTGCAGGGGAAGGTGCCGGGTATGGTGGGGTTGGAGGGGAGTGTGGAGTGAACAAGGGAGTCACGGAGAGAGTGGTCTCTCTGGAAGGCAGACAAGGGTGTGGATGGAAAAATGTCTTGGGTGGTGGGGTCGGATTGTAGATGGTGGAAGTGTCGGAGGATGATACGTTGTATCCAGAGGTTGGTGGGGTGGTATGTGAGAACGAGGGGGATCCTGTTGGGGCGGTTGTGGCGGGGGCGGGGTGTGAGGGATGTGTTGCGGGAAATGCGGGAGACGCGGTCAAGGGCGTTCTCGACAACTGTGGGGGGAAAGTTGTGGTCCTTGAAGAGCGTGGATATCTGGGATGTGCGGGAGTGGAATGCCTCATCGTGGGAGCAGATGCGGCGGAGGCGGAGGAATTGGGAATAGGGGATGGAATTTTTGCAGGAGGTTGTGTGGGAGGAGGTGTATTCTAGGTAGCTGTGGGAGTCGGTGGGCTTGAAATGGACATCAGTTACAAGCTGGTTACCTGAGATGGAGACAGAGAGGTCCAGGAAGGTGAGGGATGTGTTGGAGATGGCCCAGGTGAACTTGAGGTTGGGTTGGAAGGTGTTGAAGTGGATGAACTGTTCGAGCTCCTCTTGGGAGCATGAGGCGGCGCCGATACAGTCATCAATGTAATGGAGGAAGAGGTGGGTTTTGGGGCCTGTGTAGGTGCGGAAGAGGGACTGTTCCACGTAACCTACGAAGAGGCAGGCATAGCTGGGGCCCATACGGGTGCCCATGGCCACCCACTTTGTCTGTAGGAAGTGGGAGGAATCGAAAGAGAAGTTGTTGAGGGTGAGAACGAGTTCGGCTAGGCGGATGAGGGTGTCGGTGGAGTGGGACTGGTCTGGCCTGCGGGTCACTTCACATCCAAAACGCTATTGCCTATATCTTAACTTGCAACGAGACCCATTAGTCCACCACCAGGTGCTCACTGACAAATACCGTAATGGAATTCCTTGTTTTCAAAGTTTTCATCCTCATTTCCAAATCCCTCTATGGCTTCACCCTACTCTGACCCCGTCATCTGCTCCAAGCCCCCAACCCTCCGAGAACCTTCAACTCTTAGGCTTCCATCGTTGACAGCCATACCATCAGCTTCCTGTGTCTCACGCCTTGGGATTCCCTCCCTCAAATTCTCCCCTTCTCAGTCACACCCTCTTTAAGATGCTCCTTCAAATCTACCTCTTCAACCAAGCTTTTGCTAACCGCTCTAATATTCCACCAGCGTGTCTCGATGTCTTGCCTGGGTTGAGAACGCTGTTGTGAAAGAACAATATATAAAAGGTGTCATACAAACTCAAGTTGTTGCTGTTAGGGGAACCATGGGCAATGCAAAGTGGTCTTCACTGGTAAGATTGTGGAACTGTTGTGGGCAAACTTGGTTCTTTTTAACCAACCAACAGTGCCTCATCTTTGTAAAACTGCAGTGCTAAAATTATAAACAATTGTGGAGGGCAGGGGCAGAACTTAATGTGAAACCCCTGAATTAGCGAGTCTGAAAATAATACTGTCCCTCTTCCCCAAACGCATGACCCTGTTGCCTTCTCCGCTTTATCTCAGTGAAACACTGCAGGACATGTTCCTGCACTATAGACACTTCACAGAATCAGAGAGGAGGCCATTCAGTCCACTTTGTTCCATAGGCTGTTTAAATGAGCACCATTGTCTAATGCCAATCTTCCGCCTTTACCCCATTCTTATCCAAATAACCATCCATTAGCCTTTTGAATACCTTCAATTGAATGAATTGAATTAATTGGACTCTATTAGATTGAATTACTATTGAATTATGTTAATTTTATTTTAATTACAATTAATTCACCTGAACTACATTTTGAGGCAGTGCATTCCGGAACCTCAGTGAAAAAAGTTGTTTTTCAGATCAGAGATAATGGGAACTGCAGATGCTGGAGATTCCAAGATAACAAAATGTGAGGCTGGATGAACACAGCAGGCCAAGCAGCATCTCAGGAGCACAAAAGCTGACGTTTCGGGCCTAGACCCTTCATCAGAGGTTTTTCAGATCACTTCCTTTCTTTTCCACATCACTTAAAAAAAATGCAAATAGATTTGTGAGTACTAAAGGGTATGAAGATGATTGGAATGCAGGAAGAGGAGGAACTGATGTAAAATATAGGTGGGGTCATTACTGATTGGCCAAGCAGTCTCAATGGGCAGGCAACAGACTCCTGCTCCCAGTCATAGAATCACAGAGGTCCACAGCATAGAAAAAGGCTCTTCGGCCCATTGCATCAGTGCCAGTCAGCAACAACCGTCTAACTATTCAAATCCCAATTTTTCAGCTCTTGGCTCTTAGTCTTGGCATAGCTAGTGCATATAGAGTTATACAGCATGGAAACAGAACTCTTGGTCCAATACATCCATGCTGACTAGATATGCTAAACCAATCTAGTCCCATTTAGGCCTCTAAATAAAAACTAAAATAACTGCAGTCAATCAGGAACAAGAACAAATTTGCAGGAAAAGCTCAAAACCCTTCTGAGGAAGCGTCACCAGACCAAAAACATTAACTCTGTTTTTTTATCCTTCACAGATGCTGCCAGACCTGCTGAGCTTTTCCAGCAACTTTGTTTTTGTTTTTAGCCCTCTAAACCCTTTCTATCCATGCTCCCATCCAGATGCATTTTAAATGTTGTAATTGTACCAGCCTCCACCACTTCCTCTGGCAGCTCACTCCATACAAGCATCACCCCCTAGATGAAAAAGCTGCCCCTTAGATCACTTCTAAATCTTTCCCCTCTCACATTAAACCTAAGCTCTCTAGTTTTGGACTTCTTTACCCTGGGAAAAAAAAAACCTTGACTATTGAGCCTATCCATGTCCCTTAAGATTTTATAAACCTCTATAAGGTCACCCCTCAGCCTCAAACACTCCAGCAAAAACAGCCCCAGCCTATTCAGCCTCTCCCTAGAGCTCAACCCCTCCAACCCTGGCAACATCCTTGTAAATCTTTTCTGAACCCTTCCAGGTTTCACAACATCCTACAGAAGGGAGAGCAGAATCACAGACAGTACTTCAAAAGTGGCCTAACCAATATCCTGTACAGCTGCAACATGACCCTCCCAACTCCAATACTCAATGCACTGACCAATAAAAGCAAGTACCAAATGTCTTCCTCAATATCCTTTCCACCTGTGACTCCATTTTCAAGGAAATATAAACCATCATCCCAAGTCATCACATCTGGAGACATTTTAAATGTTATGAGGATTTCTGTCCCTACATCTTTACAGGCAGTGAGTTCCAGATTCTCAACAAGATAATAAAGTGTGAAGCTGGATGAACACAGCAGGCCCAGCAGCATCTCAGGAGCACAAAAGCTGGCGTTTCGGGCCTAGACCCTTCATTAGAAAAGGGGGAGGGGGAGGGGGAGAGGACTCTGAAATAAATAGGGAGAGAGGGGGAAGTGGACTGAAGATAGATAGAGGAGAGTATAGGTGGGGAGCTGGGAGGGGATAGGTCAGTCCAAGGAGGACGGACAGGTCGAAGAGGCGGGATGAGGTTAGTAGGTAGGAAATGGAGATGTGGCTTGAGGTGGGAGGAGGGGATGGGTGAGAGGAAGAACAGGTTAGGGAGGCAGGGACCAGATTCTCACCAGCCTCTTCTTTAAATCACATTGAATTGTAAATGTATACGCCACATGAGATGGGGGGAAGCAATAAAGAGTTCATATTGTTGCCAAACATATTGCCTGTGCCTGTTTAAACCCTCATCAGCTCCAGCGTTGTATGGGACTATGTTTTGAGTACATTGTTTTTGTCATTTTATGAAATATTTCTTTCTCAGTCAGTGTGGGATTAGCCCAAATGTTCCTTCTAGTCCAACCCCAGTTCTCTGGGGCAATGAGTAATATTATGAACAGTGTCGACAGTCTCAATTTGAATCTTGACACCAAGATTTCTTTCCTTTACTTCTTTGCTACAGTTGTACAGGGCCTTGGTGAGATCACATCTGGAATATTGTGTGCAGTTTTGGTCTCCTTATTTGAGGCTGGATGTTCTGGTTACGGAAGGAGTACAAGGAGATTTACCAGACTGAGTCCTGCAAATGCAGGATGGACATATGAGGAGAGATTGGATCAGTTAGGACTATACTCACTGTTGTTTAGAAGAGTGAGGGGCATCTCACAGAAACCTATAAAAATCTAACATGAGTAGACAGGGTGAACACAGGAAGGATGTTCCTGACGACCAGGGAGTTTAGTACTAGAGGTTATAGTCTCAGGGCATAGCCATTTAGGGCTGAGATGAGAAGAAATGCCTTCACCCAGAGAGTGGGGAGCCTATGGAACTATCTACCACAGAAAGTGGTTGAAGGCAAAACGTTGAATGTTTATAAGAAGGAGTTGGTTATTAAGGGATCAAAGGAAACAGGGAGAAAGTGGGAATAAGGGACTGAGTTGGATGATCAGCCATGATCATATTGAATGGTGGAGCAGGCTTAAAGGGTTGAATGGCCCACTCCTGCTCAGCTGTAAGGAAGGGTCACCAGGCCCGAAACATTAACTGATTTTTTTCTTCGCAGATGCTGCCAGACCTGCTGAGCTTTTCCAGCAATTTCTGTTTTTGGATGTATTCCTGCTTCTATTTTCTATGGTTCCATTATTCTCCAAATTGGATACTGGTCATTTTTAGATCCTGACCTGACTTGGTCGTGTTTTCCTCTAGATTTTAGCTATGGGGCTGCAGAATTTCTAATAGACCATAGGGATAGAATTATGGGGACAAATGTCCACCTGTTTGCTAGGGAATGGAGGGTGGTTTGGAGGCAGGGGGCCCATTGGAGATGTGAAAAGTGTGTTCCTGAAATAACCAGTGCACCAGCTGATTACTTCCTCTTGTCCCACACCATCTGCCCCACACAATGTGACCACTGTCATCCCCCAGGCTAGGGAGCAGGGACCTCAAAACTCTCCCTCCCTTCTTAATCTCCTCTGTCCTCAATGAAGGAAGGACAAACTTGCCACAGATGTCCCAGGTACTGAAACTCAGTTGATTAAGAATTTAATCATGGATTTAGGAGCACTGAAAGGGGCAATGAAATGACCTGGGCAAACAAGATTAGGGAAAATCTCAAGGTGTTTTGTACAAATAGAAGGAGGAAGAGGGAAAGGGTAGGTCCACTTATGGACAGAGGTTGGAATGTACGCATGGAGCTGGAGGAAGTGAGTGAGGTCCTCAACAAATACTTTGCAACACTATTTGAAGGAAAAGGGTATGGTGGATGGTGACTCTCAGGAGGGGCATATTGGTATTCTAGGGCATGTTGTGATAAAGACGGAGCAGGCACTGCGTGTGTTGAAATGCTTCATGGTAGACAGGTCTCCAGGACCCAGAAAGCTGAGAGAGGTGAGGGACGAAATTGTTGGGCCCTTGTACAAAACCTTTGTATCCTCTTTAATCACAGGAGAAGTCCCACAGGATTGTGGAATAGCCAGTGTTGTTCTTTTGTTTAAGGGTGACAGGAATAATCTGTGAAGTTACAGCCTCGTGGGTCTTAGGTCAGTGATAGGGAAATTATTGGGGATGGATTTCCTCGCATTTGGAAAAACATGGGCTTATTGGCAGCATGGCTTTATGCAGGGGAGGATGTGTCTCACAAACTTGATTGAGTTTTTTGAGGAAGCGGCAAAGACTATTGATGTGGTCGGGTGGTGATTGCTATCTACATGGTGAAGGCCTTTGACAAAGTCCCTCATGGTAGGCTGATACAGGCAAAGTCACATGGGATCCACAATGAGCTGATAAAGATGGGTACATACCTGGCTTGGTCATAGAAAACAGAGAGTAGCAGTGGAAGTGGAAGGGTGGTTTTCCAAATGGAGATCTGTGACTGTGGTATTTTACAGGGATCAGTGTTGGGACCACTGATGTTTGTAATTTATAGAAATGATTTGGCAGAGAACGTGTGTGGTCTGATTAATACGTCCGCAGGTGACACAAAGATTGGGGGAACTCTCGATAGGGAGGAGGATTGCCAGAGGATACAGCAGGATATAGACAGGCTGGAGACTTGGGTGGAGAAATGGCGGATAGAGTTTAATCTGGACAAATGTGAGGTGATATGTTTTGGGAGGTCTATCGCAGGAGGGAAGTACACAGCAATGACAGATATATTAGAAACATCAACATGCAGAGAGATCCAGGTGTACAGGTCCACAGTTCTCTGGAAGTGGCAACACAAGTGGATAAGGTGGTCAAGAAGGCAAATGGCATGTTTACCTTCATCAGAAGGGGCATAAAGAATAAACTTGGCAAATCACATCGCAGCTTTAATTAGGCCACACTTGGGATTTCGTGTACAGTTCTGCTGCCACACTGCCAGAAGGATGTGGAAGCTTTGGAGAGGGTACTGATGTTGCCAAGATGTTGCTTATTTTGGGGCCAACCTGATAGAGGTGAACAAAACTAGAGCATTTCTCCCAAGGGAGAAATGACAATTACTATGGGACAGAGGTCGAAGGTAAAAAGGGGAAGTGTTAAAGGATACAGAGGGTAGTAAGTGCCTGGAATGTGCTGCAGAGGATGAGTTGGAGCGGGATACAATAGCAATATTTAAGGGGCATCTTAATGTATGAATTGGCAGGGAAGAGAGGGATATGGTCTATATAGAGGCCAACAATTTTTATTTTAGAAAGGTGTCATAATTTTGCACAGTTTCGTTGGGCGGAAGGGCCTGTGTTGTACTGTTCTTTGCTGTTTAAATCTACAACTCAGAAGTGAGAGAGTCGCTGAGTCACTGTCCCAGCGCTGTCCCAGTGGGAGAGCCCGAAAACAGGCTGAACACTCAACTCAGTTACAACCAGCACATACCTGGTGACAGAATGGTGATCGCTGTTAAAAGACTAAACTCCTCTTGTGTCATTTTCAGCTCCCCGATACTGCGATAGAAGTTAAACATGGGGGTGATGTACTCCTCAGCTATGCCTGTTCAAAATAAAAATTATGCTTGGTTATAATCCATCACAACCACTTACTTAGATAACAAAACATGTCACTTTAATTAACAAATAAAGCAGGGAACTGCAGATGCTGGAAATCAGAAACAAAACCAGAGGTTGCTGGAAAAGCTCAGCAGGTCTGGCAGCATCTGTGGAGAGAAACCAGAGTTCATGTTTCAGGTTGAGTGACCCTTCCTCAGAACACCATACAACGTGATAATGGGCCTCGGGGCAGATGAGTGACTGTACTAAAAGCAATCCATTTCATGACTGGACTGCAGGATGGGTTAAAAGTACTGGAGGACGGAATCAAGATCAAAAGTTATTGAACTCAAATGTTGCGTCCTAGAGGCTGCAGGGTGTGGAATGTGATGGAATACTCCCCACTTTCCTGGATAAGTGCAGCTCCAAAAACACTCAAGAAGCTCGACACCATCCAGGACAAAGCAGCCACTTGATTGGCATCACATCCACAAACATCCCACTCCCTCCTTCATCGACGTTCACCAGCAGCAGTGTGTACTGTCTACAAGGTGCACTGCAGAAATTCACCAAAGATCCTCAGGCAGCACCTTCCAAACCCACAACCATTTCCATCCAGAAGGACAAGGGCAGCAGATACATGGGAACACCACCCCCTGCAAGTTCCCCTCCGAGGCACTCACCATCCTGACTTGGAAATATATTGCTGTTATGTCACTGTCACGGGTCAAAATGCTGGAATTCCCTCCCTAAGGGTATTGAAGGTCTACCTCCAGCACCTGGACTGCAATGGTTAGAGAAGTCAGCTCAACCCCACCCACATCCCACAAAATGTATAATAAAAAAAGTGAGATTTTGTCCTTTGAGCTTGTGTTGAGTTTCGCTGGAGCACGGCTGCAAACCTCAGACAGATGCTGCCGAGGGAACATGGTGATGTGTTGAAGTGGCAGGCAAGTGGAAGCTCAGAGTCAGTTTTGCATGTCAATTTAAAGTATTTTAATGATTTAGACATCATTTATAGACCTCACATCAAGTCCCATTTGTCACTGATCAAGTTGGATTCTCTCTTTTAAAAATCTCCTTTCTTGTCTTGAAAACTCTCCATTGTCTCTCTATGTAATCTCCTCCAGCCCCACGACCAGTGACATCTCTAAACGTTCCCATTTTTATTTTTCACTCTCCCCGAATTTTCGTCGCTCCATGATTAGTGGGCATGCTTTCAGCTCCCTGGCCTCCAAACTCAGTAATCCTTTCCTGAATGCACACCATACCCCTCTCTTTCTCTCTCTCTCTCACTCTCCCCCATCTCTCCCTGAATCTTTCTTTCTCTCTCTCTCTCCTCCTTGTCTAGATGCTAATTAAAACAAGGTCCCCTGCCCTAATAGCTCTTTCTGGGCCTCAGTATTAAACTGTAACACTCGGGTGGAATACCTTGGGATGTTGTGTGTCATAATCAATCCTGACTCGGAATTGCATTGCCCCTCTTTAAGGCCACATAATATACAGGAGGAAAAGTGGGCCATTCGGCGCATTAAGTGTCCTCTGCCATTCAGTGAGATCATGGCTGATCTGATAATCCTCAACTCCACTTTCCTGCCTTTGTCCACTACCTGATTAAAATTCTGTCGGTCTCAGCATTGAATCTACTTAATGGCCCAGCTTTGGCAACCCTCTGCAGTAAAGACAGATTCGCTCCCCTCTGAGAGAAGAATTTCCTCCTCATCTCCTATCGCCTCATCTTAAATGTGTGACCCCTGATTCTGAGATTACGACCTCTGGTCCTAGGCTCTTTCAGAAGGGAAGGCAACAATTTTTGCATCTGTCCTGTCAAGTCCCCAAGTGAGGATGTTTCTATAAGATTGTCTGTCATTGTTCTAAACTCCAATGAGTACAGGCCCAAGCCCCTCAACTTCTCCTTATATCACAATCCCTCCAAACATAGAGTTACAGTGAACTTTCTCCTGCAACAACAGTATACGATCCCTTAGGTAATTCACAGCAGTGCAGGGCCACTGAATGGTCCCCCATTGGTAGGAAGACAACAGTTTTCGGTTGTACGTTGTCCAATCCTACACCCCTGCTTTCTCTTCATATCACGTTATACACCAGATTTTGCTTCTTCAAATCCTTCGCCAGTCTAGTGACTTTCAAAAGGATTGATTAACTTAACCACAGCGATAGTTTGCACCAAAGAGCTTATCAGTGGCTTCCAACTTCATGTTAGAATCTGGCACAGGAGAAATGTGAGGCATGAATATTATATCAGTTGGCCAAATGTGAGGCTGAACACTTTTCTCGACAATGGGCTTATTAACCAAATTCAGCATAATTTTTGTCTACGTCCTACCTGCTTTGAGCGATAGGGAGAGGCTGAATAGACTGGGGCTATTTTCCCTGCAGCGTTGGAGGCTGAGGGGTGACCTTACAGATTTATAAAATCATGTCAGGCATGGACAGGGTGAATACGCGAGGTCTTTTCCCGAGGGTGGGGAAGTCCAACACCAGAGGGTTTAGGTTTAAGGTGAGAGGGGCAGAATTAAAGGCACTTAAAGGGCAACATTTTCATGGAGAGGGTGGGGCATGTGTGAGCCTCCAGAGGAAGTGGTGGAGGCTGGTACAGTTACAACATTTAAAAGGCAACTTAGATGGTACATGAATAGGAAGGGTTTAGAGGGCTGTGGGCCCATTATGAACAAATGGGACTAGGCTAACTTAGGATATCTGGTCAGCATGGACAAGTTGGACCGAAGGGTTTATTTCCATGCTGTACGACTCCATGACACTGGCTCACCATCAACAGAGTGTCTGGGAGGAATAAGTGAGCTTGGGTTTATGGATCCTAAAGCCCTTGAACACCAGGACCATCCCTGGCATCAAGCTTGCTGGACACTGTAGACTCATTGATAGTGATTGATCATTGTTATTGGTGAATAACTGCATGTGTGAGATAGACTGTGTTCTTCTTAAATTGGAGGATTCCGCACTGTAACCTCTCCCTCTCACGAACAACCCACCAGAAGGTTAGGCAATGACCTAGTGGTATTATCACGGACTATTAATCCAGAGACCCGGGCAATATTCTGGGAACCTGGGTTCAAATCCCACCACAGCAGATGGTGGAATTTGAATTCAAAAATATCTGGAATTAAGAGTCTAATGATGATCATGAAACCATTGCCGATTGTCAGGGGGAAAACCCATCTGGCTCACCAGTGTCCTTTAGGGAAGGAAACTGCCATCTTTGTCTGGTCTGGCCTACATGTGACTCCAGTCCCACAGCAATGTGGTTGACTCTGAACTGCCCTCTGGGCAATTAGGGGTGGGCATTAAATGCTGCCTGGCCAGCGATGCCCTCATTCTGCCAATGAATAATTTAAAAAATTGATTAGCTGTGGTAACCATAATGTCCTGTCTGTCTCCCACACTAAATACCTTCCTAAACATGAAAGATAAACATTCACAGCCTTTCTGAATTTGTGTATTGAGATCACAGGGCCAAGAAATGTCTTATTAAAAACGAAAAGAACTGAGGATGCTGAAAATCAGAATCAAAAACAGAAGTTGCTGGAGAAGCTCAGCAGGTCTGGCAGCATCTGTGGAGAGAAATCAGATTTAACCTGTCCCAAAACATTAACTCTGCACAGTTGCTGCCAGTCCTACTCAGCTCTTCCAGGGACCTCTGTTTTTGTTTGTGCGTGCATGAAATGTCTTTTCCTCATTTCCTTGTTCGCTAGTCAGAAATGAATGACACAGATCTGAAACAAAGCTAATGATCTTAAATTTATGACATCACGAGTAAATCCAATGGGGAAACTTTGTTGACCAGGGAGTGTTGAGAATGTGGAACTTACTGTCATAGGGATTGGTCAAAGCGAAGCCAGAGCAAAAAATTACTGATCAGGGGATTTGAAGAAGTTGAAAGTTGGGTCCAAATTTGCCAATTATTTACTGTGTAGCATGAGTCTTCATTTAGCATCTATTACACCAGGAATTACTTTTCCAAAAATTCTAGCACAGAAAAACAAAAGAGATGACCCACAACAAAAGCAGAGGTCAGGACGCACAATGAGCTAAGTGCCAACAATTGATCTGGTGCTAAATGTACCCAATTATCAATGTGTTACTTTTGAAGTAAAGATTATGTTCACAAAAGAATGAAAACTAAACTTCAGACAGAGGTGGGAAAAAGGACAATGCTCATTCAACATCATGAAGAGAGATTGAGTACTTGAGGCCTTGGAGTTTGGAAGAATAAGAGAGATCTAATTGAGCTATGGAAGATGTTAAAGGGATTTGACAAAAGTAGGCACAGAAAGGATGTTTCCTCATGTGGGGCAATCGAGAACAAGAGGTAATAGCTTCAGGATAAAGGGTAATAGATTTAAAACAGAGATGAAGAGAATTACTTTTCTCAAAGGGTCACCAGTCTGGAAGTCTCTCCCCTGAGGCCATGGTGGATGCTAGGACATGGAGTAAAGTGAAGGAGGAGATAGACTTTTATTGGTAACAGTCCAGCAGGTTACAGGCAGCAGGTAGAAACATGGAGTTAACGCCTAAATGAGATCATAATGATCATATCAAATGGTGGAACAGGCTCGAGGGGCTGAATGGCCTACTCCTGCTCCTAGTTCTTATCACAAACCCATCCCATGGCCATTGGCTGAAAGCGTTCAGGCAATAATTGATGCAGAGCTAAGTTACCTGCCCCTGGAAATCTGAGATAACAGCAAGTGCTCTGGGTTGAGGGGAGTTCACATCAAGAGCTGTTTTCAGAGATGGAAGTCAGACCAGAAGAGGAGGATGAGAAAGACTGAGGGAAGAGTCCCGGAACACTTCGCTGGAATGCAAGATGCTCTCCCAGAATTTTAACAAGCCAAACACATTCCACTCAAACAGCCTGTTTGTGCTCTAGTATTGGTGAAACATTGTCAATGCTTATGATTGTATACTTTAACCAATTAAATAACATATCATAACAAAATTTCTGCTTCTCAACATAATAAACTACTATAGATTAGTCGACTGTCTACACTAGATAACCGTGAAACCCCAAGACTAACAGTATCAGGCAGCTGATGTGAATCATGAACAGTGACACAACACGCAAACATGTAACTTCCTACAACCTGACACTGCTTGCAGTTCACAGTTATAACCACCAGATGGAGGTGTCTCCGGTCATTTCATTGTTCTGTGTGTTCCAAGGGAGTTTTTCTTAACATTTTTAAAAAGTGCTTCCTTGAAGAAGATAAATAACAAAAATCTTTGACTGTGGAATCAGAAGAATGGATGGAGAGCAGTGGCAGCGTCCACCAAGATACTGGGGTAAGTAAGAGACTATCATGGGACATAAAGAAGATCATAGAATTCTGACAGTGTGAAAACAGCCCTTTGTAAGCCCACACTTACCCTCGGAGCACCCACCCAAACACACAAACACCATGGGCAATTTAGCATACCCAATCCACCTAACCTGCACACCTTTAGACTGTGGGAGGAAACCTATGCAGACACAGGGAGCATGAACAAACTCTGCACAGACAGATGCCTGGGGGTGGATTCGAGCCCAGGTCCCTGGCGCTGTGAGGCAGCAGTGCTAACCCTATCGCCATCATGGCACCCACATGGACTAGCTGACTGAATGAACATAAAATTGGAAGCAGCTTCAGTATAATGTGGGTGAATGTAAACTCATCTAGAAATCCTTTGTCAGAACTCAGGGTCTCGCTTCATGTCTATTGAATGGCTTCCAGCATCTGCAGTCCTTACTTGTCTCCTATATCTAATCAGATGCTTATTAAAATAATCCATTCAGTCCATTTGCATTGACAGAAACTACTCTCAGAATACTCTATTCCTACTTTCCAGTATAGCTTTGAATGTGATGACATTGTGTGTTCTTCCAGGTCTTTTTTAAATGTTGATGCTCCCAGGGAGCGCATGCTAGACCCCCAGCACCCTCTGGGTGAAATGGTGTTTCCTCAAATCCCCTCTAAACCTCCTCCTGCCTTTCACCTTAAATCCTGCCGTGTTAGTTAGGAGTGGTTTGTGAGTGAGCTTGGGGTGGTAGTGTTCCTATTTCTCCACAACTTTTCTTTCACTTTCTACCAGTGACTTTCAGCCTGTTCCCCCAGTTACTGATGTTGTGAGGAGTATCTGGACCCTGGAGCAATCTCGCAACATTAGGTTGTGGATGTGCACATGACTTGGCATAAGTAACACCGTGTGGGCAGGCTTAGACCGCTCGGGAAACAACACTGGAATGCTAAAGGGAAGCACATGGGTGTGAATACGTGAAGCAGAGAGATTGGTCACTATTGAACATAACTTTCAATCAAAGCCTGGTCTAAGATGATGAAGTATTTAATATGAAGTTTAATAAACAGTGAATAACCAAACCCAAAAATATTCCTCAATGATAACAAGGTGTAGAGCTGGATGAACACAGCAGGACAAGCAGCAGAGGAGCACGAAAGCTGACGTTTCGGACCTAGAGCTTCTCTGTGGCAGATCTGTCACGAACTCAAACTGATTGTGTGGCATAAAAACACATTTAAAAATTGGGCTCTGTTTCACAACGCTGGGAAATAGTTCCTTTCCACCCAGTACGTCTGGACAACAAAGATACCTACATCAGGCTCCTGCTCGTTGACTACAGCTCTACCACCAACACCATTATCCCCTCCAGACTGATCTCAACACTCCGACACCTTGGTCTCAGCTCCACCCTCTGCAACTGGATCCTCAGTTTTCTGACCCACAGACCGCAATCAGTGAGGGTTGGTAACTGTACCCCCTTCATAATAACATTCAGCACTGGAGCCCCCCAAGGATGCGTTCTCAGCCCCCTACCGTACTCACTGTACACCTATGGCTGTTGCCAAATTCCAAACAAATGTCAGCTTCAGGTTCGCTGAAGACACCACTCTAGTGGGACAGATATCTAACAATGACAAGTCAAAATACAGGAGGGAGATAGAGGCCTTGATGACACGGTACAGTGAAAACAACCTCTCACTTAATGTTGGCAAAACTGAGCAACTGATCATCGCCTTCAGACAGAAAGGAGGAGAATATGCCCCCATCTACACCAACGGAACGGTGACCGAGAGAGTGAAGAGCATCAAGTTCCTCACGGTGATAATAACCGATGAGCTGCCCGGGACTTCCCACATAGATGTGCCAGTCACATACGCACAACAATGTCCCTTCTCCCTCAGGTGGCTCAGGAAATTCAGCATGTCCTTCAGGTCCCTCACCAACTTCTACAGATCGAAAGCACACTGTCCGGGTGCATAACGGCCTGGAACGGCAACTGCTGAACCCAGGGCTGTGAGAAATTACAGAGGGTGGTGTGCACAGCCCAGACCATCATGAAAGGTGGCCTTCCATCCATGGGCTCTATTTCCATGACTCACTGCTGCAGACAGGCGGCCAATATCATCAAAGACCCGTCACACCCTGGCAATAATCTCCCACGGCCTCTTCCATCAGGCAGAAGATACAGGAGCCTAAACACACGCACGAGCAGGTTCAGGAACAGCTTCTTCCCAGCCGTTACCAGACTGATGTTTGGACTCACGCCTCGAATAATGTACCCTGCGATGTAACCTGTGTGCTTCTAAGTCTTTTTGATTTGCTGTGATCTGCCCGTACCACTTGTAAACAAAGCTTTTCACTGTATTTTGCTACATGTGACAATAAAATCAACCAATCAATCCAGATTCCCCAGATCCCCCTCACTACGATTTTAAAAGTAAAAGTACCTTATATCTTCTATTTCATTAGCGAGGGGGAGGGATGGAGGTACGGGCTTCACCCAAGGATCACCATATCCTCAGGTAAGTGGAGATTTTGAAAAGGAGAGTCCTTCACAATAAGCTGGTGTGAGAATTGAGCCCACACTGTTGGAGTTACTCTACATTGCAAACCAGACATCCAGCCAACTGAGCTAACTGACCTCCATTGTAATGTTATACACCATACTGATTATAGCGAGGTCAGCCAGATGGACCTCCTAGAATAGGAGTTCCCTGACTGGGGCCGTTAACCTGGGTGTTTGATCAGGGACCCCTGGTTGAGAGATAAGAACAGGAGGTTCAGGGATCCCCTTCACTCTGAGAGCTGGCTCTGTAAGAGCTGGATCAGTGTCAAGGACTCTCCATGTGTAAATAAAGTGTGACTTGGTGACAGGATACCGGCCTCTGTGGAGTTGTTTCATTCACCTCAGTTAAATATACCGTCACCCTCATCTCTTCAAGAGGAAACAGACCCAAGCCTCACTGGTCTTTCCTTCGAGGTAAAAGGAATGAAAAAACAGCAAGTGCTGGAGAAATTCAGTATCTGCAGGACGAGAGAAACACAGTTGGTATTTCGGATCCCATACAACTCTTCCTGTAAACTCCACTGATGCTGCCAGAGACAAGAACTTAAGAACAAAGTGCAGGAGTAGGCCATTCAGCCCTTCGAGCCTGCTCCCCCATTTAATACAAACATAGCTGATCTCACCTCAGTCTCATCTCCACTTTGCAGCCCGCTCTCCATAAACTTTCAAAACCTCTCTATCACCTCCTTAAATTTACTCAACGTCCACCTCACTCTGGGGCAGTGAATTCCTCAGATCCGCAATCCTTTGAGAGAGGTAATTTCTCCTCATCTCAGTTTTAAACCTGCGGCTCCTCATCCGAAAACTATGACTTCTCATTCCAGGTTGCCCCACACGAGGCAACGTCATCTCTACATCGTCTTTGTCAGTCCCCTTTAGCATCTTATCAAAGTAACATTACCATTGCCTTATCCCACCATAGGGCTGCTCTCTCATTGGAGAGATGTGACTGATGGTGGTTTAAGCTAAGGGTCACCAGGCCTCGACTAAGGGAAGAGATTAAGAGTGAGAATATTTCATGGTGACCTCACTGTTGGTGTCACATTGCATTCCAAGCCAACCAACCCCACACACCCCGGCCTAGCATCCTAGGCACAGCCAATAGATCTCATCTCATTCTTCTAAAATAAAACCCTGCTGAGTTTCTCCAGCATTTTGTGTTCAATTTCGGATCGATGGCATTCCACGATATTACACTTGAACTGAAATTCTCCAATGCCTTGCTTGGTCTCCTCTGCACCTTCTCTCGTGCAAACGCAAACTTTACTGCAAAGTGTTAATTGGGGACTGGTATCTGAATGATAAGATTACACGGTGCGTGCACACACCAGGGAGCCTCAGGTAAATTGAAGGTTTAATTTGGGAAGTTTGACGCACAGCTGAGAAAATATCATCAGGACTCTGCCATCAGAATGAATACAAATTTCATGCTTTGAAAACCTTTCAAGTTCCTCATGCTTCAACTCTCACGTGGGCGTAAAGATCATAATATTCTGCACAGCAAAGGGAAAGACATCCATTTGTATTGTTCTCAGATATGAAAAAAGCTGCCCTTTGTTTGAAGAAAGAACTCATCCATCTCCTATGAATAAATGCTTCTGTCATAAAGGCAAGATCAGACACAACACCATTCAGCCAACAGAATATTAAGAATTCATTATAGATTTTTGCAGAATCTGAAGCACGCAAGTGAATTATTCATTAGACTGACCTTAAGTTAAAAAGTTGAGAGGTGACAGTGTGAAGGTCCTATCTGGACAGTTCAGGCAGGAATGTGTCATTTATCACACCCCGACTGTGTCTCCCAGACAAAAGCACGAGATAATCATTTCGCTCTCCACTGTCCAGCTTAACAAACAATTATCTGCCCAATCCATGGAGGGATGTCAACTCCACAGCACTGCCATTTCAAACCGGATTCTCGAAAGAATTGCTTCACTCTACCGAAAACAAGGGACGCACATCAGGGGCTGACAACCAGAGGAATCAATCCTGTGAAGCAGGAGAGATCAGCTGGTACTGGATAAAAAGATGTCAAAACTTACCTCAGCTGATGGTTAAAATGAGTTTCAGAACGTCCAGCAGATAGTCCAGAGGCAGTGCCGAGGCAGTGCCGCACTGTCAGGGGGTCAGTGCTGAGGGAGCGCTGCACTGTCAGGGGGTCAGTGCTGAGGGAGTGCCGCACCGTCAGAGGGTAAGTGCTGAGGGAGTGCCGCACCGTCAGAGGGTAAGTGCTGAGGGAGTGCCGCACTGTCGGAGGTTCAGTATGAGGGAGCGTCGCACTGTTGGAGGGTCAGTGCTGAGGGTGTGCCGCACTGTCGGAGGGTCAGTGCTGAGGGAATGCCGCACTGTCAGAGGGTCAGTGCTGAGGGATCGCCGCACTGTCGGAGGGTCAGTGCTGAGGGAGTGCCGCACTGTCGGAGGGTCAGTGCTAAGGGAGTGCCGCACTGTCGCAGGGTCAGTACTGAGGGAGTGCCGCACTGTCGGAGGGTCAGTACTGAGGGAGTGCCGCACTGTCAGAGGGTCAGTGCTGAGGGAGTGCCGCACTGTCGGACGGTCAGTACTGAGGGAATGCCGCACTGTCGGACGGTCAGTACTGAGGGAATGCCGCACTGTCAGAGGGTCAGTACTGAGGGAGTGCCGCCCAGTCAGAGGGTCAGCACTGAGGGAGTGCCGCATTGTTGGAGGGTCAGCGCTGAGGGAGTGCCGCACTGTCGGAGGGTCAGTGCTGAGGGAGTGCCGCACTGTCAGAGGGTCAGTGCTGAGGGAGTGCCGCACTGTCAGAGGGTCAGTACTGAGGGAATGCCGCACTGTCAGAGGGTCAGTACTGAGGGAGTGCCGCACTGTTGGAGGGTCAGCGCTGACGGAGTGCTGCACTGTCAGAGGGTCAGTACTGAGGGAGTGCCGCACTGTTGGAGGGTCAGCGCTGAGGGAGTGCTGCACTGTCAGAGAATATGTTTTTGAAAACATCCAGAAACAGTTTGGCCAATGTTTATCGCTCAAACATTGTGTGCAAAACAGAAGAGCTGCAAGTTCTGAGGAAGTGTCACAGGAACCAAAATATTAACTCTGTTTTCTGTTCACAGATGCTGCCAGACCTGCTGAGCTTTTCCAGCAATCTCTATTTTTAACCTGGTAGTTATTGCATTGTTGTTTTTGGGATACCCCTGTGTACATTCTGATTGCTTTGTTACACTCGAAACATTCTTCAAAAATACTTCATTGATCAGATTAGTCCAGAGATTGTAAATGGTACTGTACAAATGCAAATCATTTTTCCTTATTGTTAAAGATGAAGTGAGTTGAAAGAATTTCTTGGATATGCATATTAATCAGTCAAAACCCGCACCTCCTTTCTAACTGATGATAGATTTAACAGGAGGGAGTCAGCCAGCCATTTTTGGTTTCTTCAATACTTTCACATCAGTTGTATGATCCTTAGAGCTTTAACTTATAAATTTTGTGCCTTTGGTGCCTCTCTAGCTACACCTGATGAAACAGCAATGCTTTGAAAGCTAGTGTTTTCAAATAAATCTGTTGGACTGTAACTTAGTGCCGTGCGACTCCTGACTTGGTCCACCTCAGTTCAACACCAGCACCTCCCCGTCACAGCTATCATTGGCACACCAACTGCCAGCTCGAGGGGAGAGAATGTCCAAGAAGATTGTGCATATCGACACAGGCATCAAGTTTGTACAGAAATTCAGGAAAAGAAGAAAGATCCCGAAAGGATGACAGATCACAGACCCACTCAAGTCGACCTACAACACAGATTACACTGTGTGACTTTGCTGTCACATCTCTGGCAAAGCCCTCAACCATCTCATAAACAAATTCCTCAATCATCTCGTACACAAACTCCTCAACCATCTCGTACTCAAACTCCTCGACCATCTCGTACACAAACTCCTCAACCATCTCGTACACAAACTCCTCAACCATCTCGTACACAAACTCCTCGACCATTGCTAACGCAAACTCCTCAACCATCTCGTACACAAACTCCTCCACCATCTCGTACTCAAACTCCTCAACCATCTCGTACTCAAACTCCTCGACCATCGCGTACTCAAACTCCTTGACCACCGCTTACGCAAACTCCTCAACCATCGCATATGCAAACTCCTCGACCACCGCTTACGCAAACTCCTCGACCACCGCGTACGCAAACTCCTCGACCACCGCGTACGCAAACTCCTCAACCATCACGTACGCAAACTCCTTGACCATCGCATAAGCAAACTCTCGAACATCGCGTACACAAACCCCACGACCATCGCGTACGCAAACTCCTCGACCATCGCGTACACAAACTCCTCAATTATCTCATACACCAACTCCACAGCAGGTGGCACAATCCTGAAAGCGAGGTAGAGTCCATATTCCCAACTTGTGCTCAGGATACAGCAGTGCAGTTATGAGACACTGCCAAACAGATGAGGCAATGGAACTACACCACCTACATGCACATCAAGGGCAAGAAGCTGGGGAAAGTCAGCATCACCACCTGCAATAACTAAGTCTCCACGGTACCCCAGTTGAAGGTGGTAGCACCACAAGGAAAATCCAACATCAACGTATCTGACCACACCCAACAACCAGATGGGATCAAAGTTCTCAGCCGAGGACTCAATTTTTGCCCCATCAACAAAATGTGTCCTATTGGTCTCGGGGCACACACAGAAGAATTCATCAGACAAATGAGATTCTGGGAATTCTTCCAAGATTTCAGCAACAAGCCCAATGAGACAACCAATGAACCGGATCTGTCGACAGAGAGATTCATGGAGGAGCAGACACAGAAGGAGTTGGATTGGGCCCCTTTGAGGGCCATTGCCCGGGGTTTGACACGTATACTCAGGCCATCAGAGAAAGCATGAACGCCAGATCCATCAGCCACACTCACAAGGTGGCACAAAACATCACCGAGGCACAACGCAATGCCATCTGTGCACTCAGAACCAATTGCAACATTGTCATCAAACCAGCAGACGAAGGAGGAGCCATTGTCATATAGAATAGAACAGGCTACCTTTTCTGAGTAGTCAATACTCAGCGCTCAGCTTCAGTACTCAATACCAATTTCCAGACGCTATCCTACAACTCACCCGCTCATCCTCGAGCACAACGTCTTCACCTTCGACAGCCAGTTCTTCATTTAGACACATGGAACAGCCTTGGGGACCAGGTTCGCTCCCCAGTATGCCAACATTTTCATGCACAAATTTGAACAAGGTTTCTTTGCTGCTCAGAACCTCCAACCAATGTTATACACCAGACACATTGATGATATTTTTTTACCTCTGTACTCATGGTGAGAAACAACTACATAGTGCTATCAACAAGTTTCATCCCATCACCAGACTTACCATGGACTACTTTTTCAGAATCAGTCTCATTCTTGTACATATGTATCTCCATCAGGGACGGACAGCTTTGTACCTCACTCTACCACAAGCCCATGGATAATCTCACGATGCTGCACTTCTCTAGCTTCCATCTTAAATTAAAACAGCCATCTCTATGGACAAGCCCCACACATGCACAGGAGCTGCTCAGATGAGGAGAACGAGACTGACACATTGAAGGATGCCCTCATAGGAATGGGATACAATGCTCAGCTCATTGATCACCAGTTCCAACGAGCCACAGAGAGAAACTGTAATAAGCTCCTCAGAAGACAGAGATGGGGCATCACCAATAGGGTACCCTTTGCAACAGTTGAATGATCGTTTGATTTTTTACTTATAAATTCTGTGCCTCGATGCCCCTCTCACTACAACTGATGAAGGAGCTGCAGTCTAGAAGCAAATATTTTCAAATAAATCTGTTGGACTGTAACCTGATGCCATGTGATTTTTGACCATATAAATAATGTCTACCGATTTGCCTCCATCAGTCTTCATTACCACTTTGTATTCAACTTGGGGGGGAAAGGCTTGTTGTGGGTGAGATTTGGTAATCACTGGCGCATTTACTGTTTGGATCAGTTTGGATGCAGTGGGAATATTTGCTGAGCCACTATCATCAGGATAGGAACATTTGACATTGACAGAATGCAGAGCTGGGCTGAGAAATGGCATATGGAGTTCAACCTGGATAAATGCGAAGTGATGCATTTTGGAAGGTCGAACTTAAATGCTGAATATAGGATTAAAGGCAGGATTCCTGGCAGTGAGGAGGAACAGCAGGATCTTGGTGTTCAAGTGCATAGCTCCCTCAAAGTTGCCACCCAGGTGGATAAGGTTGTTAAGAGACCATATGGTGTTTTGGCTTTCATTAACAGTGGGTCGAGTTTAAGAGCCGCGAGGTTATGCTGCAGCTCTACAAAACCCTGGTGAGACCACACATGGAATATTGTGTCCAGTTCTGGTCGCCCTATTATAGGAAAGGTGTGGAGGCTTTGGAGAGGGTGCAAAGGAGATTTACCAGGCTGCTGCCTGGACTGGAGGGCTTGTCTTACGAGGAGAGGTTGACTGAGCTCGGACTTTTCTCACTGGAGAGAAGGAGGAAGAGAGGTGACCTGATCGAGGTGTACAAGGTAATGAGAGGCATGGATAGAGTCGATAGCCAGAGACTTTTCCCCAGGGCAGGATTGACTGCCATGAGGGGTCATAGTTTTAAGGTTTTAGGAGGAAGGGATAGGGGAGACATCAGAGGGAGGTTCTTCACCCAGAGAGTTGTGAGCGCATGGAATAGTTTACCAGTGGTAGCCGTGGAAGCGGAGTCATTAGTGACACTTAAGCGACTGCTGGACATGCACACGGACAGCAGTGAATTGAGGGGAATGTAGGTTAGGTTATTTTATTTTTGGATTAGGATTATTCCACGACACAACATCATGGGCCGAAGGGCCTGTACTGTGCTGTACTTTTCTATGTTCTATGTTCTATATTGTTTCAATAGAAGGGGTGTGCAGTGCTCTGAATGTTGCTATGTCACTGAAAATATTACTGCCACAATATCCAGTGTGTCCGAACTCTACCCACATATCTCCATGTGTAAGAGCTTGTTTTAGCGCGGCTTGATCAGTTTTTCTCAGTCACAGCAGTAAGGACATCAAACATAAACCACGTCCTCAAACAACCTGAAATCAAACTCCAGGATAACAGTGGAACTCTGTCTCTCTCTCTCACTCTCTCTGTGCCATTGATTTAAATACAGAGCAGTAGAATGCGGACAATACTGTGCACTGAAATATTTATCTTTTCTGAGACCTCGTTTCAAGCTACAACATGCATTATTCATGTCGTTGTTTGATCAAAAGCCTGGATAAATTGCTAGATATTGTTACTCCTAGCAATTCTGAGTTCACAACACAGGTGTGTAAAGTGTAAAACTGGGAACATATTTACACCAATAACAATGAATTGTACTCAATATCACTGCAGCTGCTGTTAAATAGGAATTGTTCTCCTCCCTGGTGAAAAAAAGTCCAAAGGTTTTAATAGGCTGGGCTTTGAAACATTCCTAGGATTGTGGGAACGGGCCATTCAGCCCTTTCACCCCCTTCCGCTGTTAGAACATAGACCATAGACCATAGACCATAGAGCACAGAGCATAGAACAGAAAGCACAGAACACAGAGCACAGAGCATAGAGCATAGTACAGTACAGTACAGTACAGGCCCTTCGGCCCATTATGTTGTGCTGACCTATTATCCTACTAAGTTCAATCTACCCTGAATGTTCTGCATTTTACTATTCTCCATGTGCCTATGCAAGAGTCACTTAAAAGTCTCTAAAGTATCTGACTCCACTACCACTGCTGGCAGCTCATTCCAGACACCCACGACTCTCTGTGTGAAGAACCTACGTGTGACATCCCCCATACCTTCCTCCAATCACCTTAAAATATGCCCCCTTGTAATAGTCACTTCTGCCCTGGGAAAAGTCTCTGACTATCCACTCTATCTAAGCCTCTCATCATCTTGTACACCTCTATCAATGTTCAATAAGATCATGGCCGACCTGCATTTGAACAGCACCCAAGCAGCCTGGTTCCCTGTGGAACTGTAAAACTAAACAGCTCTGAAAGGGCACATCTGTCCTAAATTGCTGATAGCATCCAGGGATGTGCAGGCTGGGTGAGTTAGTGACAGGAAACACAGGGTTTCTGGGAGAGGATAGAGGGGTGGGACTGGGTGGGATGTTCTTCGGCGGGTTGGTGCAGACTCGATGGGCCAAATGGCCTGTTCCGCACTGTAGGGATTCTATGATTCTATGAAAGTTGAGCTCCAGTCTTTGCCACCTTACGACAAGAGAGTTCCACACTTGCCAACTTCTCCTGCAAATGACCAAGCTCAAACTTTAGCTGTAAGCCCCTGTGTCCTAACAGTGCTGGAAAGATTCTGATGCCCTGTTTGTTCCTTTTCAAACCCTTCCTCACCAATAATTGAAAATATTTTCAATTGAGAATCGCTCGGTACAACCAGCTGTGATACTCCAGATTATTAACACTTCTCGGCAGATCCCCCGTGGCATTGCTCATCAGCGTGTAAACAATTTGATTCTGATCTCTGGTTGCTAATGCAACCTGTGCCTTTAAGGCCAATATTTTAAATAGGCAAAACAAAATCCATATCAGCTTAGCCACACACGCTGCTTAAATCTTACCAGGTGTAACTAGAGTCCAATTTCCTCGACTTTTGACTGTGTTTAAGTTTGACAATAGACAATAGATAATAGTTGCAGGAGTAGGCCATTCGGCCCTTCGAGCCAGCACCACCATTCAATATCTTCATGGCTGATCATCCACAATCAGTATCCTGTTCATGCCTTATCCCCATAGCCCTTGATTCCACTATCTTTAAGAGCTCTATCTATCTCTTTCTTGAAAATATCCAGAGTGTTGGCCTCCACTGCCTTCTGGGCCAGAGCATTCCATATATCCACCACTCTCTGGGTGAAGAAATTTTTCCTCAGCTCTGTTCTAAATGGCCTACCCCTTATTTTTAAACTGTGTCCTCTGGTTCTGGACTCACCCATCAGCGGAAACATGTTTCCTGCCTCCAGAGTGTCCAATCCCTTAATAATCTTATATGTCTCAATCAGATCCTCTCTCATCCTTCTAAACTCAAGTGTATACAAGCCCAGTCGCTCCAATCTTTCAACATGTGATAGTCCCGCCATTCCGTGGATTGACCTTGTGAACCTACGCTGCACTCCCTCAATAGCAAGAATGTCCTTCCTCAAATTTGGAGACCAAAACTGCACACAATACTCCAGGTGCGGTCTCACCAGGGCCCTGCACAGCTGCAGAAGGACCTCTTTGCTCCTATACTCAATTCCTCTTGTTATGAAGGGCAGCATGCTATTAGCTTTCTTCACTGCCTGCCGTACCTGCATGCTTGCTTTCATTGACTGATGTACAAGAACACCCAGATCTCGTTGTACTTCCCTTTTAACTAACTTGACTCCATTTAGATAGTAATCTGCCTTCCTGTTCTTGCCACCAAAGTAGATAACCACACATTTATCCACATTAAACTGCATCTGCCATGCATCTGTCCACTCATCCAGCCTGTCCAAGTCACTCTGTATTCTCATAACATCTTCCTCACATTTCACACTGCCACCCAGCTTTGCGTCATCAGCAAATTTGATAATATTACTTTTAATGCCTGCATATATATCATTAATGTATATTGTAAATAGCTGTAGTCCCAGCACCGAACCTTGTGGAAACCCACTGGTCACTGCCTGCCATTCAGAAAGGGATCCGTTTATCACTACTCTTTGCTTCCTATCAGCCAGCCAATTTTCAATCCAAGTCAGTATTTTGCCCCCAGTACCATGTGCCCTAATTTTGCTCACTAATCTCCTATGCCGGACTTTATCAAAGGCTTTCTGAAAATCCAGGTACACTACATCCACTGGTTCTCCCTTGTCCATCTTCATAGTTACATCCTCAAAAAATTCCAGAAGATTAGTCAAGCACGATTTCCCCTTCGTAAATCCATGCTGACTCTGACCTATTCTGTTAGTTTGATTTGTAACAAAAACAAAGTGTTACCTGGAGCACAAAGTCAGGATTGTGACTGAAATGCTGTAAGCAGGAACCGTGTTGTGTATTTCTGAGCAGAAACATAACACTGCGTTTGGGAGCCAGTCTCAAATGTTTGGGTTGTATTTATTGCTGATCGTTGAGTTACCATTTGTTTGCTGTTATCGTCAATGTAGGAGCCTGGTCAAGGATGCAGGAGTCAACATCGCAAAGCACTGTCCCTCCCAGCAATGTGGCAACAACCCTCTCCCTCTCTCTCCATTCCCGATAGCTCATCAGGGAAATATATTGGAATTTCTGACCTGAATGGAAGTCTAGTGGTAATGGTACTGGACTAGCAAGTAATCTAGTTACCAGGGCAGCCTAGAGATAGGAAATTAAGAACATATAGGAACAAGAGTAGGCCATTCAGCCCCTCAACCCATCCCCTATCCATCATTCAACGAGACCACGACTGATCCACAGTCCAACTTCATATCCCTGCCTTAGGCCCTTATCCCTTTATACCTTTTGTTTAACAAAAATGTATCTCACTCAGGTTTAAAATTCACGACTGATCCAGCATCCACTGCCATCTGTGGAAGAGAGTTTCAAACCTCACCCACCCTTTGTGCCTAACATCTCTCCTGAATGGTCTGACCCTAATTCTCAGACTGCGCCCTTGTTCATGAATCACCAAGTTCAAGTTCAAATCCTAGCACATTCAACGTTGACCGTTCAGTTAATTAATAAACATGAAACAAAATACTTGCGTCAGCGATAATGATCACTAAATGCTGGTTCCCACATCCCACGAATTTTTTTTTATACAGTTAGAATAAAAACCCAGCTGGTTTACAAACACCTTAATATTTACAAATACGTTACACTTATTAAAATTCATTAATGAGATGCATGTTATTCATTGCCTGAGGCCAGTCAGGAAATGGGTCCAAAGCTACATATAGAGTAGACAAGGAGAAATTATTTCCTTCCCCAAAAGGCATCAGTAAACCAAATGGGTTGTTAAAACAATTGACAATGTTATCTGGCCAAAATTAGACTAGCTTTCTAATTCTGGGGTGTATATTCAATTCAAGTTGCACCACCTGCCCTGATGGGATTTTGCACCAAATCCACACCCCCATGACTGAGGTGTGAGAGTGGTATCAGTTGTGTATTTATTAATTTGTTGAATACTTCATATCCCAGAGCTCTGCATAGATGATATTGAGCAAGAGGTTTTATTTACACTGCATAAAAATGCTTGCTCCTTGTTTATCCCAGTTCGGTGTCTAAGTCTTTGTGTGATGTCTGTTGTTTTTTTTTGTATATATTGCGTCCAGTTTTGTGTGGCACCTGCTTACTTTCCTTTGAGCCACATCTAGGCTTAATCAGTTAGTGCGGATTGGGATCCTCCCACCTCAAGCCGCACCTCCATTTCCCACCTACCAACCTCATCCCGCCTCCGTGACCTGTCCGTCCTCCCCAGACTGACCTATCCCCTCCCCACCTCCCCACCTATGCTCTCCTCTCCACCTATCTTCTCCTCTATCCATCTTCGGTCCGCCTCCCCCTCTCTCGCTATTTATTCCAGAACCCTCTCCCCATCTCCCTCTCTGATGAAGGGTCTAGGCCCGAAACATCAGCTTTTGTGCTCCTGAGATGCTGCTTGGCCTGCTGTGTTCATCCAGCTTCACACTTTGTTATCCTGAGTGCCTTATTACGTTTTTCAGTAGCTCAAAACAAACATCAAACAAGTCAATATCTGCCGATGTTAAGTGTACCCTGGTCGTGACAATTACCCTGGGTGCAGCCCAACACCTCCTGACATGGACTGATAGAAATTCCATGTAGGTTCTTCAGACTTACCACTGTGACGAATTCGATCTTCCAGCAATTTACTCTGCTGGGAGGGGATCTTCCTGCTGAATATCTGAGCTGACCGAAGGAACATGGCCTCAACAGCAGAACCTTTCAGCAAGGCAATCTGATCCTCGTTGTCCAATGTCTGGAACCCTGCAGAGTAATGGAGAGGCAGTATTATCCACCACAGCCATGGCCAATGCTCCTCATTTCACTGGGAGTGCTCAGTCACCATAGACCCAGATGACCAAAGGGTTTCTCTCTTACTAGAGAGATAGAGATAGAGAGAGGCAGACAGATAGACAGAGAGAGAGAGAGTGTGGTGGTCTCACCCATGAGGGTCAACATACTTCAAGGTTGAGAGCATGGGTTCTTCAGGGTCACCTCAGCCCAGTTGAGGAATTAGTCACACCCTGATTGGTGCCACTCTGCATTGCAAACCAGTTGTCCAGCCAACTGCGCTAACTGTTAGCCTATGGAAAAATCCATTTTCCAGAGCGAAAGCCTGGAAGCTGTGAGTGTAGGCTCCATCCTATTGCAAGTAAGATCAATTCCTTCCAGAAAACCATATTTTCAGACACAGTATTCAATTAAAAACTGTGGTGAGTGGAGTCTTTTCAAGAAGAAATAACTTTGGACTGACAATTTCCAAAGCCCTCCATCTAAAGCTCAAATTTTTTCTCTGATTGATCGAGACTGATCACTATAATTGATGAATAAATTCACTATAATTATAGAAAATGGCTGCCGTGATTGTACAAAGCAGAGATTAACCCTGACTTTTTACAGAATCCCTACAGTGTGAAAGCAGGCCATTTGGCCCATCAAGGCCACACCAACCCTCCAAAGAATATCCCCACCCAGACTCCCTACCCTATCCCCATAGCCCTGCATTAACCATGGCTAACCCCCTTAGCCTCTATATCGCTGGATACTATGGGGCAATTTAGCATGGCCAATCCACCTACCCTGCATACCTTTGGGCTATGGGAGGAAACCGGAACACTGGGAGCAAACCCACGCAGACACAAAGAGAATGTGCAAACTCCACACAGACAGTCGACCGAGGGTGGGATTGAACCCAGGCCCCTGATACTGTGAGGCAGCAGTGCTAACCACTGTGCCACCCCAATGGGGTTTCAACACTAGGTACGTATGATTTCCCATTGTGTGCTCGCTCTCCCCAGTGAAGAGGAAGTCAGGCATGGATCTGTTCCTCTCACCTACATTGCCTCTGAACCATGTGTATCTCATGCCTGTGTAGCTCACAACCCATTTCCTCCTGTGCCCTCTGGTTGGGAACCTTGTGGTGCTCTCAGTGTAGCCCTTTGTTGGATTTGATCATTCATTGCAATGAGGACACCAATCCGAGTCTCTCCATGGTCTCCCCCACCCCCCCCTTCTCTGTTTACCTGCAACCTTACCCCTTCTGAGGCCTCCACCATCCTCCAACTCTGGCCTCTTGTGCCTCCCCAATTTTAACTACTGCCCCTTTGACTGCCATATCTTTGGGCAAAAGATACTTCCAAGGAGGAAGTTCAGAAAAGGTTCACTCGATTAATTCCAGAGGTGAAAGATGGGTCTTATGAGGACAGATTAGGCAGGTATGGGGAAGCAATGGTATTATTGCGAGACTTTTAATCCAGTAGGGCGCAGTAATGAACCTGAGACCTGGGTTTGAATCTGTTGTGGCCGATGGTAGAATTTATATTCAACTAAAAATCTGATATGAACAGTCTGATAATGATGGTGTGGATTGCATTGAAAAACCCATCTGGTTCACTAATGTCCTTAGGGAATGAAATCTGCCATCCTTACCTGGTCTGGCCTACATGTGACTCCAGACCCACAGCAATGTGGTTGACTCTTAACTGCACTCCGGGCAATAAATGCTGGCCTGGCCAGTGATGCCCCCATCCCGTGGATTAAAAAAAATTGAGAGATGTACTGAGTCAAGTTAGGAAGAATGACGGGGCATCTAATTAAGGCATATAGGATGCTAAAGGGGATTAACAAAGTACACACAGTGAGGATGTTTCCTCATGTGGGGCAGTGTGTTACGACAGGTCATCCTTTGAGACTAGAGTGAGACATATTTCAAACGAAGATGAAGAGGAATTACTTCCCTGAAGGGCCTGTGAATCTGTGGAGCTCACTGTCTGAGAGTACAGTGGTTGCAATGAAAAGATTGAAGGAGGAGATAGATAGATGTTAAACTAGTAATGGGGAGCTTGTCAGGCATGGGACCCCCCACATGTCCATCCCCTTGTCCCCCCCCCGCCATCTCATGGAGCTGGTTTTAATTGACTCAAAATCAGAAGTCACACAACACCAGGTTATAGTTATATCACAAGCTTTTGGGGGCGTTGCTCCCTTGTAAAGTATAACTTCCCCTGACAAAGGAGCAGAGCTCTGAAATCTTGCGATTTCAAACAACCCATCGAGTTGTGCGATTTCTGACCTTGGCCACTGCAGTCCAACACCAGCACCTCTACACCTAGTTTGATTCACCCCTTGCTACCAGGCAGATTGGCTTCCTTTATTCATTCAGGGGATGAGGGCATGGCTGGCCAGGAAGCATTTATTGCCCATCTCCTAATTGCCCAGAGGGCAAGTTAAGAGTCAACCACATATCTGTGGGTCTGGAGTCACACGTAGGCCAGACCAGGTAAGGATGGCAGTTTCCTTCCCCATAGAACATGAGTAAACCAGATGGGTTTTTCTGACAATCAACAATGGATTCACAGTCGTCATTAGACCGTAATGTCAGATATTTGTTGAATCCAAATTCCATCATCTGCCATGTTGGGATTTGAACCCAGATCATCAGAACATTGTCTGGGTTCAGGATGAACAGTCCAGCTGTAATACCACTAGGCCATCACCTTCCCTATGGCTCGGTATGGGACCTTCCTGTAGGACCATCTTTCTTAGCATTAGATTTGAAGGGTCATCCTCTGGTGTTACTCCTCCAGTGCTTTGAATTGCCTGCAACAGATTGTCCAAATATACTGCAGTCTTTAGGAGCTCAGGAATCACTGCAGCCTGGAAAACCCTGGCCTTAGCCTGAGGTTTGAAATTCGCACCTTTAAATCCTCTTTTCCTCAATTGTCCAGAGGCTGGCTGGTGCATTGGAAGTGATGCTCAATTTTATCACCTATGTCTGCCTTCATGGAGAGAAGACCCTGAAGACCTGGGGAATGAAGTGTCGTGGTTTAGCAGTAATGTCACTGGAGCAGAAAGACCCATTTCTCCAAGACTCTTACCACGGCCACTCCATTGTTAGCCCAATTCCTGTCTTACGGAATTTCCAAAACTAGGGTCCATAATTATGAGAAAGTCACTAATAAATCCAAATGGGACTTGAAGCAAAATGGTTTTACACAGAGAGCAGTGTGAGAGTATGGCGCTCACTAGCAGAGGGAATGGGTTGATGTGAACACAATTGTACAAATACATTGAAGATAATAGCTGAGAATTTCATCTTCCATTTGTTCAGTAAATGCTCCCTCTAATGTGTCAATTTCCTATGGGGGAAGGATTCAAATCATTATGGGATGTACTATGCTCTCCAGTACTTCCTCTACTCAAATTATTTGATTCTGCATCTCCTCCTAAACTACATAAGCTTACATTGTTATAATCCCTATTAGTTCACTTAAGTCCCTTTAGCGAAGGAACCCTCTGCCCTTATAGCCTGGGTCTATTTGTGGTCCCACAAGGCTACCTCTTCACCAGCTCCCCAAGGCAAGTCCTTCAGTTGTAACAAGGTCTTCGCAAAGTAAAAAGCAGCCCCTACCACCTTCTCAAGGGGTGCTGAGGGACTGGCAATAAATGTCAAGCTTATGAGAAAACCTCAGGCCCCTAGGAATGGAATGAAAGAAACGACAAGTCAGGTCACTTACCGGGCAATTTCTTTGTGAATTCGACAAGCACCTGTACATGGCTGGTGGCTGTTTCAGTGAGCAGGAGGAAGTTTTCCTCAGCACTGCTTCTCTGCTGTAGCTGGAGAGACACACACACACACAGAGCAGTCAACACTCTCCTTGAGTAGGTCAATATCACCCCTATTTTTCCTAACAGGTGCTGAGGATATCTCAGATATGGAGTCGCAGAGGTATACAGGATGGAAACAGCCCCTTTGGCATAACTTGGCAACACCAACCAGGTTTCCTAAACTGAACTAGTCTCGTTTGTCTGCGTTTGGCCCATACCCCTCTAAACCTTTCCCACCCATGGACTTGTCCAAAAGTCTTTTAAATGTTGTAACTGCACCAGCATCTACCACTTCCTAGAGATGTAGAAAAAGATTGCACACTTGGATTCAAACTGTGAAACTTTTTTTGTATGTCTCCTTCTTATGGTTTTATGAGATTGTAGAATGGCTCAGCAGTAGGAATTTAACACAATCCAGCCTGATCCGTTACGCTAGCCAGAGCTGTTGCACTGAATTTCATTTGGTTTTTCCTGCAGTCAGGGACCTGGGGAGACCTGGCAGGAGGTCACTTTAAGCTCAGTTGGTCGTAAGGTCATGATGCCCGGGTGTTGGGCTGGGGTGGATAAAGTCAGAAGTCACATGACACCAGGTTATCGTCTAACGGGTCTGTTTGGAATCAGTTAGCAAAGCAGTGTGAAGTAATGGGTTCAATCCCTATCACCATCAGGTTACCATGAAGGACTCTCCTTCTCAACTCCTCCCCTCTCCTGAGGCATGGTAGCCCTCTTGTTAAATCCACCACTCTCTCTAATGAGAGAGCAGCCCTATGGTCTGATAAGACGACGTTGACTTGACTGGGCATCCCCTGCAACAATTTTTTGTTGTCCATCCCTCATCTCCCTCAAGAAGGTGGAGTAGAGCTACCTTTGAAATGGGACTCCCACAATGCCATTAGGGAGGGAATTCCAGGATTTTCACTCAATGATAGTGAAGGAATGACAATATACTTCCAAGTCAGGATGGTGAGCAGTTTGGAGGGGAACTTGAAGGGGGTAGTGTTCCCATGCATTTGCTGCCCTTGTCTTTCTAGATGGAAGTGGTCATGCATTTGAAAGGTAATGTCTCAGGAGCCTTGGTCAATTTCTGCAGTGCATGATGTAGGTAGTACACACTGCTGCTATTGAGCATTGGTAATGGAACATATTTATGGATGTGGTGCCAATCAAGCAGCCTGCTTTGGTATAAGTAGTATTGTCTTACTGTTGGATCTGCAACCATCCAGGCGAGTGGGGAATATTCCATCACACTCCTGACTTGTGCCTTGTAGATGGTGGACAGGCTTTGGGGATTAGTGGGTGGGTAGTTACTCATTCTGTGATCCAGATTTGGGGCCACAGGACAATGGGACCATTCCGTAAGTGCACATGGGAGAACTGGCAGTAATATTATAAGGTTCATCCAGTTCTGACTTCATTGCAATGGTTGCTACTTAAATTGAGAGCACAAACAGGAATAGATTACAATGATAACATCCTATTTCAATGCAGCTGCCAAGTCAAGAAATACAAATGAATCTTACATTATGAAGTACGCTATTGCTTGGCACTTTTTAATGGTCGTTTTTACTAAATGCTCATTTATTTAAATGATCAATTTATTGCTTTGGATTTTTATGAAATTCACATTATACTGTTTTAAAAATCTACACGTTTCAGGAATTTGGTCATTGGTCCCAAAGAAGAGAGAAATTGAAAATGTTCGGGATCTCTGTCTTAGCCAATATTCTCCCAGTAGCTGAATGTACAAAACATAAATTTATATAGTTGTTCATTCATTTGCTCTTGGTGTGAATTATGCTCTGTCAAAATTGACTGCATATCGGTCTTGTCAACGTAGCAAAGATTGAGCAAATGTGAAAGAGAAAAGATCAGTACATTTGCTTTTGGGATGTGCCAAAGATGTAAAACAACACTAAATAAAGGCACATTCTTCCTCTAATCACTTACCAACTTCCTGGTCACTTCCTGAGGGATTCGATACTTGGAGAAAGCATCGAGGATATGTCTCAGGAGTTCTTGTTGCTTCTGGGTGAACTCTATTTTATGCTGGAGGTAATAGAAACATGATCAAAACCTTAACTCAAATGTTAAATGATGAATGATTGAAATGCTGACTGGATGATCACCCTGTGTCATTAATGCAGTATCTTACATCCTCACTACCCTGTCCAAAACCCCTCCATACCTGCTGGTCTGCTCCTAGGGAGGGTGTGAAATTCCAGCCTTGATGTCAATCTGAGCAAGCCAGGTGTTAAAAGCTGGAAGTTTAACAAGTGATGACCAGGACTGACCAACATCAAGAATTGGTTATGTAGCCCTGTCAAAAGTTGTTAACCTGGTAAATATTTATCTTTCTTTGGTCTGAAGGACGGTCTTTGGACCCCAAACATTAACTCTGCTTTTTCCTCTCCATAGATACTGCCAGACCCACCGAGTTTCTCCAGCAATTTCTGTTTCTCTTTGTTCTGCCATGGGCGTGGGTATTACTGGAATTTGTCGCCATCCTGACTAAAGCTTGAACTGGGTGGTTTTCTCTGTTTTCTCAGAGGGCAGTCAAGAATCATCCACACTGCTGTGGGTCTGGAGTCACATGTGGGCCCGACCAGGTAAGGACAGCAAATTTCCTTCCCTAAAGGAACCAGATGAGAGTTGACTGAAATTTGACAATAGTTCCATTAACTTTGCTGTCCTGTTTAGCCTTTCCCCGGTCATCTGCTCCTAATCTCCACTTGTACAATGACCTATACACACTCAGTTACCAAAGTTGGCTCTGCCCTCCTGCTCCCAGATAAGCACTCTGTCCTCCATGCCACCCCTCACACACACACACACACACACACACACACACACACACACACACAGTCACACACACACACACAGACAAATGAACATGCGCGCGCACACACACACACACACACACACACACAGACACACACACCATTGGACCAGGCTTGTGGGAAGTTCCAATCACAACAAGACACTGGGCATCCACTTTCTCCGAATTCTCTGGGACTCAGCAGAGCATTTTGTGATCTCCTGTACATCAGACTGGTATAGAGCACATGGCCACAGGCTGTGGTTGAGGCCCCAACCATTTCAAACCAGAGGTTTTTTGACTCAGAGAGAGTTGTCAACCTTTGAAATTCTCGACCTCAAAAGGCCCTGAAAACTTGATTGTTAAACATACCCACAGCTGGGATAGAAGTTTGATCTCTTGGGGGAATGAACGGACACAGGGACCATGCAGAAAAGCAGAGCTGAAGCTGGTCAGTCACAATGCACTGACTAATGGAATAGGCTTGTCAAGTTGATGGTGCAAGCCTGCTATAGTTTCTTATGCTCCAGTGCATACCACAAGGTTTAAACACATGGATAGCCTGAAGATCACAAAGAAGGAAATTCCACTGACATCAGGTCTTTAAGGTTACCTGGGAAACTGCTGTACTGAATCATAGAGCTGTGTAGCATGGAAACAGACCCTTCGGCCCAATTCATCCATGCTGATGGGATATCCTACATTAATCTAGTCCCATTTGTCAGCATTTGGCCCACACCCCTCTAAACCCTTCCCATTCACATGCCAATCCAGTTGCCTTCTAAATGCTGTAATTGTACCAGCCTCCACCGCTTCCTCTGGCAGCTCATTCCATACACTCACCACCCTCTGTGTGAAAAGGTTGTACCTTAGGTCCCTTTTAAATCTTTTCACACTTGCCTTAAACCTGTACTCTCTAGTTTTGGACTCCCTTATCCTGGGAAAAGACCTTGACTATTCATCCTATCCATTCTCCTCATCATTTTATAAACCTCTAGAAGGTAACCTCTCAGCCTCCGATGCTCCTGGGATAAAAACCCCAGCCTATTCAACCTCTCCCTATAGCTCAAACCCTCCAAACCTTGGCAACATCCTTGTAAATCTTCTCTGAGTCCTTTCAAATGTAACAATATCTTTCCTATGGTAGGGATGCCAGAATTGAATGCAGTATTCCAAAAGTGAATTAAGCTTCCAGTTTATAAGAAACACACAGAAAGTTGCTTGTAAAACCCAAAGGGGCTAGCAGCATCTGGGGAGGGAAAGCAGAGTTAACATTTCTGATTGAATGACAGCAACAACTGCCAATGCTGGAATCAGAGTTAGTACAGTGTGGAGCTGGTGGAACACAACAGTCCAGGCAGTGGCCCTTCTTCAGAACTGATTGGAAAGAGTTGGTATATATGCTGGAGAAGGCGTAGGGGGAGGGGAGCAAATGATAGGTGGAGATGGAGCCCAGACTGAGAGAAAGGCACTTGGTCAGAACCTACCCAATTCCTTTGTCTGCCCAGCTGTTTTTCTCCCTCTCTGGGCTCCCTCTCTATCTATTGTCTACTCCTACCCCACCAAGCTCCACCACATCTTCAGCACAGATACCAACTTTTTCCGAGTTACAATTAGTTTTGAAGAAAGGCCTATGTATCCAAACCATTAGCTCTGCTTTCTCTCCACAGATGCTGCCAGGTCTGTTGAGCTTTTCCAGCAATCTCTGTTCTTGTTTCTGATTTCCAGCATTCACAGTTCTTCGGGTTCCCACGTTTTATAGCTGGTTAAGGAAATGCTTTGTCGATCTCTCCTTTTTCACACGGGCCCAAAGACCCTCTATTTCCCAAATAGCGGTTGTTCGACTGCCCTGCTTGGTGTCCTCCCTCATCGCTGTGCCACCTGCTGCTGGTAGTTCTGTGACCCTTGCCCCCTGTCCAGGATAATGCCATCCCTTTCAGAAACCAGGACAATTCAGGACACTTTCTTGGGGAAATGTGATCTGAATGGCGCGTTACGCAGGAAAAAAATGATGAACATTTTTACTTTGTTGTGTCGTGTGGTGGAAGTGATTTGTTTGGAATCGATTCCATCAAATGTCTCTTGGCTGGGCTGTACAGAACGAAGTGTTGGGGCTTTCCTTAGTCTCTTTGATTTACATTGAATTTCTGTTAATAGACCTGGAAGCAGAAAAACATGTTGTAACATTAGATTGGCTTCACAGCGAAGATTTATAGATATGATTGAATGCCCCCAGTGCATTAGAGCCCAAACATCACCAACACTTCAATTTTTAAAAGATCATCCTTGTTTTTAAATCTCTAGTGAGACCTGACTCATTCATATCTCTGATATAATGAGCTGTAGAGCTATCAGTACTGATAGGATATGCTATGTTTTAATCTAGTCCCATTTGCCACCATTTGACCCATATCCCTCTAAACCCTTCCTATTCATGTTCTCATCCACATGACTTTTAAATAAGTTCACCCCACATCCTCTGATGCTCCAGAAAATGAAGAAGGGTCTAGACCCTAAACGTCAGCTTTCCTACTCCTCTGATGCTGCTTGGCCTGCAGTATTCATCCAGCTCTACACCTTGTTATCTCAGATTCTCCAGCATCTGCAGTTCCTACTATCTATCATCCATATCTCTGTCACTTCCTCCGAGCCTAGCACCCTCTGAGATCTCCGCATTCATCTAAATCTGGCCTCTCGAACTTACCCCAGCTGTGAGCGTTGCTGTAAATGAAGCAATATTCTACCAAGCCTTCTTGACCTTTTTGAGGGGAGAATCACCAGAATACCAGTCACAAATGGATCAACAAATTACACTGCAGGAAATGGGGATATTGTTCAGTAGGGAAATGGGCTCTGATTGGTAGGCCCATCAGTCAATTTGTGACCATGCCTTCAGCTGCCTGGAATTTCCTCCTAAACATGGTGGCTCAGTGGTTAGGACTGCTGCCTCACAGAGCCAGGAACCCGGGTTCGACCCCAGTCTCAGGCAACAGTCTGTGTAGAGTTTGCCCATTCTCCCCGTGTCCATGTGGGTTTCGTCCCACAGTCCAAAGATGTGCAGGTCAGGGTGGATTGACCATGCTAAATTGCCCATAGTGTGCAGGCTAGGTGGTTTAGCTATGGAAGGTGGATGGGATACTTTTCAGAGGGTCAGCATGGACTTGAAGGGCTGAATAACCTGCTTCCACACTGCAGGGGTTGAATTTCACTTCTCCTTAAAACCTACTACTTTGATCAGGGTTTTTGTTCAACTGTCCTACTATCTCCTTTCCGTGGCTCAATTGTCTGATCATACTCTTGCAAAAAAGACTTGATACATCTTAGTATGGTGCTATATAAATGCTATTGAGTCATAGGGTCACACAGCAAAGAAAGAGGCTTTTCAGCCCATCATGTCTATGTTGACCAACAAACATCAAACTACACCAAGTAAAAACCGAAAGAACTGCGGGTACTATAAATCAGAAACAAAAGCAGAAGTTGCTGTAAAAGCTCAGCAGCTCTGGCAGCATCTGTGAAGAGAAAATGGAGTTAACGTTTTGGGCCGGGTTCTGAGGAAGGGTCACTGGACCCGAAATGTCACCTCTGATTTCTCTTCATAGATGCTGCCAGAGCTGCTGAGCTTTTACAGTAACTTCTGCTTTTGTTTCACACTAATCCAATCCCATTTACCTGCATTTACTCCATAACCCACTATGCTCTGGTATTTTAAGAGCTCGTCCAGAAGCTGCTTAAATGTTGTGAGTGTAGCTGCGTCCAGCACCCTATCAGGCAGCACGCTCAATATTCTACCACCCTCTGGGTGAGAGACCTCTTTCTCAGATCGCCTCTAAACTACTTGCTCCTCACCTTAAACTTATGCCGTCTGGTCTAAGACTCATCAGCCATTGGGAAGAGATTCTTTCAATCAACTATGTCTATACCTCTCATAATTTACTATTCCTCAATCAGATCCCTTCTCTGTTGCAGGGAAAACCAACCCAGCCCTTCCAGTCTCTCCTCATAACTGAGACTTTACATCTCAGGCAACATCCTGCTAAATCACTTCTACATCCTCTCCAATGCAATCATTTCCGCTTGATAGTGTGGCAATCAGAACTGCATCTGTGGTCTAACCAAAGTTTTATAAAGTTGTAACGAAACTTCCTTACTCCTGTACTCTATGCCCTGGGTATTGAAGATAAGCACTTTATTCAGGGATCTATGGGCTTGTACACCAAGGTCCCTTTGTTCCACAGTACTCCCTAGGGACCTAACATCATTGTGTATATCTTTCCCTTATTAGACCTCCCAAAATGTATCACCTCACCTTAACCAGGATTAAAATCCTGCCATTGTTCTGCCCAAGTGTTCTGATCAATGTCAGACTGTAGCCTGACACCATCTTCCTCACTATCAACAACACTCACTTATTTTCACATCATCTGCAAACTTACTAATTAAACCTTCCGCATTCACACCCAAGTTGTTAATGTACACAACACAGTAAGGGTCCCAGCACCGATCCCTGTGGTACACCGCCGGTCACAGGCATCCAGTCACAAAAACATTCCCCCACCATCACTCTTTGCCTCCTATTTGAAAGCCAGTTTTGGATCCACTTTGCCGACCTGCCTTGGATCCCATGGGATCTTACCCTTTGGACCAGCCTTCCATGTGGGACCTTCTCAAAGGCCTTATCCAAATTCCATGTAAACAACATCAACTGCGCTACCCTCATCAATATATTTTGTCCCCTTTTCAAAAACTCAATTAAATTAGTCAGACAGAATCTCCCTCTGAAAAATCTGTGCTGACTATCCCTGATCAATCCCTACCTTCCCGAGTAATGATTAATCCTGTCCTTCAGAATATTTTCCCAATAATTTCCCTACTGCTAATCTCAGACTAACTGCTCAGTAATTACCCGGCCTATCCTAACCCCTTTTTTGAACAAAGGAACCACATTAGCTGTCCTCCAGTCTTCTGGCACTTCACCTGTGACCAGCAAAGTATTAAATATCTCCGCCAGGGCCCCAGCAACACCCTCCCACACCTGCCATAGCAGCCTAGGATACACCTCATCAGGCTCTGGGGATTCATGCACCTGTCTGCCCATTAAGATATCTGATACCTCCTCCTTATCAATCTTCATGTGTTCTAGAACCCCACCATCCCAAGTGAAATCCCCGGCTACAATGTCTTTCTCCTCTGTAAACACAGGTGAGGTCGATAATGCAATGCCCTCATTTCTCTTGCTTCAGCAAGCCCCTGTCACACCTAAAACACCTACACCCTGGAATATTGAGCTGCCAGCCCTGTCCTTTCTTCAACATATCTCTGTGATTGTATCATTTTCCCACGGGCTGTTCAATGTTGTAGCGAATCCACTTTACCAGTCACACTCCTTACATTCAAATAAATGCAATATATCTTTCCTGTTCTCCCATGTGCTTGATCCTGCCCACTCTTTTTCCACCTACTGGACTGTCGTAACATTCCTCCTACATCTGATTGGACCGTGCTCCCAACTTCTCCACTGTGCCCGATCCTCTATCCAAATTAGTTTAAAACCTCCCCAACCGCACGAGCAAACCTCTCAGCAAGGATATTGGAACCCATTCCAAATTTTGCTTTTAAAATGTATCACTCCTCCCAAAACCCTGCCTCGGATCAGGTAGCTGTCAGTAAAGAGACCGTTTCTTCATGTTGTGCTATTGAGGACCAATCACAAGAACACTTTGAAATCCTTGCCTCCTCCTCCACTGCACCCATCGAAATAACACTGCAATAGAAATTCTACCAATCTTTGCTAAAAATTCCTACATAACATACACACTTTAATCCTGTTAACTCTGATGGGGTTTTGGTGGCACAGTGGGGGGAACATAGAAGCATATGAGCAGGAGTAGGCCATTAAGCCAATCAAGCCTACTCCAGTATTAGGGCAGCACGGTGGCTCAGTGGTTCACACTGTTGCTTCACCGCACCTGGGGCCTGGCTTCAATTCCACCCTAAGGTTACTGTCTGTGTGGAGTTTGCACATTCTCCCTGTGTCTGTGTGGGCTTCCTCTGGGAGCTCCAGTTCCCTCTAACAATCCCACAAAGATGTGCAGGTTAGGTGGATTGGTCACGGGAAATGCAGGTCTACAGGGATAGGGTGCATGTGGCTGGGATGCTCTTCAGAGGGTCAGCATGAAATTGATGGGCCACATGGCCTGCCTTTACACTGTCAGGATTCAATTAGACAATGTGTCTAAATTCAATGTCTTTTCCCTGTATTATCAGTTTACACCATTGGTGTTTGGAAATCAATAAACATCTACATTAACCATGCTCAGAGACTGAGTTTCCAAAGCCCTCTGGGGTATAGAATTCCAAAGTTTCACCACCCTCCAGTTGAAAAATATTCTCCTTACCTCTGTCTCAAGTGGTTTCCCCCATACTGAATTTCTGCACCTTGGTTCTTAATTCCCCTCCCAGGGGAAACATCCTACCTGCACCCACAGGACGGCACAGTGGCTCAGCGGTCAGTGCTGCTACCTCACAGCACCAGGGACCTGGGTTTGATTCCACCCTCAGGCGACTGTCTGTGTGAGTTTGGACATTCTCCCCGAGCCTGCATGGGTCTCCTCCCACAGTCCAAAGATGTGCAGGCTAGTTGGATTGGCTATGCTAAATTGTCCCATAGTGTTCAGGGATGTGTAGAATAGGTGGGCTATAGGGATGGGTCTGGTTGGGATGCTCTGAGGGTCAGCATGTACTTGTTGGGCTGAAGGACCTGTTTCCACACAGTTGGGTTTCTGTGAATGATACCCTTTCCATTCCTTTAAGTATTTTTTAGACTTGAATGAAATTACCCCTCATTTTTTTGAAAATTTAGGGAATAAAAGGCCCAGTTTGGCTAATTCCTCTCCACAGGTCAGTCCCCCTACCCCGGGAACAAGTCTGGTGAACCTTCATTACACTCTCTCTTATGGAAATTATACCCTTCCTGAGATAAGGCAACCAAAAGCAAGAGGTAGACCAGCTAGTGGGAAGGATTTTACTGGGAAGGAACCAAGGGATCGGTTAAAGTGTGTTTGCTTTAATGCAAGGAGTATCAGGAATAAAAGTGATGAACTTAGAGCATGGATCAGTACCTGGTGCTATGATGTTGTGGCCATAACAGAGACATGGGTTTCTCATGGGCAGGAATGGTTGCTGGATCTTCCAGGGTTTAGAACATTTAAAAAGAATAGGGAGGGGGGAAAAAGAGGAGGGGGTGTAGCACTACTAATCAGAGAGGGTATCACAGCTACAGAAGCTTCCATTGTCGAGGAAGATCTGCCTACTGAGTCAGTATGGGTGGAAATTAGGAACAGCAAGGGAGTAGTCACCTCGTTAGGGGTTTACTGCAGGCCCCCCAATAGCAGCAGGGAGATTGAAGAAAGCATAGGTCGACAGATTTTGGAAAAGTGTGCACGCAGTAGGGTTGTTGTAATGGGTGACTTTAACTTTCCTAATATTGATTGGAACCTCCTTCGAGCAGAAGATTTGAATGGAGCTGTTTTTGTAAGGTGTGTTCAGGAGGGTTTCCTAACGCAATACGTTGACAGGCCGACGAGGGGAGAGGCCATTCTAGACTTGGTGCTCGGAAACGAGCCGGGGCAGGTTTCAGATCTTGTGGTGGGAGAGCATTTTGGTGATAGTGACCATAACTGCCTCACATTCTACATAGCTATGGAGAAGGAGAGGATTAGGCAAAATGGGAGGATATTTAATTGGGGAAGAGGAAACTATGATGAGATTAGACATGAGTTAGGAAGCATGGACTGGGAGCAGTTGTTCCATGGTAAGGGAACTATAGACATGTGGAGACTGTTTAAGGAACACTTGTTGCGCGTGATGAGTAAATATGTCCCTCTGAGACAGGCAAGAAGGGGTAAGATAAAGGAACCTTGGATGACGAGAGCGGTGGAGCTTCTTGTGAAAAGGAAGAAGGTAGCTTACATAAGGTGGAGGAAGCTAGGGTCAAGTTCAGCTAGAGAGGATTACACGCAGGCAAGGAAGGAGCTCAAAAATAGTCTGAGGAGAGCCAGGAGGGGGCACGAGAAAGGCTTGGCAGAAGGAATCCGGGAAAACACAAAGGCATTTTACACTTACGTGAGGAATAAGAGAATGATCAAAGAAAGAGTAGGGCCGATCAGGGATAGCATAGGGAACTTGTGTGTGGAGCCTGAGGAGGTAGGGGAAGCCCTAAATGAGTTTTTTGCTTCTGTCTTTACGAAAGAAACAAACTTTGTAGTGAATGAAACCTTTGAAGAGCAGGTGTGCATGCTGGAATGGATAGAGATAGAGGAAGCTGATGTGCTGAAAATTTTGTCAAACATTAAGATTGACAAGTCGCCAGGCCCGGACCAGATTTGTCCTCGGCTGCTTTGGGAAGCGAGAAATGCAATTGCTTCGCCACTAGCGAAGATCTTTGCATCCTCGCTCTCCACTGGAGTTGTACCTGAGGACTGGAGAGAGGCAAATGTAATTCCTCTCTTCAAGAAAGGAAATAGGGAAATCCCCGGCAATTATAGACCAGTAAGTCTCACGTCTGTCGTCTGCAAGGTGTTAGAAAGGATTCTGAGGGATAAGATTTATGACCATCTGGAAGAGCATGGCTTGATCAAATACAGTCAACACGGCTTTGTGAGGGGTAGGTCATGCCTTATAAACCTTATCGAGTTTTTTGAGGATGTGACTAGAAAAGTTGATGAGGGTCGAGCTGTGGATGTGGTGTATATGGACTTCAGTAAGGCATTTGATAAGGTTCCCCATGGTAGGCTCATTCAGAAGGTCAGGAGGAATGGGATACAGGGGAACTTAGCTGCTTGGATACAGAATTGGCTGGCCAACAGAAGACAGCGAGTGGTAGTAGAAGGAAAATATTCTGCCTGGAAGTCAGTGGTGAGTGGGGTTCCACAGGGCTCTGTCCTTGGGCCTCTACTGTTTGTAATTTTTATTAATGACTTGGATGAGGGGATTGAAGGATGGGTCAGCAAGTTTGCAGACGACACAAAGGTCGGAGGTGTCGTTGACAGTGTAGAGGGCTGTTGTAGGCTGCAGCGGGACATTGACAGGATGCAGAGATGGGCTGAGAGGTGGCAGATGGAGTTCAACCTGGATAAATGCGAGTTGATGCATTTTGGAAGGTCGAATTTGAAAGCTGAGTACAGGATTAAGGATAGGATTCTTGGCAGCGTGGAGGAACAGAGGGATCTTGGTGTGCAGATACATAGATCCCTTAAAATGGCCACCCAAGTGGACAGGGTTGTTAAGAAAGCATATGGTGTTTTGGCTTTCATTAACAGGGGGATTGAGTTTAAGAGTCGTGAGATCTTGTTGCAGCTCTATAAAACTTTGGTTAGACCGCACTTGGAATACTGCGTCCAGTTCTGGGCGCCCTATTACAGGAAAGATGTGGATGCTTTGGAGAGGGTTCAGAGGAGGTTTACCAGGATGCTGCCTGGACTGGAGGGCTTATCTTATGAAGAGAGGTTGACTGAGCTCGGTCTCTTTTCATTGGAGAAAAGGAGGAGGAGAGGGGACCTAATTGAGGTATACAAGATAATGAGAGGCATAGATAGAGTTGATAGCCAGAGACTATTTCCCAGGGCAGAAATGGCTAGCACGAGGGGTCATAGTTTTAAGCTGGTTGGTGGAAAGTATCGAGGGGATGTCAGAGGCAGGTTCTTTACGCAGAGAGTTGTGAGAGCATGGAATGCGTTGCCAGCAGCAGTTGTGGAAGCAAGGTCATTGGGGTCATTTAAGAGACTGCTGGACATGTATATGGTCACAGAAATTTGAGGGTGCATACATGAGGATCAATGGTCGGCACAACATTGTGGGCTGAAGGGCCTGTTCTGTGCTGTACTGTTCTATGTTCTATGTTCTAAAACTATGTACAATATTCCAGGTGGGGACTAACTAAACTCCTGTACAATTAAGGCAAGACTTTGCTACTCCTATACACATATTCTCTTGCAACAAAGGCTAAATTTCTATTTGCTTTCCTAATGGCTATGAGCCACTGTCTGTTAGCCTTCAGTCACTTATCAATAACAGCACCTGGGTCTATTGGCCCATTTCCCCTTGCCAATCTCTTACCATTTAATAAATAATGTACACATCCATTCCTCCAACCAATGTGGGTAACCTCATACATTTCTACCTTGTACCGGCAATGCCACTGGACTACCAATCCAGAATGCCAAGCTGATGCTCTAGGGACACGGTTCACAGCTCAATATGGCAATGGATGGAATTTAAATTCAATTCATGAATCAGGAATCAAAATCTCATCTCAATAATAGTGACCAGGATAACTACTGTCGATTGCTGTACAAATCCCCCTGGATTACTGGTGGCCTTTAGGGAGGGAAATCTGCCATCCTCACCTGGCCTGGCCTACATGTGACTCCAGATCCACATCTTACCCACCCTCTGCAGTGGTTCAACAAGGCACTTTGTTTGAGGGGCAATGGAAGATGGACAACAAATGCCTGTGACACTCACATCGCGCGGACAAATAAAACAACGCAATTAAAGCTGCAGGGAGTAACAACTGGCATTTATACGATACCTTTGATGAACTAAACATATTCACAGGAGTGAATGGAATTTTGATACTGAGCCCAAGGGCAGGTGAGCGAAAGCTTGTTGTAAGGGGAGATTGAATGGGGGAGAGAGGCTGAAGGTTTAGGGAGAGAATTCCAGAGCTTAGGGCTCAGTTATCCCCAATGAGGGAGCGATGGATAGTAAGGATGTTTAAGAAGGTCAGGATCAGAAAGTTGCAGACATGTCGGGAAGGTGAGGATTCTAGAGGCGGTCACAGAGACTGGGAGGGGAAGGCCGGGAAGGAGTTAGACAGTGAGGAAGAGCATTTTAACATTAGCAGCCTGTTTCATGGGCAGCTAAAGAAGTTCAGTGAGATAGTGGGGTATTGGTGTGAATTGGAAGGCAGGGAGAATGTTTCCAGCTGGTTTTTTGGGTGGTGGAATGTGGGTGGCCAGCCACACAGGGGCTGCTGAAATAGTCAAGTCTGTACAATATTTATAAATAACAGTGATGTTCAATTCATGAGCAATTTGAGCAGCCCAGCTTGGAGCTTAATGTTTCCATTACTCAGAGCCTGGAATAGCACCATCTCACTCATCACAATTTGACATGTCCTTTAGTGTAACCTCGCTTGCACCTTCTGCTTAAGCCTGACCTTTTGGCTTTGCTGGGAATTAAATCTTGACTCTCCGAAGCTTTTAACGAAATGTCATTTCAGAACGACGGAGGAAGGGGTGGTCCCTGTCAGAGCTTTCAACTCAAGGGCTGTATTTTACTCATCTCCCAGGAGGGGAGAAGAATGATATTTGCTAATCTCAGTATACAGAGGGAGCAGCACGATTGAATCAATCTAGACACACACTTTCTGTATGAGTTATGGGCAATTGTCAAGCACAAAAGCTTATTTTAATAAAAAAGGTGGAGTTTAAAGTCAGAAAATGATCCCGATATGATTCTGCCCTATATGTTCACTGATATTTTCATGTATTGGGTGTAATGTATGTTCTGACAGCGTCACCCTCCCCCGACAGTTAGATATCAAGACAATGCAAGGAGGCTACAGTGAGATAGAGACAGGTTGTGAGGGTGTGCACACATGTGGCAGATGGATAAAATGGGGGACATTGTGAAGTTATCCACAGAAAGTGCTGGCAAAACCGCAGGTCTGGCAGCAGCTGTGGGAAAGGAATGGAGTTAACCTTGTGGAGTCATAAGGCATATCCAAAGCATCCGTGCTGACCATAATCCCAAACTAAACTAGTCCCACCTGCCTGCTCCTGGCCCATATCCCTCCAAACCTTTCCCTATTCATGTGCTTCTCCAAATGTCCTTTAAATGCTGTAACTTTACCTGCATCCACCACTTCCTCTGGAAGTTCATTCCACACAAACTACTCTCTGTGTAAAAACATTGCACGTCTTTTGTAAAACTTCCTCCTCTCACCTTAAAAATATGTCCCCTCGTTTTGAACTCCCAACTTGAGGGAAAAGACCCTTGCTATTCACCTTGACTGTGAAGGCAAGTGTGCTAAACATCTTCTTAACTACCCTGTCTACCTGTGACACAAATTCCAAAGAATTGAGTACCTGAACTCTTAGGTCTCTCTGTTTTACAACCTGGCTGTAAAGAAGAGCCACATCAGACTCAAAATATTATTGCTACTTCTTTCTCCACAGATGCTGTCAGTTTCCCTAGCACTTTCTGTTTTTCCTTCAGATCTCCAGCAGCAACACTACTTTTATTTTATGTGAAGCTATCCGGTTTGATATAATTTTTTTGGAAAATCATTATAATGTTTGAACAATGAAGGGCTGAGAAATATTTGCATTCAGACAGACCTTGTACATGAATCTCAGAAAGTGAACATGAAGATGCTGCAAGCAATTAGCAAGGCAAATGATGTTGGATTTTTATTACAATGTGATGGGAGTGTAAGAGTAAAGATGTCTCAGTGCAATTATGCAGAGTACTGGAGAAGCTACACTGGGACCACCCAATGCAGTTTTGATCTCCTGCTCAAAGCAAAGGCTCAAAGACATTGTCCCAATGTCATTAGAGAGACAGAGAGAGGTGTGGAGATTTACCTGAGGGGCACCATGCTGCAGGTGAAGGGTGAAGTTGAGAAGGTAGGGTGTTCAAAGTGATCTCAGCTAGGATGGAAATTGAACCTGCACTGTTGGCATCATGCAATTGCCATTCAGCCAACTGAGCCAACCAGCTGACCCCCACTATCCAAGGGAATACATCCTTGCCCTTAAGGGAGCACAACAACCCAAGCTGGATTTTGGAATTAGTTGCAAAACCAAACTTGCTGGAAAAGCCCAGTAGCCTTCCAAACTCAGTTCTGAGGAAGGGGCATGGGAACCGAAACCTTAACTCTGTTTTTCTCTTCACAGTCGCTGCCAAACTTGCTGGGCTTTTCCAGCAATTTTGTTGTTGTTCATGATTTACAGCATCCACAGATCTTTCGGGGGTTTTTTTGGAGTTAGGAGACTGTTCTGTAGGAAGCAATTATGTAGAATAGGCCATTCCTAAGAGTTTGGAAGAATGACTGAATCTCCCACTGCCAACATCTGGCGGGTTACCATTGACTAGAAACAGACTGGACTAGCCATATAAAACTGTCACTACAGGAGCAGGTCAGAAGCTAGGAATCCTGCAGCAACTCACCTCCTGACTCCCCAAAGCCTGTCTACCATCTGCAAGGCACAAGTCAGGAGTGTGATGGAATACTCCCCACTTGCCTGGATGAGTGCAGCTCCAACAACACTCAAGAAACTTGACACAGTCTAGGACAATGCAACCCACTTAGTAGGCACCAAATCCACAAGCATCCACTCCCTCCACCACCGACGCTCAGTAGCAGCAGTGTGTACCAACTACAAGATGCACTGCAATAAATCACCAAAGATCCTTCCAAACACATGACCACTTCCATCTAGAAGGACAAAGGTAGCAGGTACTTGGGAACACCACCCCCTGCAAGTTCTCCTCTAAACCATCCATCACCCTGACTTGGAAATCTATCGCTGCCCCTTCAGTATCACTGGGTCGAACTCCTGGAATTCCCTTCCTAAGGGAATTGCTGGTCTACCAACAGGACACAGACAGCAGCTCACCACCGCCTTCTCAAGAGGCAAATAGGGATGGGCAACAAATGCTGGCCCAGCTAGTGACACATGTCCCCTGGACAGATAAAAAAATTTTAACAGATGAAATTGGAAGGTGGCAAGAACTGGAGCTGGAGGAACACAGCAGGTCAGGCAGCATCAGAGGAGCAGGACAGTTCTGATGAAGGGTCGAAAACGTTGGCTTTCCTGTTCCTCTGATGCTGCCTGACTGGCTCTGTTCCTCCAGCTCCTCACTGTATTGATAGAAACAGATAAAATTTTTGGTCAATTATTTTAATATCTTCTCACACTGTGTCAAAACTGTGTGGTAGCTCTCCAAGGCAATGCGCCTTTAGTTTCCATCCTACACTCTAGAATTACATCCACAAACCTCTCCATCTCAATGTTATGTTCTTAAAGTCATCCTGAAACCTAACTCTTTAACCAGGATATTTGTTACCTATCCTAAAGTCCATTTCTTCCACTAAACATCAGTTTCTTTTGTCAACTGTGTTCCTCTGAAATGCAGTAGGATTTTTTGCTGTGTTAAAGGTATTACATAAATGCAGACTATTGCTGGCCTAAAGAAATTCCTTTGGACATGTTTGGATTTTTGAGTTGAACGGAAGATACTTACATTCTGCCAGCATCCCTACTTCCTTGCACTTCCTTAGGCGGCATTCCTGGCATCTCCGTCTCATGTACATGTCCATCTCACAGTTCCCTCCATTCTTACACTTGTACACCGCATTCTTAGTGATACTGCGACGGAAGAATCCTAGACGGGAATATTTAAATGAAGAAACTTTGAGAAACATGTTGTATAGCTCAGTCCGTACAAGTTCACCTTTGCTCAGGTCAATAGAAGTTCATTGAAATAGACTGAACTTCAGTGAAAACAATAACCCTGTTGAAAAGAGAAGTGAGTTGCTGAAGCTTTCCATGTCACACTCACCAGGACAAATGCAAAATGCCAAATTTTAAACAATCACAACTATTTGTACTACAGGACAAAAGTGTGCTAACTGGTTAGCATGTCAACTCTGAATGGCTGTTCTTTTGCTATGGCAACAGCAAAGAATTATGGGCTCCCCGAACTCCCAGGTAATTCACAGTAGGCACAAAGATTAGATGTAGTCCTTTTGGCTGCAGAGAATGTATCCTTGCATGTAAATATAGAACACTTCCAGCAAGCATTAATAAGTTATATTACAAGCTTATAGAACAGTACAGCACAGTACAGGCCCTTCGGCCCATAATGTTGTGCCGACCTGTTATCCCAGTCTAAGGTCAAACTACCCTGCATACCCTACATTTTGCTATCATCCGTGTGCCTATCCAAGAGTCACTTAAATGTCCTAATGTATCTGACAGTTATGTAATCAAATAGTGTGGTTATGTAATAGAAGGCTAACAGAAAACCAGACTGTTGATTTTATGGAATTAAACTTTTTTTAAGTTTGGTCAAAGGATAGTTTAACTTTGAATATTACTGCAGACACAATACCATTGGAGTGTGACCTGGATTACAATCTCACACCTCAGAATGGGCACATACCTGAGCCAAAGACCCTCCAACTTAACTCAACCTGGGACACACTCAAATACTTAGAAGCTGAGGCACAAGAGTAAAACATGATCAGAAATCTAACAGAGATTTTCAGTTTGATGCAACCCATGTTAAACTGGTGTTGGAGAAACCTTTTGGTTACCATTCCTGTAATTGATAGTGATCCACAATGTAAGTTTAAAGCTCATCCAGTAAGTTGTGAATCTCAACCTATTAGTACTACAGGGACATAGTAATGGAGTGGCGATATAACTAGATTGATAACTCAGGGGAATGTGAGATTAAATCCCTCCACGATTTGATAATCTGGTGGAAATTTACAAATGTCTGAATTAGGAACACTCGGTCTTACAAATGAAGTCCCATACAGAGGTGTATTAACGTTATTTGATATCAGTTTTAAAGATCTGACTTGTGAAAGTTTCCTTACATCTATGAATGGTCTCTTTACCTTGTACTGCATTGTGTTCCAAATTGTGTACAAATTGCTTTACAAATGGACCAAGAACACAACCCATTCACAACCTGGGGACTGTATCTGTGAAAGCGACCTTGAAGTATTGGTTGCAGTAAACATTCAACTGAGTCATAGCTATAGAAGTTTTCAGCAAGAGAAAGCCCCTTTGGTCTGCACTAGTTAAAAACATCCACCTCACTATTCTAACCCCATTTTCCAGCACTTGGCCTGTAGCCTTGCATGCCTTAGCATTAAATATCTTTTTAATGTGATAATGGTTTCTGCCTCTCCCTTCCTTACAGGCAGTGAGATCCACCCTCTGGTAGAAGATTTTTCCTCATTTCTCTAACTGATTTAAAATTTTATACTTCTCAATCATTGCCCCCCTCAGCCTCCTGAGCTCCAAGAAAAACAATCCCAGGCTATCCAATCTCTCTTACATGGCAACATCCTGGTAAATCCCCTCGGCACTCTCCCCAGCACTATCACAGCCTCCTATAATGTGGATTCCAGAACTGCATACAATACTCCAGCTATGGCCTAACCAATGTTTTAATTGTGTGCTGTAAAGGGAAGGAAGTGTACCTCATCCAGTCTGGCTTTTATGCGAGACCCACCACAATCTATGCTTTTTAAACAACCGGTTAAAACATGCCTCTGGAGCAGGTGGCACTTGAACACAGCCTCCTGGCTCAGAGATAGGGACATTATCACTACACCACAAAAGCTCACCCATTCCAACATAGTTGACTCTTAACTGTTCCCTAAAGGGGCCCAGGAAATCACTTCATTGTATCAACCCTTCCTCCATCAGGAATTTAAAGAGAGGGCCTCATATATCACCAGCCAAACAGAACCAGGGGTGGCAAAAGATACAGTTTTGATAAGGAAATTAAAATTAAATGCAGCCTTGCTGTTGGTCTGCGCTTCTCAAGAGAAATTTTCATTCTTTAAAAGCAGAGTAACAGCGAAGAAAAATTCCCAGAGTCAGAAAATTGTGAGTTAAAACTCCAATTCAGGCCCTTTACCTCATCACCTACAGCTACACTTGGATACAGCAATGATCCAATATCCAAATTTCATCCCCCTTAGCATCAAGACTGAGCCAGATTTTGGATTTCTCACGTTTCGGATAATCCTGCATCAGATGGGAGAGGTGACCAGGTGTTTTCTTTTGAACTATTTGCAGGATTGAGACCTGACCTGGGGTTAGCAACACACCATTGCCAGGATCTCAAAGCCTCTCAACAGAATGAAACCACCACTGACCTAATGCTCTCCACTCCCAACCACCACTTGCACGCTTCACTCCCACCCTCCACTCCCACACACACTCTCACCCTCCATCGACGCTTCACTCCTGCTTTCCACTCCCACCCTCACTCTCACCCTCTACTCGCATGCTTCACTCCCAACCACCACTCCCACTCTTCACTCCCACCCTCCAGTTCCACGACCTACTCCCACCCTCTACTCCACCCTCTACTCGTATGCTGTCTTCCCAATCACCACTCACACCCATATTCCACTCCCAAACTCCACCACCACCCACTATTCCCACCCTCCACTCCCACACTGCACCCCCACCCTCCACGCCCAACCTCCACTCCCACCCTCACTCCCAACCTGTAGTCCCACCCTCCACCACCACCCACTACTCCCACCCTCCAATCCCACACTGCACTCCTACCCTCCACTCCCATCCTCCACTCCCCCCCTGTAGTCCCACCCTCCACCCCCATCCTTAACTCCCATGCTCCACTCCCAACACCCAATCCCACCCTCCAATCCCAGCCTTACTCCCACCCTCAACTCCCACCATCCGCTCCCATTGTCCACTCCCAATCCCCACTCCCAAAGTCCATTGCCACCCTCCACTCCCTCCCTCCATTCCCTCCCTCCATTCCCTCTCCCACTCTTATGATCCACTTGCTGCAATTTAGTGAAAATACATACAGGAAGTTTCCTGTTCTAGTTGGAAGGATCCAATGGATCTAATTCTGTCTAACACAGCTGGGATAGGTTAGGGTTAGGGTTAGGGTTAGGTTTAGAGTTAGGGTTAGGATTATGGTTAGGGTTAGGATTAGATTTAGGGCTCGTGTTAGTGTTAAATTTATGGTTAGAGTTAGGATTCGGGTTAGATCTAACACAGCTCTGTCACCCTCACTCTAACTGCAAGTTCCCCTACCTTACCCCTCCCAGGACCACGTTCCCTCATGGAGAGGATTTCCAACTCTATTCCATTAGAATAGATAGCTTCACGTCCAGATAATCCGGTGGGGCAATGTAGGGGAGAACGGTATTGGGTGATGAGATGTGATGCCAGTTCTTAAAATGTCACAGTGGATTCAGGTCCTGTGTGTGCCCGAATCTCACTGACTCTGCCCTTTGGGATTCACCGGAGACTGCTTCAATCCAGATCTCACTTCTTTCAGGGAGCAAATCTGATTTTTGGACAGTGGGATTTTTAGTAACTATTGTGCATTTTCAGAGGTGGTTGATCAAATGAGGGCTCCCTTGCTCTCTCAACTGAACGTAAAAGTTTCCACATCACCATTTTGAAAAAGAGCACAGATGTTCTTGCCAGCGATTGACCAATATTTATCTCTCAATCAACATCAGATAATGGCCTAATCATTATCACTCTGGTGCCTATTGGAACATGCTGTGTGCAAATTGGCCATAATACAATGGTGACTGCACTTCCCAAGTGTTTCATTGGCTATAAAGCTCTTTGGAACATCTTGAAATCGTGGAAAGTGCTCCAAAAATGTAAGATATTTTTTTTTTTAAATTGTCTGATGCAGTCGGTGACCTGCAACCCTCTCCTTTACAGAGAGTGCTGATTAACATTGAAGATAGTTACACTTTAAACACAACATGCATTAATATTATTGAAATTAGCAAACTCTTGGCTAACAAGCAAACAAAGCAGAAGTGAATAGCAGTTCATTGGCTCAAACCAGCAATTTAACTAATGAAGCATCAACACTACCATATGAGTCCTGAATACAAGAGATTATATCCCTTTTAAGTCAACTGTTAAACCCCTCTGAGAATTATTGGTTCTCTTCCATCAATTATGACAGTTATGTAAAAAAATGTGATTTGTTGTAAAATTTTAAACTGCTTTAAATTTTAATCGTTTAGAGTCACATCGTTTAGAGTCCCTACAGTGTGGAAACAGGCCATTTGGCCCAACAAGTTCACACTGCCCCTCTGAAGAGCATTCCACCCAGACCCATTCCCCTAAGCCTGCATTTCTTATGTCTATCCCACCTAACTTAAACATCCCAGAAAACTACCGGCAATTAAACACAGCCCACCTGAGCTAACCAGTGCATCTTTGGACTGTGGGAGGAAACCCACGCAGACACGGGGAGAATTTGCAAACTCCACACAGACAGCTGCTTGAGGGTGGGATTGAACCCAGGTCCCTGGTGCGGTGAGGCAGCAGCGCTAACCGCTGAGCCACCGGGCCGCCCCTAGGTGCAGGTAAGATGTTTCCCCTGGGAGGGGAATGAAGAACCAAGGTGCAGAATTTCAGTATGGGGGAAACCACTTGAGACAGAGGTAAGAAGAATATTTTTCAGAATTCTATACCCCAGAGGGCTTTGGAAACTCAATCTCTGAGTATGGTTAATGTAGATGTTTATTGATTTCCAAACACCAATGGTGTGAAGTGGTAATACAGGGAAAAGACATTGAATTTAGACGTATTGTCTAATTGAATCCTGACACTGTAAAGGCAGGCCATATGGCCCATCGAGTCCATGCTGATCCTCTGAAGAGCATCCCACCCACATGCACCCTATCCCTGTATTTCCCATAGCCAATCCACCTAACCTGCACATCTTTGTGGGATTGTTGGACTGTGGGAGGAAACCAGAGCACCCAGAGGAAACCCACACAGACATGGCGAGAATGTGGAAACTCTACACAGACAGTCCAAAGGGTGGAATTGAACCCAGGTCCCTGGCGTTCTGAGGCAGCAGTGTTAACCGCTGAGCCACCGTGCCGCCTAACTCTTTATGTTGCAATTGGCCGATATGCAGAGCTTCAATTGCCACAATAGCTAGGAATTAGACTGTGAAATGAAGGGCATTAAGAAAGATTAAATTAAAGAAATCATTGAGGTGCAGAAACAAAGGGGCCCAGGGGTGTATTTACTTAAATAGTTGACAGGGTGGGAAGGGGGTTCATAAGATATTAGGAATTTACAAATTGAGGCACTGTGTACAAAAAGCAAGTTCTGGTGAATTCTCATAAACATGGGTTCCCAGTTGTATCTGGAGTATCAGTTCTGCTCACCATGCAATGTGAAGACATTGAAAACTGTACAGAAAGATAGATGAGATAAGGCCTTTCAGTCAAAAGGTTCAGTTACTAGGACAGAGTGAGGCCCATCTCTTTGAAGAAAGCGAAATTGAGAGGAGATTTAACTGAAGCATTTAAAATCATGAAGGGACGGGAATAAAGGGAATCGGGTAAGTGCTTCAGCAACAGAAATTTGCAATGGTACGGGGCTGGAGCAGGGGAGTGAGACCAACTGGGTAGCTCTTTCAAAGAGCATAGTGGGCCAAATGGCCTCCTCCTGTGATTTAATAGAGAGAACCATTCCCAGTGAGAGATATTCAGCACTTCTTTTCCCAATCAATGGTGACAGGAGACAAACTGTTTCACACACCTCTGATGAAGGGTCGAGGCCCGAAATGTCAGCTTTTGTGCTCCTGAGATGCTGCTTGGCCTGCTGTGTTCATCCAGCTTCACACTTTGTTATCTTGGATTCTCCAGCATCTGCAGTTCCCATTATTTCTCACACAGTGAGTGGCTGGGATCTGGAATGTGCTGCCTGTGGCTGGTGGAGTCTGGTTTTATTGAGGCTTTAAAAAGGCATTGCATAGATCTCTGAAGAGAAAGTAATGTGTGGAGGACCTTACGGTGGCAGAGGGAGGATCCAGCCGACATTCTCCACTGAAGTAACAGTTAGACTGGCACCACAAGGAAAGACATTCAGTTTCAGGAGTTAGCATTAAGAAACAGAATTTCAAAGGTTGTATTTCACGAGATCTAGGTAAAGGGCATGGCTCTGTTATTGATATATGGTATTAGCATAATAAAGAAAGATGACCTAATTGCAGGAGACCAGGATGTAGAAGTGGTTTGGGTAGAGACGAGAAATGAAGAAGTCATACAAGCCCAAACCTTAAGATGGAAAATAATGGAATAATGAATAGGAGCTTGTCAGCACGGGTCTGTGATAACCATGGGGGAATTTAAATCTACAACTAGGTTACAAACTACAGTTGGGCAAAGGTAGCTTAGATGAGCACATCATTGAATGTTTTTGGGATAATTTCGTAGAAGAGAACATTCTGAAGCCAAATAGAGAGCTGGCTATACTAAACCTCCTACTGTGCAATGAGATGAGATTAATTGATAACCTCATCGTGAAGTAACAGCAACCATGACATGATTGAATTTTACATTCAGTATGAGGGAATGAGGTCAGGACTTAAACTTAAATGTATATGCATGCATGAAAGCAGAGCTGTCTAGAGTGAACTGGTAGCGTAGGGTAAGAAATTGATCATTAGCAATGCAATGGCAGACATTTACAAAGAAACAAAGAAACCTACAGCACAGGAACAGGCCCTTCGGCCCTCCAAGCCTGCACCGATCAAGATCCTCTGTCTAACCTGTCATCTATTTTCTAACAGTCTGTGTCCATTTGCTCCCTGCCCATCCATGTACCTGTCCAAATATCTCTTAAAAGACACTAACGTGTCTGCGTCTACCACCTCCGCTGGAAACGCGTTCCAGGCACTCACCACCCTCTGTGTAAAGAACTTTCTATGCATATCTCCCATAAACTTGCCTCCTCTCACTTTGATCTCATGACCCCTAGTAATTGAGGCCCCCACTCTGGGAAAAAGCTTCTTGCTGTCCACCCTGTCTATACCCCTCATGATTTTGTAGACCTCAATCAGGTCTCCTCTCAATCTCCGTCTTTCTAATGAAAATAATCCTAATCTATTCAACCTCTCTTCATAGTTAGCACCCTCCATACCAAGCAACATCCTGGTGAACCTCCTCAGCACCCTCTCCGAAGCATCCACATCCTTTTGGTAATGTGGCAACCAAAACTGCGCACAGTACTCCAAATGTGGCCGAACCAAAGTCCCATACAACTGCAACATGACCTGCCAACTCTTGTACTCAATACCCCGCCCCATGAAGGAAAGCGTGCCATATGTCTTCTTGACCACCCTATTGACCTGCTTTGTCACCTTCAGGGAACAATGGACCTGAACACCCAGATCTCTCTGTTCATCAATTTTCCCTAGGACTTTTCCATTTACTGTATAGTTCGCCCTTGAATTTGATCTTCCAAAATGCATCACCTCGCATTTGCCCGGATTGTACTCCATCTGCCATTTATCTGCCCAACTCTCCAGTCTATCTATATTCTGCTGTAATCTCTGACAGTCCTCTTCACTATCTGCAACTCCACCATTCTTAGTGTCATCAGCAAACTTGCTGATCAGACCACCTACACCTTCCTCCAGATCATTTACATATATCACAAACAACAGTGGTCCCAGCACAGATCCCTGTGGAACACCACTGGTCACAGGTCTCCAATTTAAGAAACTCCCTTCTACTACTACCCTCTGTCTCCTGTTGCCCAGCCAGTTTTTTATCCATCTAGCTAGTACACCCTGGACCCCATGTGACTTCACTTTCTCCATCAGCCTGCCATGGGGAACCTTATCAAACGCCTTACTGAAGTCCATGTATATTACATCTACAACCTTTCCCTCATCAATCAACTTTGTCACATCCTCAAAGAATTCTATTAAGTTGGTAAGACATGACCTTCCCCGAACAAAACCATGTTGCCTATCACTGATAAGCCCATTTTCTTCCAAATGGGAATAGATCCTATCCCTCAGTATCTTCTCCAGTATCTTCCCTACCACTGACGTCAGGCTCACCGGTCGATAATTACCTGGATTATTCTTGCTGCCCTTTTTAAACAAGGGGACAACATTCGCAAGTCTCCAGTCCTCTGGGACCTCACCCGTGTCTAAGGACACTGCAAAGATATCTGTTAGGGCCCCGGCTATTTCCTCTCTTGCTTCCCTCAGTAACATGGGATAGATCCCATCCGGACCTGGGGACTTGTCCACCTTAATGCCTTTTAGGATACCTAAAACTTCATCCTTCCTTATGTCAATTTGACCTAAACTAAGCAAACATCTATCCCTAACCTCAACATCCGTCATGTCCCTCTCCTTGGTGAATACCGATGCAAAGTACTCATTAAGAATGTCACCCATTTTCTCTGAATCTGCGCATAACTTTCCTTCTTTGTCCTTAAGTGGGACAATCCTTTCTCCAGTTACCCTCTTGCTCTTTATATATGAATAAAAGGCTTTGGGATTTTCCTTAACCATGTTTGCCAGCAATAGCTCATGTCCTCTCTTAGCCCTCTTAATTGCCTGTTTCAGATTCACTCTCTCATTCCCGATATTCTTCCAAAGCTTCGTCTGTCTTCAGTCGCCTAGACCTCATGTAAGCTTCCTTTTCCCTCTTGGCTAATCTCACAATTTCACCTGTCATCCATAGTTCCCTAATCTTGCCCTTTCTATTCCTCATTTTCACAGGAACATGTCTCTCCTCTCACGCTAATCAACCTCTCCTTAAAAGCCTCCCACAGATCAAATGTGGATTTACCTTCAAACAGTTTCTCCCAGTCTACATTCCTCAGATCCTGCCGAATCTTGGTATAGTCGGCCTTCTCCCAGTTTAGTACTCTACCTTTAGGACCACTCCTATCCTTTTCCATGAGTATTGTAAAACTTATGGAACTGTGGTCGCTATTTCTAAAGTAGTCCCCTACTGTAATATCAACCACCTGGCCGGGTTCATTCCCCAGCACCAGGTCCAGTATGGCTCCTTCCCGAGTTGGACTACGTACATACTGCTCTAGAAAATCTTCCTGGACACACCTTACAAATTCCGCTCCATCTTGACGCCTAACACTGAGTGAATCCCAGTCAATGTTGGGAAAATTAAAATCTCCCATCACCGCCACCCTGTTTCTCCTACACCTTTCCATTATCTGTTTGTATATTTGTACCTCTATCTCACGCTCGCTATTGGGTGGGCTGTAGTACAGCCCCAACATTGTTACTGCATCCTTCCTATTTCTGAGTTCTACCCGTATTGCCTCATTGCTTGAGTCCTCCATAGTGCCCTCCTTCAGTACAGCTGTGATATCGTCATTGACCATCACTGCAACTCCTCCACCCCTTTTACCTCCCTCTCTATCCCGCCTGAAGCATCGATATCCTGAGACAACTAGTTGCCAATCATGCCCTTTCCTCAACCAAGTCTCAGTAATAGCAATAACATCATACTTCCAGGTACCGATCCAAGCCCTAAGCTCATCTGCCTTGTCTACTACACTTCTCACATTAAAACAAATGCACCTCAGACCACCTGTCCCTTTGTGTTCATCATCTGCTCCCCGACTCCTATTCCCTTTAGTCACACTGACTCCATTATCTAGTTCCCTACAGGCTTTCGTTTCTACCTCTTTTATGTCCAATATTTGGTTCTCATCCCCCTGCCACATTAGCTTAAAGCCTCCCCTACAGCATTAGCAAAAGCACCCCCAAGGACATTGGTTCCAGTCCGGTTCAGGTGTTGACCGTCCAATTTGTAATAGTCCCACCTTCCCCAGAACTGGTTCCAATGTCCCAAAAATCGGAACCCCACCCTCCTGCACCATCTCTCAAGCCACGCATTTATCCTGGCTATCCTTTCATTTCTGCACTGACTGGCACGTGGCACTGGTAGCAATCCTGAGATTACTATCTCTGAGGTCCTACTTTTTAACTTGGCTCCTAACTCCCTAAATTCTACTTGTAGGACCTCATCCCGTTTTCTGCCTATATCGTTGGTCCCTATATGCACCATGACAACTGGCTGTTCGCCCTCCCCCTTCAGAATGTTCTGCAGCCGATCAGAGACATCCCTGACCCGTGCATTTGGGAGGCAACATACCATTTGGGAGTCCCGTTTTTGACCGCAGAACTGCCTATCTACTCCCCTTACAATTGAATCTCCAATGACTATCGCCCTTCCACTCTTTTTCCTGCCCTTCTGTGCAGCAGAGCCAGCCACTGTACCATGAACCTGGCTACTGCTGCGTTCCTCTGGTGAGCCATCTGCCCCAACAGTATCCAAAACGGAATACCTGTTTTGGAGGGAGATGACCGCAGGGGACACCTGCACTGCCTTCCTGCTCTTCCTCTGCCTTTTGGTCACCCATTCGCTATCTCCCTCAGCAATCCTAATCTGCGGTGTGACCAAATTGCTAAACGTGCTATCCACGACCCCCTCAGCATCACATATGCTCCAAAGTGAGTCCATCTGCAGCTCCAGAGCCATCATGCGGTCTAACAAGAGCTGCAGCTGGACACACTTCCTGCACGTGAAGGAATCAGGGACATCAGCCCTGATGTCTGATTAACAGTGATATTTCAAAAATACACAGGATTGATTCATTCTAACAGGTAAGGAAATGTCCAAGGGACAGACCCACTATCTGTAATTAACTAGAAATGTTGTGAGGGGAAATTATATCTAATTAATTTATTAGGGTTCTGATGTGGTGTGGAAAAATAGGAACTTTCAGTGCATGCACTTAGATTTCTAGAAGGCATTTATGCCACATCAAAGATTATTGCAGAAAGTAAAAAGTTATAGGGTTGGGATAGAGGGTAACAGATTGGCATGGGTCAGAGATGTGCTGGCTAACAGCCAATGTTTAAAAAGCATTTGGATAGGTACATGGATGGGAAGGGTTTAGAGGGATATGGACCAAATGCAGGCAATTGGAACTAACTGAGTGGGCTCCATGGTCAGCATGGACCAGCTAGGGCCGAAGGGCCAGTTTCCATACTGCATTACTCTATGATTCAATGACTCTCTAACCGGAAGCAGAGAATTGGCATAAATACATCTTTTCTTGGTTGGCGAGATATCATGAGTGGTGTGCCAAAGGGAATAGTGCTAGTGCCTCAATATTTTACAATTGATTTACAAATGATATAGATGAAGGAACCAAAAGCATGTTTGCTGATGACACAATGATAGTTAGGAATGTAAGTTGTGAAGGGACCATAAGGAAGCTACATAGTGATATAGATAGGTTACATGAGTACACAAAGATTTGGCAAATGGAGTATAATGTGGGAAAATGTGACATTGTGAATGTTGGCAGGAAAAATAATAAAGCATATTATGTAAACAGTGCGAGATGGTAGAGCTTTGAGGTGCAAAAGGGTCTAGGTGTCATGGCATATGAATCGCAAAACATTAACATACAAGTGTAGCAAGTAATTAGGATAGCTAATAGGTTATCACTTATTGTGAAGGGAATTCAATATAACAGAGAGAAGTCATGCTTCAGTTACAGGCTACTGATCAGGCCAGACTTGTATCCGCTGAAGATTAGAAAGTAAGAGGTGACTTGACTGAAATATTTAAGATTCCGAGAGGTATTGAAACATTAGATGTGAAGAGGATGTATCCTCTTTAGAAGAATGTAGAACTAGGGGTCACTAATGGTGGTCTTTTCTTCATCCGTTTAAGTTCTAAGCTCTCAAGTCATTGTCATCGAGTCACAAAATCATACAGCACAGAAACAGATCCTTTGGTCCAATCAGTCCATGTTGACCATATCCCAAACTAAACTAATCCCACCTACCTGCCATGGGCCCATATCCCACCCAACATTTCTTATTCATGTACTTAGCTAAACGTCACTTCCTCTGGAAGCTCAATCCACACATGAACCACTCTCTGTGTAAAAAAAGTTGCCTCTCGGGTCTTTTTAAAATCTTTCATCCCTTACCTTGAGATGCAAAAGGATCTGGAAATCCTTGTATATGAGCCACAAAACATTAACATGTAGGTGCAGCAAGTAATTGGGGCAGCTAACAGAATGTTACTATTTTCTATGAAGGGAATTCCCTATTTAAACTTCTTCAATCTTTAACTTGCCTCTCCTTTAAGATGATCCTTAATTCCTAGCACTTTGAAGATTTTATCACCAACATTGATAATCCTCCTTTGCACAGGCATCAGTTGTTATCTAATAATGGCCTTTGTTGAGGAATTTGCGATATTTTACAATATTAAAGGTGGTATATATAAATACAAGTGCTTGAAACATATAAAACAATCAGAGGGTTAGATAGGGTGGATAGGGAGATCCTTTTTCCTAGGATGGTGACGGCAGCACGAGGGGGCATAGCTTTAAATTGAGGGGTGAAAGATATAGGACAGATGTCAGAGATAGTTTCTTTACTCAGAGAGTAGTAAGGGAATGGAACGCTTTGCTGCAACGGTAGTAGATTCGCCAACTTTAGGTACATTTAAGTCATCATTGGATAAGCACATGGACGTACATGGAATAGTGTAGGTTAGATGGGCTTGAGATCGGTATGACAGGTTGGCACAACATCGAGGGCCAAAGGGCCAAACTGTGCTGTAATGTTCTATGTCCTGTGTTCTAAGTGGTATTTGTTGCAGACATGCTGAAAAGATGGGCCTAGTCTTCGAAGTAGCCTTGGTGATGGGGTCAGATGCTCAGTTCATCATCAAACAAAATGCCATGAACTGGTTAAGCTTTGTAAGTTTGCCTAAGGGAGGAACAGAGTTTTTAGCCGGGGAACAGAATTATTGTTGCTGTCAGCAAACAATTAATCTTTCTCTTAGAAGATCAATCACCAGATTCTCACACTCACCACACTATCCCTGTTTCACACAGAAACTCCATATTGTCTCAGTGAAAGCCCTCAATATCATTAATTCACATTACCAAAGGAACATCAGAGAAATCTCCAACTTACCATGAGGCATCAGTAGCAAAAAGACCATAAGAAATAGTAACGGGAGTAGGTTTTTTGACCCCACAAGACTGCTCCACCATCCATGGTTGATGACAGTTTCCAATCTTTTAACAAATGATCAAATATTTGACACGTTTAAGTTCATTACAGTCCAACAGTGACCTGGTTTCAATCTCCACGAAAGCACAGGAATTTGCTCCAGTGCAATCCATAATGCCATCGCATGCCTGGTCAACACTTGCTGCTAATTTCTCATCAACCTCGGTGCATTGGACATATGCATTTACCTCAGTGAATTCCAAATGTTGGGATCAGGTGACAGGCTCAATTTTTCAGGCATTACCTGACCCTGTGCTTTGTTAGAATAATGAGTATTATTTCTGCCTCATGTCTAATCAATGTGCACTCATTCTTTTTCAGCAGTCAGGAGGCACTGGTCTGAGCTATTCACAAGTTTTGTAAAAGAAGTGACTCCTCAATCATCCACTTATTGAAACACATCCTTCGCATTACAATCAGGAAGTGGTGTTGTTTGGGGAGGGGGTGTTGAACCCCTCCAATAATTAAAAGCGAAACACAAGCTCCCAATCTGTTATGGTGGGAGTAGAGGACCCTTCTCATGATTAAATCCAAAATACCTAGAGAAGTTGCTTTATCTCACCTAATCTGTTAAAATGGAGAAAACTGTTATGAGAAGGGGAGGTTAAATGAAAAAACAAATTCCTGATGTTCACTTTATAAGCAACAATTAGCCCAAACAATTAGACTTATATAGCCCAAATAGTAAGGAAAAAAAAAATTTAGTCTCTCAAAGCCCACATAGAATGTGTCTTCCAGAATACTCTGCCTTCTCCACTTTCTTTCCATAATAAATGCCTTTCTTCCATTGATCCTGCTGTCCAAAATGTTGTCTCTATGAAGGCTCTTAGAAGTGTCATGGTACCTTTTATGGATGAGATGGTGCTCTCATAGAGAGCTTAGTGATTTCTTTTGAGAACTAGATGCTTATTTCTCAGATGGCAGTTCACTCTCGCACTGATCTTCAAAAAGCCTTCTCCTTGTATACCTTGGATAACATATCAATCTTTTTATAACAGCATTGGTCTAAGCTTGTCAAAACCTTCAGATTTAAATCCAATTGGCTTTCAATCACGAAGAGCTTAGTTTAAATTAAATGGCTGATTCAAGCTGGTTGCTAAAACATCAAATCAAGCCTAAGGTTTCCAATCACACAGCCAATTGATACATATTTCATTTTTGAACTGGCTGTAAATCTCTAGCTACATGCAGACAGTTTTTTTTGCCCTGCCTTAATTTGTAAGCATAGAAAAGCACTTTATCTCTTAAAGAAACTATACACTCTACACAACTTCATAACACCTTCAGTCCTGCTTCAAAGGCTGGTGCATTAAATTCAGTACAGAAAGAGTGCCGCACTGTTGGAGGGTCAGCGCTGAGGGAGCGCCGCGCTGTCGGAGGGTCAGTACTGAGGGAGTGCCGCACTGTCGGATGGTCAGCACTGAGGGAGTGCCACATTGTCGGAGGGTCAGCGCTGAGGGAGCGCCGCGCTGTCGGAGGGTCAGTGCTGAGGGAGCTGACCATCCGACAGTGCGGCACTCCCTCAGTACTGACCCTCCGACAGCGCGGCGCTCCCTCAGCGCTGACCGTCCAACAGTGTGGCACTCTTTCTGTACTGAATTTAATGCACCAGCCTTTGAAGCAGGACTGAAGGTGTTATGAAGTTGTGTAGAGTGTATGGTTTCTTTAAGAGATAAAGTGCTTTTCTATGCTTACAAATTAAGGCAGGGCAAAAAAACTGTCTGCATGTAGCTAGAGATTTACAGCCAGTTCAAAAATGAAATATGAGGGAGCGCCGCGCTGTCGGAGGGTCAGCGCTGAGGGAGCGCCGCGCTGTCGGAGGGTCAGTGCTGAGGGAGCACCGCACTGTCGGAGGGTCAGTGCTGAGGGAGCTGGCACTGTCGGAGGGTCAGCGCTGAGGGAGTGCCTCTGCTAGGGGACTATCTTTAACTGGTGAATCCTTACGCTGAGGTACATCTTTCCTCAGAAGCGGATTCTGAATAAGAGCAGTGATGGGGCTGGGATGTGTCCTGAAACAGGATCACTCCAAATGTGACCATTTGTCCTTTTTGAGCAGTGAGGTGTGATCGGAAACATGCTGTGTGCTAATTGGATAGCTATTTCAAGAAACTTGCAGAAACGCATATACTGTCAGGCCATGGATGGAAGGGGTTAATTCTACAAGCTAACATGTTGATCCACCCACCCTGATGAAGAACACAGCTAGTGTCGTAATATGGGCTGTTTACAACTTGGCAAGGTCTGGGCAGTTATACTTGGAGACAGCCATGAATTCCACACCTTGTGTTAAAATCAGCACTCTATAACCTTTGTACAGCTGCTAAGATTTGATCAGCCTTATTCACAAAGGTACAAGTTCCGTCTGCCAGCAGTTATTTGTAGTTCATCCTCTACCTCAAAGTATCAAAAAGCCCCTCGATGCTCCCAGGAGGATGAAATGGTTGCATTCTATCTCAAAACACCAGGCATCAGTACAGCAGCAGGATGGGCTGAATATCCTCCTCTGTACTGCATCAATCAATTGTACAAGAATTTGACGTGATTTTTGGTTTATTCAGGTTCTGACTTAATTCTTAAATTTCCTACACCCTTGGCTCCATTTCTTGATAGACATTCTTGATAAATATTGCGACTAAAATATTTATTTTGAATATCAAGACTTGACTGTTAATCCTCCTCTCCCCTAAATGCTTTTGCCCCAGCTCCTAGTCTCCCCCTATTCTGACTTATGTCCGCAGAGGAGTTGCTGCATGGTAGGTCATCTGAAAATGAGAGGATTCAGCCCACTGTCAGAATTCTGTCAAGAGTGTGAAAGTCTGGCCTTAGCACTGCCTCAGCACTAAGGCTGTCTTTAAACTGCCAATGTCTGCAACACCAGGCAAACTGAATAATGTTAAGAATCAGGTAAACAGGCGTTCCAGAGAATTTTCTGTGAAAGGACACACCCATACTCTCATTTAAGGTGCAAAATACTTTTTTTTAAGTGTATGGTGTTCTCACGCAGTTAAGAGAGAGTTCTTATTGTTTGGCATCATTTTTACCCCCAGTTGAGAATGTCAACTGTTCTTGGAGCCCAGAGTGAGTGAGAATTAGAATCAGATCCATTCAAAGAGGCCATTTGGCCCTTTGAGCCTGACGCACTATCCAATAAGGCCATGGCTGATCTGATTTTAACCTCAAACTCTACACTCCTGCATCTCCCCAAGAATCTTTCATCCCCTTAGATTCTTGATGTCCATCTCCTGCTGTCTTAAGAATATTTAAAGATTCTGCATCCATTAACTTGTGAGTGAAGGAATTCCAAAGACTCATGACCCTCTGAGAGAAGAAAATGTTACCTCACCTCTGTTTTAAATGGGAAAACCCTTAATTTTAAACAGTGTCCCTTCATCCTGGCTTCTCCCACAAGGCGAAACATCCTTTCCACGTCCACCTGGTCACTCGCCTCAGGGTCATATATGTTTGAATCAAAGGTAAAGTTGTTGTCATCTTATCAGACCAGGTTGCTCTCTCATTAAAGTAAGACACCAGGCATTGGTTTTAAGCTGAGGGTCGCCATGCCTCAGGTGAGGGGAAAGGCTGAGAAGCAGAATCCTTCATGGTATTGAACCCATGCTGTTGGCATCACTTGGTACTGTAGGAAGACAGCAGCAGAGTAAAACAGTCCAGTGTTCCTCTGCTCCCCAGTTCCTTTCTCTTTTTCTTTCTTTATTTTCCGTCTTTGCTGCAGCTTTTCTTCCCCTGTTCCCAAACCCAACTTTTAACTTCTTAAACAACCCTACCTGGAGGGAATGGAGAATGGAGTCGGAGACCAGCCTGTGCAGGAGATGATTCAGAGACCAGGCCAGTTGGGGAAGCGAGTTGCGGCCAGAGCCCGGATTGGGAGCAGAGCGAGCACAGGCCGAGTCCTGGAGGTGAGTGGGGGCTGGAGCCTGGAGCGGGAGCAGAGCGAGTGCAGGCCGAGGGCTGGAACCTGGATTGGGAGCAGAGCGAGCGCAGGCTGGCCAGTAGAGGGGATTTGGGTGTGGGGCTCATGGGGGCGGCGGGGAAGGGGATTCCTGGAGATGAGTGAGACGGAGACCAGAGCGTGGAGGCAGCGAGGCCTCATGTTCTGAAGCCTGGTGGGCACGGACTTGATGAGAAAGGACGAGAACTTGAGTCCTTTAAAGACACTTTTTATTATCATTCTGGACTTTGTAAACTCTGTGTTCCCATGCTGGTCTATCTGTTTTTATTATTTCAGTTCTGGAGCAACACTTATAGTATCTTTACCAAGGTACCCTGTACTGAGGATGATGCTGAGGATGCATGTGACAATAAAGGCTATTCCTATTCTATTCCTACTGCCAACCAGCTAGCCAACTGAGCTAACCGACCCCTATTTTTCAATTACTTAACCTTGACTCTTCCAAAATTCAAAGGTCACATGAACAAAAACAGAAGTTGCTGGAAAAGCTCAGCAGGTCTGGCAGCATCTGTGCAGAAAAGTCAGTTAATGTTTCGGGTCTGGTAGCCCTCGCTCAGAACTGATGGTAGCTAGGGAAATGCTGGTTTTTATGCAGGAGATAGGGAGGGGGAAGGGGGTAAGGAGTAAATGATACGTAGGGATAGTGCACAAAGAGATACAGCAGCAGTTGGATAGACAAAGCAGTTGATAATGAGATAGTAGGAGCTGCAGATGCTGGAGAATCTGAGATAACAAGGTGTAGTGCTGGAGGAACACAGCAGGCCAGGCAGCATCAGAGGAGCAGGAAAGCTGATGTTTCGGGCCTTGACCCTACTGGAAAATCTGATTTTCTAAAGAAGGGTCTAGGCCCGAAACGTCAGCTTTCCTGCTCCTCTGATGCTGCCTGGCCTGCTGTGTTCATCCAGCTCCACATCTTGTCATCTCAATTGATAATGATCTGGTTGGGAGGGTGAATAGTTGTTAATGGAGATTGTTAGTGACTAACAACAGGGGGTGTGTAATGGCAGGCTGCACAATAACAAGACCTGGTGGGTGAGGTGGGGGGGATGAAGAAATGGGAGAGTTCAGGCCCTAAAATTATTGAGCTCGATATTGAGCCCGGAGGGCTGTCGGGTCCCCAAGTGGAAAATTAAATGCTGTTCTTCCAGCTTGTGCTGAGCTTCGCTGGAACACTGTTACAAGCCAGAGACAGAGATGTTGGCCAGAGAGCAGTGCTAAAGTGACAGACAACAGGTAGTTCAAGGTCTTTTTTTTCTTGGGCAGAAAGTAGATGTTCTGTGAAGCAGCCACCTAGTCTACACTTTGTTTCCCCCATGTAGAAGAATCCATTTGTGTGCAGTGAATGTAGTAGGTTAGATTGTGTGAGTTGCAGGTAAACTGCTGCTTCACCTGGAAGGTACGTTTGGGCCTTTGGACACTGGGGAGGGAGGAGGTAAATGGGCAGGTGCTGCACCTTTGCCAGTTACAGGGGAAGGTGCCTTAAGGCTGTGAGAAGGTGTTGAGGGTGAAAGAAGAGTGGACCATTATGTCCCAGAGGGAATAAGGTGAACAAGGGAGAGGAGGGGAACATGTTTCTGATGGTGGCATCATGCTGGAGGTGGTGAAAATGCCATCTGATGATCTACTGGATGTGGATGCTGGTGGGATGGTAGGTGAGGATAAGGGGAACACTATCACTGTTGCGGGAGGGAAGAGAAGGGGTGAGGGTAGAAGTGCGAGAGATGGATTGGACCCAGATGAGGGCCTTGTCGACAACAGAGCTGGGGAATCCTCAGTTGAGGTAGAAGGTGGACATTTTGGAGGCTCCCGTGTTGATGTTGGCCTCATCTGAACATGTGCAATGGAGACGAAGGAACTGAGAGAATGGGATGGAGTTCTTACAGGAAGCAGTGTGAGGATGTATAGTCTGGGTAGCTGTGGGAGTCAGGGGGTTTATAGTGGATATTAGTGGCCAGTCTATCCCCAGAAAGGAGATGTTGAGGAAGTGAAGGGATGAGTCAGAGATGTTGACGAAATGAAGGGATGAGTCAGAGATATACCAGGTGAAAATGAGGACAGGGTGGAAATTGGAAGCAAAATTGACCAACTTTTCCAGTTCCAGACAAGAGAGGGGAGCAGCACCAATGATATCATCAATATATTGGAGAAAAAGTTGTATGTGGGGGTCGGAATAGGACTGTATTAAGGAATGTGCCCCTCCCCCTACTCTATCGTCTGCAATATAAACCGACATTTTCCTAGCTACAATCAGTTCTGAGACCTGCTGAGCTTTTTCAGCACCCTCTGTTTTTGTTCTTGATTTACATCGTCTGCAGTTCATTTGGTTTTTATTCAGAAGATACGAGCCTGGTCTGTCTGGCCTTTTCTTACAAGGCAACCCACTCACTGTAGATCTGAACTGGTTTTCAGCAAGGGATTTGCATCGGGAGCGAATGATCCCAGGCTCTTTGGAAACCTTCTCCAACAGATTAGGCTCCAGATCCAATGAGACCCAAAGTGCAGAGATGGGAATTCCAGCACTGGATTCCTAGAAAACACCACCCACATGAGAGGAGGATATTGTAAATGGTGAGGGTGCAGCCATGTAGCCTTCCCTGAAGCCTACTCCAAAGAGGGTCATAGAAAGATAAAAACTGCGAGGAAGCAATGGCAAATTGATTTACTTTTTCGAGGAAAATCAATTCATGCAAGACCTGAGCTAGGATCTGCCTTGGTTACAATATATTGGGTGGCAGCATGAAAATATTGTATTTCGGTCCAAAATGGATCAGTCAGCCACTAAAGTCAAAAATGAACATTGGACTCAGAGTGCCATGAACAGAAACATCCAAGATTTAAAGAGCTGAGTGCTCTCCCTCTTTGCCAGAGCACTTACAAACCTATCAGCAATGCCACTATGTTGTGAAAAAAACAAATAGTGACTTCACCTTCTGTAACAAGCAATTTGTTCTGCTGCTGGCTGCAATTTGTGAGGAGTTAATATTTGCTGTGGATGATTAATCTGCCAAAGGAGTCTCACACCTCTTAATTTCTCTGAAAAGAGAGTTGCAAAATTTTGGCCCCCACTCACTTTCCCAGTCAGAGTGAAAAAAGCTCTTATCAGATTGTAAATTTATCACAAGGACTCTGGCACAAATCCCAAGGCCACTTACTCACTGCAACTGTATAAAGATAGACAGTAGGATATTTGCTTTTCTGCCTTGTTGAAGAGAATTTAACCTGTATGTGTCAGGCACTGGAGTAGATTTTCCACTCCCTTTTCTCAGTGCATAACACTTTGGCAAGCCAATCGCCAACTTAAAAGGCATTTCTGCCAGGTATTTGTAACACGGAATTCCAAATACCACTCCTACACTCCAACCAAGCTCCTACTTGTAAGGAAAAACATGGGAGCACAGGTTCATCAGTGCAGGAGTAGGCCATTTGGCCCTTCAAGCCTGTTCCAAAATTCAATAAGATCATGACTGATCTGATTCTCATCTCATGTCCTTTTTCTTTCCTGCTCCCCACTCACTAATCAACCTTGACTTTTGTTTCAATCAAAACTCAGACTCTACCTTGAATAAATTCAGTGACTCGGCTTCTACCAGCAACTGAGGAAGGGAATGGCATGGACTAATGACCCTCTGAGGAAAGCAATTCTCCTCATCATGTTTTCAAATGGAAACCTCTTTAAGTAAAGTATGTCTCCAAGTTTTAGTCTCCTCCCTCAAGACCTTACCCTTGAATAAGATCACATTTCCTTCTTTGAAATTCCATGGACAGAGGTTGAAAACTGCTGAATCTTTCATCCCAGTGAGCCTTCCACAAGCTGTATCTAAAGCAACTACATGTTTTTTTCAAAGATAGCAGGAACTGCTGATGCTGGAGAGCCTGATATAGCAAGGTGTGGAGCTGGATGAACACAGCGGGCCAGGCAGCATCAGAGGAGCAGGAAAGCTGGCGTTTTGGGTCTGGACCCTTCTTTAGAAATGGCCGAAACGTCAGCTTTCCTGCCCCTCTGATGCTGCTTGGCCAGCTGTGTTCATCCTGCTCCACACCTTGTTATCTCATGGTACTCCAGATGTGCTCTAGCTAATGCCTGGTGCAGCTTCATCACAACATTCATACTTTGATATTCTACTCCCCTTGCAGGGCACAGTAATGTGATGAAGGGTCTAGGCCCAAACCGTCAGCTTTTGTGCTCCTGAGATGCTGCTTGGCCTGCTGTGTTCATCCAGCCTCACATTTTATTATCTTGGAATCTCCAGCATCTGCAGTTCCCATTATCTCTCACAGTAATGTTCCATTTGCCTTTCTAGTCCCTTGGTCCCCCTGCATGCTAACCTTGTGTGATTCTTTGCCAGAACTCCCAGATCCATCTGCACCTGCAGGTTCTGAAATCTCTCTCCATTTAAATGCTATATTTGTTTTATTCTTGCTATCAAAGTGGATTAGTTCACATTTATTCACAATCTACTCCCTGAAAGAAAATGGGGAGACACGTGAGGTCATCCAGTTTGGTAGCAAAAAGGCAAGACAGATTATTATCTGGCTGGTGATAGATTGGGAAAGGGGGAGGTACAACATGACCTGGGTGTCCTCGCACACCAGGTGCAACAGGTGGTGAAGAAGGTGAATGGGATGTTGGCCTCATAGTGAGAAGATTTGAGTACAGGAGCAGGAGCGTCTTGCTGCAACTGTACAGGGTCTTAGTGAGACTACACCTGGAGCATTGTGTAGTTTTGGCGTCCTTATCTGAGGAAGGATGTTCTGTCGATGGTGGGAGTTCAATGATTTACCAGATTGATTCCCGGGATGGCAGGGCTGAAGTATGAAGAGAGACTGTTTCAGTTGGGGCTATATTCACTGGGGTTTAGCAAAATGAGTGAGGTTCTCATTGAAACCTATAAAATTCTAACAGACACAGACGGAGTAACAGAGGAAAGATGTTCTTGATGACCAGAGAGCCCAGAACCAGGGATCACAGTCTAAGAAGATGGAATAGGCCATATCAGACTGAGATAAGGCAAATGTTAGTGAATGGTATCAAGAAGGAACAATACATCATTTTTAGGGCTAAAAGGATCAAAGTTATGGGGAGAAAGCAAGAACATGGGATTGAGTTGGATGATCACTCTGATCATATTGAATGGCAAAGCAGGTTTGAAGGGCTGAATGGCCCACTCCTGCTCCTATTTTCTCTATTCCTATCTGCCATCAACATCAAACATCTATGTTAGTAATTGTCTATGGATGACTCATGCAGCCTTTCGGCCCGAGGCGTCGGTTTTTCTTCTCCTCTGATGCTGCTTGGCCTGCCGTGGTCATCCAGCTCTATACCTGGTTATCTCAGATTCTCCAGCACCTGCAGTTCCTGCTATCCCAGAATAGTTCAGTGACAAATTACCATTAAATCAACCCTGGTAGCTTATTGTCACAAACTAAAGCTCAGCAGCTTCAAATCTCTCTTTGGTTTGATGAAATAAACATCTTGTCTCAGCTGGTTAAATTGCACTAGTGTAAAGTTGGCTCCACTTCAGAACAGATCATAGCCTGTTGATTCGGGAGTTCGATGGTGGGGAATGTGGGTGGTCGGGGATGTGAAAGGAGATGTGAGGGACTAGTTTTTTCACTCAGAGAGTGGTAGGAGTGTAGAAAGCACTGCCAGAGGTGGTGGTGGAGGCAGATACGATCGGGATGTTTAAGGGGCTTTTAGTTAAGCATCTGAATATGGAAGGAATGGAGAGATATGGACAATGGGAAGGCAGAAGGGATCAGTTTAATTCGGCATCATATTTGGCACAACATCATTGGCTAGGGGCTCGTTCCTGTGCTGCAGAGTTCTATGTTCTATGAGCCAGTTGCTCATGATGGGCCAAATGGCCTCCTCCTAATTGTAACAAGTTTTATAGAATCATTCCATATATCATTTCACATAATCTTCCATAGTTCAAAGAAATTTGTCTTGCATGTTTGAGAATGAAAACAAATTGTTACAAACCAGCCTGCAGTTGTAATTCAGGGTTAATAACTCCTCTAATTTAGCACAGATTTTGGCAACAATTTGCATTAATATAGTCCCATTCATGTAGTAAAGCATTCCAAAGAGTTTCATGGGAGCATTAACCAACAGAAATTGACACTGAGCCAAAGATTATGACCTTGGGAGAAGTGACCAAATTGAAGCTTTTCAGTAGTCTTTTAAGGAGCAAAGAAAGAGTAATACAGGTGGAGATGTTGAGGGTGGATATTTGAATGTATGGTTGCTAATAGTGGGGTAAAGGACGGTAAAGATATGCAAAGATTTGGAAGAGAACAGAGATCTCGGAGGACTATGCTGGAGGTGCTACAGAAATACAAAAGCGAGGTCGTGGGCCAAATTGAACAAAGGTGCACTAAGCAATCAAAGACAGCAATTGCTGGAGAAACTCAGCACATCTGGCAGCATCTATGGACAGACAAACAGAATTAATATTTCAAGTCCTTCATCAGACAGGAGATTGGAAAACTGTAGGACTGTGGACTCAAATTGTAAACCGTGTTTATATCCCCACACATGCTGCCAGATTTCCCAAGTTTCCTCAGCAAGTTCTGTTTTTATTTATTTCAAATCTCCAACATCCATAGTTCTTTGTTTTATAAAAGACGCACCTGCATGGAAACATTTCAGTTTACATGAAAAAAAAACTCATCTCATCTCATCACAAAGATTCCATTCCTTATGTAGTTCTGTGATTGTGTGCCCCCTCCTAATAGTTTATATTTGGCATGATTAATGATGCTGTTGATCAAAAGTAAATTACTTTTTATTAATTAATACTGCATCATGTCTCATTTTAGCCTCAATAAAGAAATGATCACTGCTACATTATAGTGCAAATCTTTCACAAGAAAAGTGGATAATTTACCTTCAACTTAAATTAACGTGGAGGGAATATAGATCCCTTGTGAGCTTTCACTGTGTTTTATTTTTGTATAGAGTTCCCAGCACAGAGACAGCCATGTCTGTGCTGATATTTTTACTCCAATGTTTGACCAAGTAATTAATCTTCCCAAAATCTTCCCTTCTCTTCCATTCCCTCTTGCATGTTAATCTAATATCTAATCTAATCTTCAATGTATCAATAATACTCACCTCAACCTTTTCCTACAGCAGCCAATTTCACATTCCCAACACTAAAGAAATATCTTCTGAATTCACCTGCTGGAGTAATGAGTGATTAACCTATATTTCTGGTCCCTCACTTTGAAATAACACAAATAACTTTGTTTTCAAATTACATGATCCTGGATCTTGATCACATTGCTGCTTATGGAAACTTGCTGTGTGAAAATTGGTTGCCATGTTTCCTATACTGCAACAATGACTCCAAATCAAAAAGCACTTGCTCATCATAAAATGCTTTATGTTATGGGCCAGACCAGATCCCTTCAAAATCTTTTAAGAAGGGAGCCTAGATCCTAACTTTTTCTTATTTTAAAGGCAAATGTGAAGTGCTATGTTTCAAATGTAATTTGACTGTTCAAAGTACTTGACGTTAAGCATAACACAATTTATTCACTATAGTTAAATACAACAAAAAAACTTAGAATAACAACTCTATTGGAAAACTTAACAGAATAATAGATACAGTAATTATTACAAATTAATTGTTCCAGTACAGTAACATCCTGTAAACACAGTCTGTGGCAAAAGCTCAAGTTTATGAATCGGATTTTGTCTCACATGCGGTCAGGCAGCTTAGGAAGAGAACACTCAACTTTTGGCTGTAATCGAGAAAAGGAAAAGTACCTTCCACTTCTTCAAGCCCACAACAGCAACTGCTGAAAGCTAACTAAAGATCCTTTATCGGTGAGAGCTTGACCACACCCATTCAGGCTGCTTCTATTGTTCCAACGTTAAAAGAAAAATAAGGCCACACAAGTTGCTTGACTTCTCCCAGTCTGTCCCCTGGTCTCTCTCTAAAGAAACCAGGACAAAACACATCTCTTAAAACTACAACATTGGCACATTTAGGGTCAGCCTCAAAGTGGCTATATTAAGAGTGGCTATATTACAGTAAGAGGAAATAAATAATGGATACCTGGTATGTATTCCCATGAGTGTGGAAGATTTGAAGTGTAGAAGAAGTGTAGAAGCTGTTTGAAATGTTCAAGGTTTTGACCAGCTACACAGAAATAAAATCTACTTTTTTTCAGGGTCATCCAGAATGAGGGGCTATAACTTAAATGTATTACTAGAGCATTCAAGATGGGTATCAGGAAGCATTTACCGACACAATACTGGAAATATGGGACTAAGTCCTTCCAAACATTTCTGGAGACTGCAGGTCGATTGTCAGGGAGGTTATTAAAAATTATGGAACCAAGGTGAGCACACTGGATTAGATTGTCAACAAAATAGTCACAGAGTCATGGAGCTGTGCAGCACAGAAGCAGACCCTTCAGCCCAACTCAGCCATGCTGACCAGATATCCTACACTAATGCAGTCTGATTTGTTAGCATTTGGCCCATTTCCTTCTAAAACTTTCCTATTCACATGCCCACCCAGATGCCTTTTAATGTGATCATCGTACCTTCTAACACTTCCTTCAGCAGCTCATTGCATACTCGTGCAACCCCCTCCATGGAGAAAAGTTGCCCCGAAGCCTCTTTATTAAAGGAAAGATGTAACTGTGTTGGAAACAGTTCAGAAAAGGTTCACTGGACTAATGCTTAGAAGAGGTGGGTGTCTTATGAACAAAGGAAATAGAAATAGGAGTAGGCCATTCAGCGCCTCAAGTCTGTCCTACCGTTCAATGAGATTAAGACTGATCTATAGCCTAACTCCATACACCTGCCTTTGGCCAATATCCTTTAATATCTTTGCTTCACAAAAATGTATCTATCTCAGATTTAAAATTAACAACTAATATAACATCCACTGCCATTTTTGGAAGAGAGTTCCAAACCTCTACATTGCTTTGTGTTGAAGTGTTCCCTAACGTCTCTCCTGAATGTTCTGGCCTTCATTCTCAGACTCTATCCCTAATTCTAGCATCCCTAACTAGTGGAAATAATTTATTTCCATCTACCCCATCTGTTCCTGTTAATATCTTGAAGACTTCGATCAGTTTACCCTTTAACTTTCTGAATTCAAGACACTTTATGGGGAATTGTTGAGCAGATCATATTGTATCCTACAGTTTGGAAGAGTACATTCTGTTAATAATTGGATTGAAAATGTACACAATGAGTAACTGTCCTTACCTTTACAACCTTCACAGGTGAGTGCATTGTAATGATATCCTGAGGCCTTGTCACCACACACAACACACAGCTCATCGCCTTTCAGCTTCCCAGACAGAGAGCCCAGCCTGGACTTCTTGGTAGCTGGGATATCACACTCATCCAGGTCTTCATGAAAGATGGCGTCACAGGGAAGCTTCTTAGCATCATACATAGCTGAGGAGTACCAGGCATCGGAATACTGGGTGTAGTAGTTGTTGCTGGGGTAATATGGAGGGGTGGTGGAGCACAGCTGCATTGAAGGTAAGGGTGCGTTGGGATATTGAGCGTAGGCAGAGACATCTGGATCTTGCAAGGGCAGGTTGGGTTGGTCTGCCATCACATCTTCATTTTAAAGAGAGGGAGAGAAATGCAGTGAGTTAGAATGAGAACATCAGAGATCACAGAAAGTGGCCATTCAGCCCATTGTGATAGTGACATCCCATAGAAAGAACACTTTGCCTCATTTCTCCCTCTCTTTCTCCACAGCACTGCAGATTTTCCCTTTTCACATGTTTATCCAATTTCCCTTTGCAATCACTTTTTGTGGCTGCTTTTAACTTCACTTCAGACGCTCTATTGGAAAGAAACTCCTTATTTAGGCCATGGATTTTCTTCTTCCACTTACCTCTGAACCAAGTGATTTCCTGCCAGTAGAAGCAATATCTCCTGAATGTACCTTCATTCTGATTGTTTATTTAATCTTCCTTTAACTTTCCCTCCTCCAAGGAGTGTCCCAATGTCTCCCAAACCTGAAGGCCTACATCCCTTGTGCCATTTCAATCAAATTGGAAGTGGAAAAAGTTGGAAGTGGAGTTGAGGATTATCAGATCAGCCTTGACTTCATTCAATGCAAAGCAGATTTGATGGGCTAAAGGGCCTATTTCTGCTCCTGCTTTTATTGTTTTTACCATGAGAATGCAATCCCTAATTTTACAACAGCAACTCTTAGTTCTGGATTCCCACTAAGTGGAAACATCCTCACATCCTCCTTGTCAAATCTAGATGCTTCAATCAAACCACCCCTCATACTCTAAACTTCGAAGGAAGCAAGCCCAGTCTGTCCAGCCAGTCCTCATCAAACACTATGTAGGCTAAACCAGAAGAAAATTGACAACATGGATACATGAACACCAATTAGACACCAAAAGACATGACCAGTTCTCACTTGTGTCACTAACACACGGACAAAAAGGGACACGAATTCGACTGGGGCAACACATCCACAATCGCACAAGCCAAACACAGGCATGTCAGGGAAGTCCTGGTATTCCAACCGGAACTCCCTCAACAAACATACTGAATTAGACCCTGTGTACAAACCACTGTGAAACAGAACCACAACACCCCAGCATAACGGAGACATATAACTAACAAGTGGGGCACTTTTACTTACCCCACATTTTACTTACCGTTTTCCTTTTCAAATACCTGTAGAAATTCTTGCTATCTATTTTTACATTCCTTTTATACACTAATGTCTTCCATCTGGTCATTCTTTACTGTTCTTTATATTCTGACTAATCAGCTGACCTAGCACATAAAGTACTGGAGAAACTCAGCATGTCTAGCAGCATCTGTTGAGAGAGAAACAGAGCTAACATTTCGAATCTTCTTCAGAACACCCTGAGTTCTGGTGAAAGGGCACCATACTGGAAATATTAATGGTTTCTCTCTCCACAGAAGCTGCCATACCTCTGAGTTCCTCCAGTAATTTCTATGTTTGTCTCCAATTTCAAGCAACCACAGTGTTTTGCTTTTACTATAATTATCTTACGCCTACCATTCAACATTGCATAGATATATGCTTTTCCCTCAAGTTTGATGCTTTCCTGAAATTCTTTAGTCAAACATAGATGGTAGGATCTTCTTAGACTTACTCTTTACAGTAAGATTATACTTATTCTGAAATATACCTTAAATATCTGCTGCTGTCTCTCTATTGATCGATCTCCTATCCTATTATCCCACTTCACCTCAGCTTACCTGTCCTCATAGTTACCTTTATTTAAGTTTAAAATGTTGGTCTAGGACCCAGTCTTCTCCCCTTCAAACTGTTTGTAAAATTCAGTCATGTTCTGGCTGTTGTATGTGTACCTTAACTTTGATGTTGTTAATTAATCCTGCCACATTGTTCAAAACCAAATCTAATATAATCTTCTCCCTGGGTGGTTCCAAAATCTGCTGCTTCAAGGAACTACCTCGAAAGCATTCAACAAACTCCTGAGCCAGGTTACCAATGCCAATCTGATTTTTCCAGCTAATATATAAATTACAGTTATTCATTATTTTTGCCACCACTTTATCACAAGTAACCAAAATTTCTTCTTATAGACTTTGTCCCACACAAAGTTTACTGTTGGGGGTCTGTAGGCTACTCATATCAGTAACTCCAGTCTGTTATCTTGCATCTTCTCCATTCTTTGCTATGATTTCCTGAATTAAGGCAATCTCTAACTATTGAACAAATGCCATCCTTGATTAACAATGCTGCACTTCCACCTTTACTGAGCTTTCTGTTTTCTTCCATGTCATACATCAGTCGATTTTCAGGACCCATATCTAGTCACCCTGTAGCCAGGTCAACATAATGGCTACTGGAGTGTATTTATTCTCTTAAATGTGCATGATTAATTCATTTTCTTTGTTATAAATCCTTTGCACATTCAGATACAAAGCCTTCAGTCTTGTCTTTATAGTATCTATACTTGGTCATTTCTGTATCCTAATTGTATCTCTCCATGTCCATCTGTGATCCTCTGACTCACATTTCTCATTTACTTTTGCCTGTTACCTTCTATCTACTCATTGACATTATAGACTATTCTGAAAACTAATTGTAAAAGATCCTTAGCATGTTGAGTAAATATTTGAAATGCATTTTCTTGAATACCTTTCTTTCAACTTGAGATTTTCACCTCTGAAGGCAACAGGTTCAAAGATTAGAAATTTATTTCATTGACCAAATCCCTTTTTACGCATTGAAAGGCCCCAATTTTTGTGAAATGGAAGCAAAATACTGTGGCCACTGAAGATCAGAAATAAAAACGGAACATGCTGGAGAAACTCAACAGGTCCAACAGCACCTGCAGAGAGAGGAACAGAGTTAATGTTTTCAGTCCAATGTGACTCTTCTTCAGAATTGAATGGGGCTGAAAAGTAACATTTTTAATGCGCTGGGCAAAGCAGTAGGAGGAGTGAGTAGGAGGAGTGAGTGGAACAGCTAGTGAGGGTACCAAACCCCTGTCCCCATTATCTTATTTGTAAGGTATTGCTCTCAAGAGAGTTAGCCTGGTTTCTTCTATTGACAACAATCATTAACATCTATTTTGAATCTATATCACTCCTCTACTGCCATTAGCACTCCCTTTGCCTTTCCCTCTGGCCCCTCACCCACTCTTCCTTTGTAAACATGATAAAAGCCTGCACTTTTCCAGCTGCTCCGAAGATGTCACGCTGGAATCAAAACATTAACTCTCTTTCTCTTTCCTCGGATGTTTCCAGACCTGCTGAGTTTCTTCAGCACTTTCCCTTTTTGTTCCAACTCCGTTTGCCACTGAAGTAGTCCAGCAAGATCTTTTTGACTGAAACACAACTTACTTCCTTTATGAAATGAATAAACTGAAGAAGCATGAGAGAATGTATTGTACAAGAAAGCATTTTGAAAATCAAAATCAATCTAGAATCTTTCTGAAAACTGGCAATGCAGTTGATACTGTTGAAAGGGTTAGTCAAATTAACAATCACTGTGCTCAGCCTAAGCTTACACTATACTGTGCCTAGTGCAGGCTGATTATATGTATTTATGTTTCTATTCCTACCTTTCCCAGTCTTCATTCTCCCAGTTCTGTGGCAGATGTGACTGTAAAATCTCCTTCAATGCCCACAACTTCAAACAAACACCTGGTGATCCCAGACACTTCCTTACCAGCAGCTGAGTTACAAATCATTCCAAAATAAAGAGGAGGACGATGCCTACGTATGGGAGGCTGTAACAGACAAAAACCCTCCTCCAGCAAACCTCATTTAATGACTTCCTTGAGTTAATCATTTGGTTAGGTCAGAGACTAAAGGTTACAGAAGCTTACACATTAACTCCACCAGAGAAGTGCTGATATCACCAGTTCAAAGCACCTGATTATAGGAATGTCTCACTCCCAGCCTCTCCCTGAATGCTAAGAACTCAGTGACATTTGGGAGCTTGGAAAATGTTTTTGCCCTCCATCGGAAGTGTCCTGATGCTGAGGAAATATTGTATTCCATGACAACACTCCCATCTTGCCACAAGGAATAGAACCCAAATCATAATCTAATTGGAAATGACGCACAAATTACATTGTTTCTAAAGGTGCAGTTTTGGGATAATGCACGCCCTCATTTCACATCACTTTAATTGTCAGTTCTATTGATTTTTCTATTGAAAAATCAACTCTCCATTAGCAGTTACCAGGCTTCAAAAGGACTGTGATTCCTCCTTCCGAGAGGATCTCTAATGGTGAGATTATTAATTGTTCCTGTCTCATTACACAAAACCAGATCTAGGATAGCTTGCTCCCTTGTGGGCTGCATTAGATACTGTTTGAGGAAATTATTGTGGATACATTCTATGAACTCCTCCTCAAGGCTGCCTTTTCAACTTGGTTTGACTAATCAATATGTAGATGAAAATCCCCCATGATAATTGCCATACCATTTTTACATGTATCAGTTATTTTTTTGTTTATTGCCTGTCCCACCATGATGTTATTATTTGGTGGCCTATAGACCAAGCCTATCAGTGACCTTTCCTCCCTTACCATTTCTAATTTCCACCAGTGTTGATTCAACCTTTTTAGAGCATGAGGAGGGGGATTTAATCATGGGAAATGAGGAATGGCTGAGGTTTTGATCATATATTTTGTGTTGGTCTTTAGAGTGGAAGACACAAATAACATGCCAGTAATTGATGACAAGGAGTGTAAGGTAAGTGAGGGCCTAGGGACAACCATAATCCCAAAGAGGTGGTGTTGGGCAAGCTAATGGAGCTAAAGGTAGGCTAGTCTCCTGGCCCTGATGGAACGCATCCCAGGGCACTAAAAGAGATGGCGGGAGAAAAAGCAAATGCGCTTATGGAGATTTTCCAAAATTCACTGGACTCTGCGGCATGTTCAGCAGGTTGAAAAACAGCAAATGTGACATCACTGTTTAAAAAAGGGCATAGACAAAAGGCAGGTAACTATAGGCCAGTTGCTTAATCTCTGTAGTGGGGAAAATGCTTGGATCTATTATCAAGGAAGAAATAGCACAACGTCTTGATAGAAATTGTCCCATTGGGCAGATGGAACATGGGTTCATGAGCGGCAGGTTCTGTTTAACTAATTTACTGGAATTCTGTGAAGACATTACGAGCATGGTGAACAATGGTGATCCAGTAGATGTGGTGTATCGAGATTTCTAAACGACATTCGACAAGGTGCCACACAAAAGGCTGCTGCATAAGATACAGGAGCATGGCGTTCCAGGCAGTGTGTTGGCATGGATAGAGGATTGTTCAACTAATAGGAAGCAGAGTGGGGATAAATGAGTGCTTTTCTGATTGGCATTTAGTGACTAGTGGTGTGCCCCAGTGATCAGTGTTGGGGCTGCAGTTGTTTACAATTTATATAGATTATTTAGAGTTGGAACCAAGTGTAGTTTGTCAAAGTTCCCAGTGTCACTAGGATGAGTGCTAGAGCAGAGTGTGGGGAGGACTCTGAAAGTTTGCAGAGAGATATAGATAGTTTAAGTGAATGGACAAGGTACTGGCATTTGGAGTGCAATGCTGGCAAATGTGAGGTCATCCATTTTGGTAGGAATACCAGTAAAAAGGACTATTATTTAAATGGTGAAAAATTTCAACATGCTGTTGTGCAGAGTGACCTGGGTTTCCTTGTGCATGAAGCACAAAATGTTGGTTTGCAGTTGCAGCAGGTAATTAAGAAGATAAATGGAATATTGCCCCTCATTGCTAGAGGGATGAAGTTTAAAAGCAGGGAGGTAATGCTATCACTGTATGAGGTGCTGGTGAGTCCAAACCTGGAGTACTGTGTACAGTTTTGGTCTCCTTACTTGAGAAAGGATGTACTGGCACTGGAGGGGGTGCAGAGGAGATTTAAGAGGTTGATTTCAGAGTTGAAAGGGTTGGTGTATTGGGCGAGGCTGAGTGGACTAGGATTATATTCATTGGAATTTAGAACAATGAGAGGGGATCTTATAAAAACATATAAAATTATGAAGGGAATAGATAGGACAGCAACAGGGAGGCTGTTTCCACTGGCAGGTGAAACTGAGCAAGAGGGCACAGCCTCAAAAATTAGAGGGAGCAAATATAGGGCTGAATTACAGAGGAAATTCTTCACCCAAAGGGTTGTGAATCTGTGGAATTCCCTGCCCAGTGAAGCAGTTGAGGCTACCTCATTGAATGTTTTTAAGGCAAAGATAGATAGATTTTTTAACAGTAAAAGAATTGAGGGTTATAGTCAGTGGGCTGAGTCCACAAAAACATCAGCCATGATCTTAGTGAATGGAGGAGCAGGCTCAATGGTCAGATGGCCTACTCCAGCTCCCGGTTCTCATGTTCTTATGTTCATTGACTGTAAGCCATCTTGTAATGTCCTGGGGGTCATGAAAGGCCCTGCAGAATGGATAGATTGGAATTCTATTGCTATAGGGGAGGCAGTAGTGAAGTGATGATGTCACTAGATGAGCAATTTTAAACAAAAACTGAAAGGACTGTGGATGCTGTAAACTAGGAACAAAAACAGAACTTGCAGGAAAAGCTCAGCTGGTCTGGCAGCATCTGTGAAGAGAAAGTCAGGGTTAACATTTCGGAGCACAAAAGCTTTTGTGCTCCTGAGATGCTGCTTGGCCTGCTGTGTTCATCCAGCCTCACATTTTATTATCTTGGAATTCTCCAGCATCTGCAGTTCCCATTATCTCTGTTAACATTTCGGATCCAGTTCTGAGCTTTTCCAGCAACTTCTGTTTTTGTTCCTGAGCAATCTTAAACCGCAAGCTCACATGCTCTAGGTGTAGGTTCAAAGCCCACCTGGCAGGAAGTAAAATTTGAACTCAATAAAATGCTAGTCCAATGATGACCATGGCCCTTTTTTTAACAAAACTCATCTGCTTCATAAATGCCTTTTAGCAAGAGAAATCTGCTATCTTTGCCTGATCTAGCCTACTTGTTGATCCTTAACTGCCAGAGGCAATAAATTTCTGGCCAGAAATGCAGTTGAGGGAGAGATGGAAGATATAATGATTTAGAAAGTAACACTCATGCCACATAAGTGCTAGACCATCTCCAAAAAAGAAGAGGTAGATATCTCTTCATGACATTCAAACGCATTAACATCACTGAATCCACAGTGATTGGAATGAGGTCAGCCAGCTAGACGTCACAGAATGTCAGCTGTCTGATTGGGGCTGTCAGTCTTGTCTAATCAGGGAGCCCTGGCTAACAGACATGAGCAGGAGTGTCAGACATCTTGTTCACTCTGAGAGCTGACTCAGTGGGAGCTGGATTCACGTACAAATAAAGGGAGCCTGGATGCTGACCATTTTTGAGATATTTCAGTGGCAACGAGAGTAGGATTGATGCTGTAACCACCGAGCCACCATGCAGCCCACCGGTATGACAGGTGCTGTCCATTCCACAAACTGGGCTGCCTCATGGCTGAAGCCCAACTGGGCTCCCAACAGGCAATACAACTGGATTTGTTATTATAAAATGTGGCAAGTGGAGCTCATGAGATATAGGGTATTCTGATGGAAGTGATACCCTCACTAGTCTAACTGAGCTTGGGGAACACCACTTTAGTGAAGGCAATTGCATTCCCTCACTCAGGAAATTTCCTGAACAGAGGTACTGTACCTCAGGCAGAGGGACTCAGTCCAAAGCCAAACCCCAAAACAAAGCCAAGTCTCAGCCAAACAGTTAAAATTTTCTTCTGGATCCGGACGGGCAATCCATTGTAGTTGTTGTTGACACACAGACTGGAGACAGACAGAGTCCCTCTAGATCTAAACGGAGTGAGAGAACTCATAAGTTTGGATCCAGGGCAGTGCACACCCTGGAAAGTCCACCTACATCTGGATTGGGGATAACAAAGTGTGAAGCTGGATGAACACAGCAGGCCCAGCAGCATCTTAGAAGCACAAAAGCTGACGTTTCAGGCCTGGACCCTTCATCAGGAAAGGGGGATGGGGAGAGGATTCTGAAATAAACAGGGAGAAAGGGAGAAGCGGACCGAAGATGGATAGAGGACAAGATAGGTGGAGACGAGAGTATGGGTGGGGAGGTAGGGAGGGGATAGGTCAGTCCGGGGAGGACGGACAGGTCAAGGGGGCGGGATGAGGTTAGTAGGTAGCAAATGGAGGTGTGGCTTGAGGTGGGAGGAGGGAATAGGTGAGAGGAAGAACAGGTTAGGGAGGCGGGGACGAGCTGGGCTGGTTTTGGGATGCAGTGGGGGGAGGGGAGATTTTGAAGCTTGTGAAATCCACATTGATACCATTGGGCTCCAGGGCTCCCAAGTGGAATATGAGTTGCTGTTCCTTCAACCTACGGGCAGCATTGTTGTGGCACTACAGGAGGCCGTGAGGATCAGTGTGGAATTGTTGGGCTGACGGGTCTGTTTCCACACTGTAGGGATTCTATGAATGATCTGGTATTTACAAGCGATGCCTCCTCGTATAGTATCGGGGTAGTATTAGCTCATTGATGGCCCAATGAAGAGGAATGCCTAATGACGTACGCATCCCAGGCTTTGGCTGATGCAGAATGTAAATATACCCAGACAGACAAGGAAGGTTCGGCAGTCATATTTAGAATCAGGATGTTCTACCAACATCTTTATGGATGTAAATTTGTAACAATAATGGACCGCAAACCCCTGCTAGGCCTACTTAAAAAGGACAAGGCAGAGTCACCCATAGCTTCAGGCTGAATTTAGAGTTTGGGCTCAAACACTAAGTGCATACCATTACCAAATAAAAACCGAAAGAACTGCAGATGTTGTAAATCAGAAATCCAAATAGAAATTACCTGAATCGCGCAGCAGATCTGGCAGCATCTGCGGAGAGAAATCAGGACTAAGATTTTGGCTCGAGTGGCCCTTCCTCAGAACTTACCGAAGAATGAGGAGGCGGTGAGACAAAATCCCTCCGATGGTGAAAACTGACTATGTCCCAACATATTCACCTCAGACATGATCCACTGCTTCATCCAGATAAGGGGCGTGACCAGCAAGAGCCTCTGCAAGGCAAGAATTGTAAACTCAAGCGATTTGTTACACCCACTTCATTTTGAATTGAAGCCGAAACAATAGTAAAAACATAACCTCTGCAGGCGCGAGAAACCAGTGGCAACAGAACGTTAACTTCGTGTGTGTTAGTTTTGGAACAGTTAGAAAGTTTGCTGGAAAGAGAGACATGTTGCTCAGCATTTCCATCTCACATTCACCAGGACAGGTACAAGAATGTCAAATCTCAAACAATCACAACCATTTCTACTCCAGGAGCAAAGGGCAATGAAGTTGACCAATCAATTCTGATTTGCCAAAGTGTTGCCATGAAGACACGGACAGGGAATTAAATGTTGCCCAAGCTTCCAACAATGTCAAAGATAGGGCACAAAGCTAGAACGTATTCCTGATAGGATCGCAGAATCATACAGTACAGACAAGGCCCTTTGGCCCATCAAGCCTGTGCTGCCAAAAATAAACGACGACCTACACTAGTCCCATTTTCCCACACTTGCCTTGAATGTTATGGCATTTCAAGTGCTCATCCAAGTACTTTTTAAACATGTAAGGCTTCCCATCTCAACTACCCTCCCACCCTCTGGTAGAAAAAGGTTTCCCTCACATCCCCCTTTAAAACCTCTTTCACCTTAAAATTACTCCCCCTTGTTACTGACCCTTTAACTAAGGGGAACAGCTGCTTTCTAAGCACCCTGTCCATTCTCCTCAGCACCAAATATCATTAAAGATCCTTCCCACCCTGGTTTTAATCTCTGCCAACCTCTTCCCCATCAGGCAGAAGATACAAAAGCTTGAACACATGCAACAAGTCAAGAATAGCTTCTTCCCAACTGTAATTGGACTGCTGAATGGAGCTCTCAAATTTCAAAGCTAAGTTTGACCTTAATTTTTGTGCACCTTCTTTGCAGGTGCAATTTTGTATTCCTCACTCTGTTTGAGTACCATATGATCTTCCTGTCATTGTACGTTATGAACTGCCTGTATTGCACACGAAACAGAACTTGTCACTGTACTTAGGTACATTAGGTAATAATAAATCAAATCAATACACTTCCATCAGGCCCCCTCAAACCTCTCTGCTCAAAGGAGAGAAGATTTCTGTAGGGATGTTGTTTCTAGCAGCCAGTGATATCGAATCCAGTTTGGTTGTCTATTTTTAACTTTGGTCCATAAATCAGCAGGTGGCTTAGCTAACCATGAATAAATTAGCAGATAAATATCTTACTGGCACGTTCACCCGATATCAATAAGGCCTAAAAATCATTACATTTTGTTTGATTACATGCAGTAGGGGGAGGGGAGATTTTGAAGCTTGTGAAATCCACATTGATACCATTGGGCTGCACCACCCCCCACTGCGTCCCAAAATCAGCCCAGCTCGTCCCCGCCTCCCTAACCTGTTCTTCCTCTCACCTATCCCCTCCTCCCACCTTAAGCCACACCTCCATTTCCTACCTACTAACCTCATCCCGCCCCCTTGACCTGTACATCCTCCCCGGACTGACCTATCCCCTCCCTACCTCCCCACCTATACTCTCCTCTCCACCTATCTTCTCCTCTATCCATCTTCGATTCGCCTTCCCCTCTCTCCCTATTTATTTCAGAGTCATCTCCCCATCCTACTTTTCAGGTGAAGGGTCTAGACCCGAAATGTCAGCTTTTGTGCTCCTAGGATTTAGAGGGATATGGGAAAAATGCTGGCCAAGGATAGGCCTGGTTGGCAGATGAGTTGGACAGAAGGGTCTATTTCCTTACTGTATGACACTATGACTCCATGGCTCGATGGCTGTATCATACAAATTATGAGAACCAGGGGACTTACAAAGAGAATAATGCCACGAAATTCTGACTTTGAGCAAGCAAGAATAAACTTTACTTTACAACATTGGAATAGAAACACAATCTACAATATATGCATAAAAAAAGCACCAAAAAACTGCAAATGCTGGAAATTGAAATCAAAAACAGATACTACTAGAAAACCTCAGATCACGGGTGTTCAAGAAGGGTCAAAGGACCCAAAACGTTAACTCTGTTTCTACCCATAGATGCTGCCAGACCTGCTGAGATTTTCCAGGAACTTCTGTGTTTGAGTCTATAATATGTGTACAACTTATTTCTAATGCTCAGAATTACCATGTGGTTGGCATGGGTAATATGCCGTGATTGGACGCCCCATGCAGATGCATTATTCTATCAAATAATAGAATCCTTACATTGAGGAAACAGGCCATTCAGCCCATCGAGTCCACGTCAACCCTCCAAACAGCGTCCCACCTGGACCCACTCCCCTACCCAATCCCTGTAACCCTGCATTTCCCATGGCCAATCCACTTAACCTACATATTCCTTGACACTATGGGATGCATTAGCATGACCAAACCACCTAACCTGCCCATCTTTGGATTGTGGGAGGAAACCGGAGCACCCAGAAGAAACCCATGTAAACAAGTGAGAATGTGCAAACTCCACAGAGACAGTCAGCCAAGGGTAGAATTGAACCCAGGTCCCTAGTTCTGTGAGGCAGCAGTGCCAACCAATGAGCTTTCCTGAAATCTAAAAAGACCCCACAGATTTCTCAGTAAATATTCTCCGAGACAAATCTCATTAAACTCCATAAGGATTATAATTCTTCATATTTGTGGATTTGGCCACGAAATTCTGATTCCCGAGCCATTCTGTCATGGGCTGCCTCAATGTCCATTCCTGCTCTGGTCAATCATCCTCCTGCCATGGTTCTATGCTCTCCTGGACACTGTAAACTGCCCTTCAGTCCTCATTCACAGGCATTAACTCAAACTCTTCATTAACAACTCACTTCACTAAGTTGGAAATGCCCTCGAGTTTTCTCTGGTCCCAATGGATGCAGTAAATACTGCTTATGGGTGTTTCAAGCTCAGCCTCTCTTCTGCCTTGAAGAATTAATGCTCACAGGCTTGTTTTCAGTCACTTATGGTCTCCCTTAACCCAGGGCCAACAACCTTCCCATTTTTGACTTCTCAAGAACCCCTTCTGAATCTAGTCTGAATTCCTGATCTGGAGACAGCCACTGCCTCTGTATCTTTCTCCAATTATCTGTCAATCTGGAACTGCTTATCATTGACATCAAACTGCCCAACATGGTCATTGAAACCCTTGCAAAAGCCCCACCCCTATTGCTGGATAGATTTGACTGTTGCCACCTAACATCTCTGGAACACGAGATGAAAACATGAATGGTTCCAGGAATGAGAATCTTCAGAGACGAGATTGCATTGAAGAAGTTGAGCCTGCTCTCCTTCAAGAGGAAAAAAAAGTTGAGAGGAGATCTGATTAAGGTTCTCAAACTCATGAGTAGCCTGGACAGAGTCAACAGGGAGAAGCTGGCCCCATGTATGAAAGGAATAGAGCATATAGTTTTAAACTGCTATGCAAATGAAGCCAGGTAATGGGAGGAAAAAACGCATTTTCACCCAGCAAGTAGTTAGAGTCTGGAATGCACTGCCTGGAAATTTGGTGGAAGCAGGTTAAATTGAGGCATCCAGGAGGGTCATTGGATGGTTATTTGGTTAGAAACAGTGTGCAAGGGAAAGGGGAAAAGGCTCTCGGTGATGACGGTTTGAAGTGTCAATGAAGACACAGTGGGCTCAATAGTTGCCATCTCCTGGAGTCCCTACAGTGTAGAAGCAGGCCATTTGGCCCAATGGATCCACACCAACCCTCCAAAGAGGATCCCACCCTGACTCACCCCCCTACCCTGTCCCTCTAACCCTGCATTTCCCATGGCTAAGCCACCGAGCACGCACATCCCTGGACACTATTTGCAGTTTAGCATGGCCAATGCAACTAACCTGCACATCTTTGGACTGTGGGAGGAAACCCATGTAGACAGCCACCCGAGGCTGGAATCGAACCCGGGTTCCTGGCGCTGTGAGGCAGTAGTTCTAACCACTGAGCCACCGGGCTGCCCCCAACAAACGTTCTGTAATTGCTAGAGGGTGGTCAATCTGTGGAGGCCATGTCATTGCGTGTATTTAACAAAGTGATTGATAGGTTCTTAATTAGTAAGGGAATCAAAGGCTACAGGGAGAAGGCAGGAGAATGGGGTTAAGAAACAAATCAGCCATGATCAAAGAGTGAAGCAGAATTGATGGGCTGAATGGCTGAGTTCTAATGGAGATCTTTATCTTATGGTGTTATGATTCTGTGATCTAGGTATGTGTTGAATGTTACTTTCTCAGAGAACGCGTGTTTCTCTGCTACCAATGTATAACACATACTTTACAGCTCAAACATTGCTTTGCCACCAGTTACACTGCCCTTGTGAGTTGTCAAGGACACCCTCACCATCTGTTCCACTTGCCCCTTCTCCATCTTTTTCAACTGCATCCGAACCACTGTTTTTCAACCTCCTCCTGTCCTGAGGAAGAGTCATTGGATGCAAAACATGAACATTACCTGCTGAGTTTCTCCCACATTTCCTGTTTTTATTGTCTAATAGAATTTTGCTTTTAGGGTAGAGCAAGAGACATGTGGCAGCATAAATGGAGATATTGCTGTCTCACAGGAGAACTGTGTTGCCAGTGAAATCCTACTGAACTGGGCGCTCATCACAAAATCAGGAGGCCATGCTGCCCATTGTACCAATGCTTGTTCTAATATCAGCACCGATCTCTTGCCTTATCGCCATCTCCTTGCACACCATTTCCATAGAATATAGAGTCCCTACAGTGTGGAAGTAGGCCATTCGGCCCAACTAGTCCTCACCACACCTCTGAGGAGCCACCGGCTCAGACCCTTCCCCTATCCTTTCCCTGTAACCCTGCATTGCCCGTGTCTAATCCACTCAATTTACTCATTGCTGGACTGTGGGGGGAACCCCACACAGACACGGGGAGAAGGTGAACACTTCATACAGTCGCCCAAGGCTGGGATTGAACCTGGGTCCCTGGTGCTGTGAAGCAGCAGTGCTAACCACTGAGCCACCGTGCCAACCTGAATAATTTCCCTCCATATAGTTGCCCAATGCCCCTCTTAATCAAGTGTTTAATCAGACAGTGACAGGCTATCCTGCCCACCGCTGAGAGCTGCAACCAGTCAGAGGCCAGAACTTGCCGCTGCTGGTGTTTCCACCTGGAGAGTGCTACCAGGGACCTGGTCTCACCAAAAGGCCTAAGCTGCAGGTGCGTGATGGCAGGCAGAGCCGGGTGGTGGGAGAGCCCTGGACTGTGGTTCATGGAAGGATCAGGCTCAAAGTCAAAAGGGTGTGTCTCTCAGTCAGGTCCCTCAGCCCCCTGGACCATTCCCAAAATCAGATCCCTCAGAGCTCCCGATAAAGAGGGGCCCCTCCCACCACCCAGGAAGCAGCTTCAACACATTAGCTCTTTCGGTTCCGCCACCCACGGCTGAATGATTAGGATAGGAAGTGGCATCAAGCCCTCAAATGAGGACCTATTGCCCCTCTAAAGGCCACAAGCGTTCCTATCCCAGACTTTATCAGGTCCGAGGTGGAGGTATCTCCCAACCCTCCAGTCTGATTAAATGCTCTTCTGCCATCTGTCTCACCCTTTGGGGGACATTGAGCGTGCTTTAGGACAGGAACTCCAGAGATACAATGTGATGTTAGCCGGAGTTGGGCCCATAAGGGGAGGCTATTCATCCCCTCATAGGTGTTCTATCCTTCAATTGCCTTTGTTGTACTCAGTGTCAGAATCAAAGGATGATGGAGTGCCAGACCCACCTTCTGTAGGCAGAGAGGAATAGGTGTGCCACAGACTTGTCTCAAAAGCATTTCCCCACCTCTGGAAGGCAACCCTGCAATGCACCACCTCCCCAATGTACTCATCCTCCACAACCAATCCATTCACTTTCACCTTCCTGAGCTAAAGATCTCACTCAAAACTTTTTAAAAAATATTCACTACATGAGATTTGACCGTCCTTGCTTGGCCCAATTTCTTAGCCAGAGGGCAGTTAACAGTCAATAGTTTTGGAGTCACGTGTAAGCCAGACCAAGAAAGGACGGCAGATTGCCTTCCCGAAAGGGTATTTGTGAACTAAATTTGTTTTTTGTATCAATTGACAGCAGCCATTCACAAACTTAACCAGAAATTGCTGGAAAAGCTCACTTGGTCTGGCAGCATCTGTAGTGAGAAATCGATTAACTTTTCAGGTCTGATGACCCTTCCTCAAGAGCAGTAGACATTCAGTTACTGTTAAAGGAGATAACAAGGTGTGGAGCTGGATGAATGCAGCAGGCCAAGCAACATCAGAGGAGCAGGAAGGCTGACGTTTCGGGTCTGGACCCTTCTTCAGAAACCTACATCTTGTTATCTCAGATTCTCGAGGGTTGGCAGTTCCCACTATCTCTGAATCAATTGCCACTAAGCTAGCTTCTCATCCCAGATTTCATTGGCATCAAATTTCAAGGACAATTTCAACCCATTCACTCAAAACATTGGAGCCTGGGCTCATGCATTGCTAGACTGGTGATATTTACCATGGCACCAATTTAATTGGCTGAGAACCATAACTCTGAACATTTAATTATCTCTATCTCTGCTTATCCTTATCATGCTGCTACTAAGCAAGATTTCACTCCAGCCGTGTTCAAAAGCATTCATCACTAAAGTGGGTTATTGGTTTTATCTGGGAGTCTACACAACCTATCCATAGCTGGATTGGGTCTTGTTATCCAGTCACACTGGCACAGTACAAATCTAAAACAATATGCTTCATCACAGTTATCATAAAAAGGAAGCCATTTAACAAGAGGACGAGATTAGATTTCCTTCTCTATCACTGATAAAGGAGGCTGACAACGCAGTGCGTAGTGTTAGTGCCACCGAAAAGCTGCTTATCGGAGATTCCTATCCAGTCACGGAGTAGGGAGCAGAGAGCAGAGCAGACACATTTTTATTAGTCCAGTAAGGATAGAGAAAGATAAAGAAGGAGAAAGGGAGAAAGAATAGAGAGACACGCAAGAAGAGACATGTAGGGGGAGGGAGAGAAAGAAAGTGGATAGCAGGAAATGAAAGAGAAAGAGGAATAAAGAGGAACGATGAGTGTTCTGTTCCTTTTTCTTAGTTCACTCATGGGATCTGGGTGTCGTTGGCTGGGCTAACATTTACTGCTCACCCCTAGCTCTCAGACTTTTCTTCTTCTAGACCAGCCTTTCTTGATGCTAAACTCTTAGATGTGGATAGCAAACCACATAGCAAAAGACCTCTCTCTCCCTCTCTCTCTCTCTCTCTCTCTCTCTCGGCACCTTCCCTCACACTCCTCTCTCTCCCCACCACCTCTCTCTCTCTCTCCCTCTCCTCCTCACTGTCCCTCTTTCTCCCACTTGCCCTCTCTCGTTCCCTCTTTTCTTTCTCTCTCCCCCCTCTCTCCCCACCATCCCTCCCTATCACTGTCTCTTCCCTCCTCCCTCTCCCCACACCATGGTAAATTGCACTGTAAGTCAGAGAGAATGTCAGTCTTCAAGTAGCAACATGGGGACCAATGAGAAAGATGGAAAAGTAGGAAGTTAGAATTTCAATACCAAGAAAAAGCTTCATAGTTTTCACGTTTAGTGTTTAAAGGGCAGTTTCAGAAACTTGTTACCCCCTTTCCATGTATTTGCATCTCATTATGAGCCTAATTCTCCTCAGAATCTCCTCCCCTGTCCCTAGAAACTAGAATGGCCCCAACATGAGGCTGGAGCAGGTACTTACTTGGTCTGACCATCATCCAATGATGTATACAGCACAGCATCTCCATGGTCACCACCATCCACCCAAAACACCACACACGCAAGCTGACACTGACAAACTCTCACCAGCTTCTCCACATCATCATGGCTGCTCTCAAACCAATTCTTCCACCAGCTCGGTGCCTCAAGGAACAGGGCACCATCCACTTGACAATTTCTACCAGGTCCCTTTATGAGCAGATCGCTCAGGATGCTTCAACAACGCACAGCACCATGGGTAGCATCGTATCGCTCTTCGCTTGTTTTCTGAGCACTCACTCACATTGTCCTTACTTGGGGGCTCCCTGTCTCTTTGGCTGACAGTGTAATTTCAAATACATGAGAGAGAAGGGAGAGAGAGAACAAAGTCATAGACTCATACAGTCACACAGCATGGGAACAGACCTTTCGGTTTAACTCGTCCATGCGGACCTAGTTTCCCAATTAAACCATTCCCAATTCCCATTTGGCCCATGTCCCTCCAAACCTTTCTTATTCATGTACCAATCCAAATGTCTTCTAAATTTTGTAACTGTACCTGCATCAACTACTTCCCTTGACAGTTCATTCCACATATAAACCACACTCTGTGTAAAAATGTTGCCCCTCAGATCCCTTTCAAGTCTTTCTCCTCTCACCTTAAAAATATGACCCCTAATTTTGAACTCTCCCACCCTAGGGAAGAAAGACCATTGCTATTCACCTTATCTGTGCTCCCCAGGATTTTATAAACTTGTATAAGGTCGTTTCTCGACCTCCTCTGCTCCAATACAAAAAGTTTTGACCTATCCAGACCTCTTTATAACTCAAACCCTCCAGGCCAAGCAACACCCTGGTAAAACTTTTTTATATTTTGTCATGTAGTTTTAAGAGATTACATTCAAGGCAGATGGTCAAGGAGAAGTTGAGGTCGAGAGCGTTCTTTAGTCTGAGGTTTCTACACGAGTAACTGGAGTGCAAGAGTTATCTTGTGAGGAATATTTGCACAGATTATGTTTTCATCTGGCAGCATCTGAGAAGGAAAAAACAGAGTTAACGTTTCGAGGAAACGTCCTTCCGAGTAAGAGTCACTGGGCCTGAAACGTTACCTCTGTTTTTTCCTTCACAGATGCTGCCAGACCTGCTGAGCTTTTCCAGCAACTTCTGTTTTTGCTCCTGATTTACAGCATCTGCAGTTCTTTCATTTTTTATTTACATTTTCACCACTTGGTTTTTGAACATGTGAGAGATGAATTCATTGGAACGTATTGCGTACAGTTCTGGTCCCCCCATTACAGGAAGGATGTGGAAGCATTGGAAAAGGTGCAGAGGAGATTTACCAGGATGTTGCCTGGTCTGGAGCGCAGGCCCTATGAAGAAAGGCTGAGGGACTTGGGTCTGTTCTCATTGGAGAGAAGAAGGCTAAGAGGGGATTTAATAGAGACGTACAACATGATCAGAGGATTAGATAAGGTGGACAGTGAGAGTCTTTTTCCGAGGATGATGACTTCAGCTTGTACGAGGGGGCATAGCTACAAATTGAGGGGTGATAGATTTAAGACAGATGTCAGAGGCAGGTTCTTTACTCAGAGAGTGGTAAGGGCATGGAATGCCCTGCCTGCCAATGTAGTTAACTCAGCCACATTAGGGGCATTTAAACAGTCCTTGGATAAGCATATGGATAATGATGGGATAGTGTAGGGGGAGGGGCTTAGATTAGTGCACAGGTCGGCGCAACATCGAGGGCCGAAGGGCCTGTTCTACGCTGTATTGTCCTATGTTCTATGTATAAGATTTTGAGTGGACTTGATTGGATGGATGTGAAGGGGATGTTTGCTCTTTTGGGAGAACTTAGAACTAGGGGTCATTTTTAAATGTCAGGGAACACCCATCTAAAACAGATAAAGCAAATATTTTTCTCTCAGACAGTTGTGAATCTCAGAGGGTAGTGAAACTATGGAATTCTTTACTAGAGAGGGCTATTGAGGGCAAAGATAGGTGTATTTTTCCTGGAGCTTTTGAATATTTCTAAGGCCAGTGTAGATAGTTTCTCATTAAGCGAGGGTCTGAAATGTTATGAGGGTCAGACAGGAAGGTGGATCTGAAGTTATAATCAAGTCAGAAAAAATTTTATTAAATGGTGGAGCAGGCTTTAGATCCTTAATGGCCTACTCCTGTTCTCAATTCAAATGTTTGTAATTCTGTTTATTACAATTTTTATTGAATATATGATAATCAGTGATAGATCAAGCTCTAATCGTACTGCTACTTTAAGGAAGACATGTACATCTGCATGTACTTTTCTCTATCTAACTCCACCCACACTGTGCTATTTATACCCAGCAGATTGCACCTCTGAAACATTGTTGCAATGTTGCCCAGGTTCCTAAAGCGCTTACACAGGAGAGACAGGCAGTTCATCATGCTGAGAGGCACTGAACAGTCAAATGCAGCACAGTTCTGTGCTACACCAGACAGCAGACCCACAGCATGTACCAGCGGCTTACACAGCAAACACACAGCATGAGCTACAAGCCAAATGTCCATTAGATATAAGACCAGAAGTAGGCTATTCACCCATTCAATGTGTGCTGCCATTCAATTAGATCATGTCTGGCTTTCTGTCCTACCTTATCCCCTTTTTCCTGCTTTAAAACAATATCCCATGATTCCCTTTTGGCTTAAAAATATACCTGTCTCTGCCCTCAACAGCCCTCGCTGGTAAAGAATTCCATAGGTTCACTACCCTCTGAGAAAAGAAATTCTTCCACTTTGCTGTCTTCAATGGTCTACCCCTTATTCTGAGATGATGCTCTTTGGGCCTAGACTCTCCCACAAGGGGAAACAACCTCTCCACATCTACCGTATCAAGTCATCTAAGAATTTTGTGAGTTTCAATAAGGTCAATTCTCAATCTTCTAAATTGCAGTGAGTACAGGCCCAACCAACTCAACCTCTCCTCATAAGACAGTCTGTCTATACCTGGGATCAGCTGGGTGAATGTTCTCTGGACCATCTCCAATGCCAGTATATCTTTCCTTTGCTAAAACAACCAAAACCATTCACTGTACTCTAGCTGTGGTCTAACTAGTGCCTTGTATAGATTTAGCAAAACCTCCCTTTTTATTTACTTCAATTATTTGAAATAAGGGACAAAATTCCATTTAGAGACAGCAAGAACTGCCGATACTGGAGTCAGAGATAACACAGTGTAAAGCTGGAGGAAGACAGCAGGCCGGGCAGCATCAGAGGAGCAGGAAAGCTGACTTTTCAGGCCGGGACATTCTAACCCGATATGTCAACTTTCCAGCACTTCTGACGCTGGCTGGTCTGCAACATTCCACTTACATTGTTTATTACCAACTAGCCTTGAATACTAAATTTTAGTGGTTCTTGCACAAGGACTCCCAAATCCCTCCGTAGTGCAGCTTTCTGCAGTCCTTCTCCATTTAACCATATTCAGCTCCCTTATTTTTCCTGTCATTCTTACCCAGTCTGGATGAAAACTGAGGAGAAATTCTTTCACTCTGTTAGATTCGGAACTAGCTGAGCTGGTGGTGATATCAGATTCCGCAAGAGCTTCCAAAACGGAATGGGGCATGTACTTGAAGAGGATAAATTTAGAAAGATTCTGGGAAGCAAGCTGGGTTGTTAGACCTAATTGGTTGACCCTTTTAAAGACCTAACATGGGCATGTTGGACTGAATGGCCTCAGTCTGTACGGTAATGTTCCTTGATTATTGTGAACTGAATCACAGGAGGAAATGGTCAGGTTCAACTGCAATTCAGTCCTGAATACATTGGGAATTGTCTTACGATGTTTCAGTAAACATATAGATCCTGCATGTCATAATAAAACTTTTTTCTTTAGTTTATTCTCATGGCAGGTGAGACAATGAGGAAGCCAAAACAAAAAAACCCTTCTGCAGTCTTATATACATTCCAGCAAAGTTTCATAAGTATTTTATAGGCTACAAAACACTTTGGGACATTGTTAGGTTATGAAAGGGTGCTGTAAGAATCAATGATCTATTTCTGTTTTAAAAACATTGCGGACTCTTGTTTTTAATAGTGGTTGCAATGTTTTCTCTCCCTCCTCCGTGTGAAGAGATTTCTCCAAGTTCCCCTTTACTTGTTTTGGTAATTACGTACAATACAATGTGACTGCCTCGACATTATTAGTGTCAGAAGCAGAACCCATCATTTTGATTTCAATAAGCCAAATTTCTTAATGAGTTATTGCATGAGCATAGCAGCAAGATAGTACAGTTAAGAAATATAACAAATTGCAACATTGTTCACGAAGGCAGCTCAACAAGGTCAATGTAAATGTGAAAATATTCCAGACAATTTCAGAGCCGAGTCCATCTCTGCTTCAACACTTGTAAAAACAATTCAAAATGGCACATGTTCTGCAAATCTCTCAATCTCCATTAGACAATCATCAGCCTAAAGTATGTCAAAGACATCAAACTGTAATTTATAAAATGCACAAAGCTCACATGACTGCTAAATATTCATCATCAAAACTTTTCAATTTATCAATCAGATGTAGGATGCTGCTGAAGGAATCTCTTTCGAGGCTTTTACATTGATTGACATCTTCAATCCATTTGTTGCTAAATTAATTGTGGAACAGCCAAATCTTGAACAGTAGTGTTCCTGACTGACTGTATGCCCAGAAGGAATGAGTCCTGTGTACTAACCAAAAGCAAAGCTCCAGGTTGGTTTGCATTTTTAAGCAACAGATACTTACCAAGCTGAACTCTCTGTCACTAACAGGACCGTACACCCCACTGCTTTGAATGAAACCTTGTGTTCAGTTGATCAGGTCTGAATGTGCTAGTTGTTGCTCCTCTATCAGTTTCATGTTGACATTGTACAGACACTTCATCCCTGGACTCACCAAAAGCTCTTTTGCAAAGTTACTCGGGGTCAAGATGAAAGTGCAAGCATGGAGATTATTCATTAAACAGTTTGCCTAACAGTCTCCGAAACATGGCCTGTCCATGGCCAGCTTGTGACATTGATAAAATAGAGATCATACTCACAACAGACAGTATTTAATCAGCTGTGATTTGAGCATGAAAGTGGAGAGATGTGGCAGGGATGATGCATTGTAAGAAAAAGGCAGTAACTAGAACATAAATTCTAATCAATAGAAATGAATGTGTGATGTGAAACAAGCATTAAAATAAAAAGCTCAAAAAAATTAGTTGCGGAAATTAAATGATTAACCATTAACTAAAGAATGTATACAGTAATGAAATGGTATGTCTCATGACAAATGAAACATATTCTACATAAATGATAGATTAGAATGCTTGAAGTGACTGGGTGTGCAGGTACAACAAGTAATTGGTGAAAGCTAATAGAATGTTACCATTTATTGTTGGGGAAATTAGTGCAAAGATAAGAACGCGGCTCCAGAGATGCTGTCAGACCTCCTGAGCTTTTCCAGCAATATTGATTTTTCTCTAAGGATATGATGTTTCAGTTATACAGGGTGCTGGTGAGACCATGTTTGAAGTACTGTGTGCAATATTGATCACCTTAGTTAAGGAAGGATATAAATGAGTTGGAAAATGGTTCATGAGACTAACATCTGGAATGAGCATGTTGTCTAATGAGGAAACATTGGGCAGGTTAGACTCATATCTGCTGGTGTTCTGAAGAGTCAGAGATGGTTTTTGATTGAAGCACTGAAGATCCTGAAGGGTCCTGACCAAGTGGATGTGGGAAGCGTGTTTCTTTTTCTGGGAGAATCTAGTATTAGGAATTACAGTTTTAAAAATAAAGGGTCACTCAGTCAAGTTGGGAATAAGAACAAGCATTTATAGAACATAGAACATAGAACATAGAACAGTACAGCACAGAACAGGCCCTTCAGCCCACAATGTTGTGCCGACCATTGATCCTCATGTATGCACCCTCAAATTTCTGTGACCATATACATGTCCAGCAGTCTCTTAAATGACCCCAATGACCTTGCTTCCACAACTGCTGCTGGCAACGCATTCCATGCTCTCACAACTGTCTGCGTAAAGAACCTGCCTCTGACATCCCCTCTATACTTTCCACCAACCAGCTTAAAACTATGACCCCTCGTCCTAGCCATTTCTGCCCTGGGAAATAGTCTCTGGCTATCAACTCTATCTATGCCTCTCATTATCTTGTATACCTCAATTAGGTCCCCTCTCCTCCTCCTTTTCTCCAATGAAAAGAGACCGAGCTCAGTCAACCTCTCTTCATAAGATAAGCCCTCCAGTCCAGGCAGCATCCTGGTAAACCTCCTCTGAACCCTCTCCAAAGCATCCACATCTTTCTTATAATAGGGCGCCCAGAACTGGACGCAGTATTCCAAGTGCGGTCTAACCAAAGTTTTATAGAGCTGCAACAAGATCTCACGACTCTTAAACTCAATCCCCCTGTTAATGAAAGCCAAAACACCATATGCTTTCTTAACAACCCTGTCCACTTGGGTGGCCATTTTAAGGGATCTATGTATCTGCACACCAAGATCCCTCTGTTCCTCCACGCTGCCAAGAATCCTATCCTTAATCCTGTACTCAGCTTTCAAATTCGACCTTCCAAAATGCATCACCTCGCATTTATCCAGGTTGAACTCCATCTGCCACCTCTCAGCCCATCTCTGCATCCTGTCAATGTCCCACTGCAGCCTACAACAGCCCTCTACACTGTCAACGACACCTCCGACCTTTGTGTCGTCTGCAAACTTGCTGACCCATCCTTCAATTCCCTCGTCCAAGTCATTAATAAAAATTACAAACAGTAGAGGCCCAAGGACAGAGCCCTGTGGAACTCCACTCACCACTGACTTCCAGGCAGAATATTTTCCTTCTACTACCACTCGCTGTCTTCTGTTGGCCAGCCAATTCTGTATCCAAGCAGCTAAGTTCCCCTGAAATGCTTAATTCCATGAGATAAGCACATTGCAACATCAAACTCTCACAGTCATTAAATATCTTCAAATCTGATACTTATTACAGTAACGCACTTATTTCAGTGAGGTAAGTGCATTGGAACGTCAAAAGCTCACCTTTAACAAACAGCTGAAAGTTAGGTGGAGGTTGTGCTAAAATCCTGATTTCAGTGAGATGAGCACTTTGCAACATTAAAATTCAACGTTCACTGAAAGTCTTAAGCATTCATGCTGATAGCTTTAAAATGCTTATTTTTGTGCAATAAGCACATTAGTGCACAAAAGTCTACCACTCACCAAACATTCTAAAATCTCATGCAGGCTGTACTAAAACACTGATTGCTTTCTATGACTTCAGTATTAAATTATAACTGCTTCTCTAGCCATGTGGATTAAAAAATTGCTGTGCTGTTTTAAAGGTGATTTGCTGTGCAACTGGAATTATTAATGTTTGTGTAAATATGTAATTGATTTTTTTTCCCATCTTTTTTCTCTGAGGTTTTTGAATCTAAGGCATAATTTCTCAAAAGGCAATGGAAGCTTATTCCTGGAATATTTTTAAAGTAGAAGTTGGTAGATACTTGTACAGCAAGGAGGTGAGAGATTATCAGGGATAGATGGGAATGTAAATTTGAGGTTGCAATCAGATCAGTTGTGACCTTATGGAATGGTGGAGCAGGCTCCAAATGGCCTATGCTTGCTCCTGATTTGTATATTAGGATGTGCGGGTAGTTCAGCTATAAAGCATGTTTCATTAACATGAGTCTGCAGTAACGCGATTAATGAATAGTGAACACTGCTTGGATAATGGGAACTTTCTGCTGTATAGATATAGCGGTTTTCTATAACCATTTCCCAATAACGCGATTTTCTATACAGCAAGGTCACACAGGAACACAATTATCACGTTAAAGGAATAATGCTTGTATGTTCATACTGTACATTAATTAGCTGCACAACTTAATCCCAACAAGTATGGAGAGGAAGAGAAAATTTAGTTCTGGTTTTTAACAAGCCTGGTAATTTCCTCCCACAAATCCCTCTCATTGGATTTAGAGACAGAATGCTGCAGTGAGGACCAATTTCAATATAAAGCACCATAGCAAATATATGCAGAAGAAGTCATGAATAGATATCCTGCACAGTCATTAAATGACCACCTGGACTTGATGTTAAAAATATAGGAGCACCAGTAGGCCATCAGGCCCTTCAAGCCTGCTCTGTTACTCGGTCTGATCATGGCTGATCATCCAGATCCGATCCACCCTGTTCCGGCTTTCTCTCCACATCCCTTGATCCATTTGTTCTTCGAAAGATGTCTCCAGAGGAGTGTGGACTGTGCACCATTCTCACAAGGTTGCAGTTCAGACTGGGAGACTGGAGTACAGCCTCCAGTGCATGGAGCGAAGCAATGCAGCTAGAGGTAGGGAAACATAAGCCCATTCTGCACCCTCTCCCTCTCTTTGTCAAAGGGCTGTGAAAAGGTCACTTATGTCCACAAAGAGCACAGGAGCAGTTTCTTGCAGTGAGCTCATCAATGTTTACTCTTAAACTAACATCACAATGTAGATTACCTGGCCATTTCTGTAACTAGATGTTTTGGGAGATTTTTTGCTGTGTGCAGGTTGGCCATTATGGTTCCGACAACAATTATGAAACTTCAAAAGCATTTTTTGTTTGGCTGTAGAATTCTTTGGGGGTCCACTGAGGACAAATAGGTGACTTAACTGCCTGAGGAACAGAAAGCCATTGGGACATGCTATGGATTTGTCATGTTGTGCAGGTTTCTCCAGCTGGCCAGTGCCTGTTCATGAGTTCCGAGAGTGTGTGAAAGTTTGTAATAATTCCACGACTGCCTGAAGATGCACACATGGATTACTGCAGTGTACCTTACTGGGATCAGGCAAGTGATCAGGTCACATCTGTGAAGAGATATCAGAGTTAACGTTTCAGGTCCGGTGACCCCTAATTGATCAGGTCTGGCAGCATCTGAGGAGAAAGAGAGAGAGTTGACGTTTTGGGTCAGGGATAACACTTCTTCAGAAGTGAAAGGTGTTAGAAAAGCATTTTTTTAACGTTTTTTTGATCAAGGTTCAAGAGGGCCGAAGGGGACAAAAATCACCTTGCCTCTGTACTATCTGCCTCTTAGTCCTTCCCTTCTGTCAAAAATCTTTAAAAACCCATTTTCCAACACCTTTCTGTTCTGAAAAAAGTCACACCAGACTCAAAACATTAACTCTCCCTCTCTTTGCACAGACGCTGCCAGACCGAGTTTCTCCAGCCACTTTCTGTTTTTGTTTCAGATATTCAGCATTCGCAGTATTTTGCATTCGTTCAGTCATATGATCTCCTCCAAACCTCAGCCCAGACCCACACCTCTGCCCCCTCCACAAGCCATGAGCCAAAAGATTGTCTCACATTCTCCTGGCCACAGCACGCAGACCACCTCGAAGCCCCCATTCCAGCCTTTATTCACTCCAGCCCCTTCACTCAGAGGTAACCAGGGAGCCAAGCCTGAAACATCCTCTGATCCCATGAGCAACAGCAGATGTGGTCTTGAAAATAAAAGGATTTCAGCAAAGACCAGGAGTGATGGCTGCTAACCTTTTCTGTACAAGCTAGCACCAGTCCTTGTGATGACTATATATCCACAGGAATGAATGTGTGGCATACCCAGTGTTGATTAGGTTAGGATTTGAGTTATAAAAGCATGTAAGGTAACTACAGGGCAAAGGATGAGTCAAGGCCAGCCACACTCCTATTTCTACTGAAATTCAAACTTTAAAACTGTGTCAGGGTCAGGGCTAGGGCTAGAGTTACAGATCCCTAATCCTAACCCTAACCCTAACCCTAAATTTAACCCTAACCTTAAACCTAACGCTAGCCCGAACCCTAACACTAACCCTAACCCTAAATTTAACCCGAAGCTTAAACTTAACCCTAATCTTAACCCTAAATTTAACCCTAACCTTAAACCTAACCCGAGCCCTACCTCTAACCTTAACCCTAACGTAAACCCTAACCATAACCTTAACACTAACCTTAACCCTAACCCTAATCATAACCCTGACTCTAACTCTAACCCTAACCCGAACTCTAACCCTAACCCTAACCATAACACTAACTCTAACCCTAACCCTAACCCTAATCATAACTCTAACCCTAACCCTGACCCTAACCCTAATCCTAATTTTAACCCTAACCCTAACCTTAACCCTAACCCTAGCACTCACCCTAACCCTAAGCCTAATCGTAACCCTAACACTAACCCTAACCCTAACCCTAACCTTCACCCTAACCCTAATCGTAACCCTAACACTAACCCTAACACCAACTGTAACACTAACCCAAACCCAAATCCGAACTTTAACTGAACTTTGGATGGAGCAGAATTCAAAGAATTCACAACTCTGAAAAATACCACCCGATGTTATCGATTTTACTTTTTTTGAGTGATTATGTCAGCAATTGTGCTGTTAGGGAAGTCATTTCTGTTAGGAATCTTTCAGGAGTAAATAAGCAAGTTAGACCAAAGGACAGCCAGTGACCAAGATCTATTTAGATTTCCAGAAGGCCATTGATAAAGTGCCACACAGTAAGATGGTGAATTAGCGCCCATTGGAGTCGAAATCTGAACCGTGTAAATTGGTATTCTTGCAAATTGTCCTGATGACTGAAAGAAGACAAGCTTCAATGGAATATGACAAAAACAGAAATTGCTAGAAAAGCTCAGCAGTTCTGGCAGCATCTGTGGAGAGAAATCAGCGTTAACATTTTGGATGCAGCGATATTCGCCCAGAATTTGTGATCCTGGGAGAATTCAAAGCACAAAGAGTGAGCCTTGAGTTTGAATCCATGTGAGGAGAGTCTGAGTCAGAGACAATCACTCAGCAATGTGATGTGTCGTGAAAATGAGTTTTAGCAAATACCTTGTCAAACACTAGGAGCAACAGCGAAATTAATGATGGTGAACAAGGAAAAAGATTGGAATGGAAATCCTGTCAGAGAGAGGAGCAGCGTTTCTTCAAGGTGGGCATGCCTGGAAGATATGTGGCAGTGAGTTAAATACTAAACAAAAAGCCAAAAGAACTGCAGAGGCTGGAAGTAGGAAACAAAAATAGAAATTTCTGGGAAATTGGGTCCAGTAAACCTTATTCAGACACTTCTTCAGGTCACTCGACCCAAAACATTAAATCTGATTTCTCTCCACAGATGCCCCTAGACCTGCTGAGCTTTCCCATTTTGTTTCCAATTCATAGCATCTGCAGTCCTTTCAGTTTTCAACAGAATGAATCTCTTTTTCAGCAATTACAAAGTTCAACAATACCAACCGACAGTTTATTATAATTTTGATTTGGGGAGGAGTGGGGAGGGTTTGGGCCCATACTATGAATCCAGTTGAAAAGGGATCCCTTTCAGTGCAATGTTTTTGGCAACTACTGCTCTAAACACAGTTCTGGACTAGGACCTAATAATAATCAGCAACAGTATCAGACTGCAAAGCTGCAGATGTTTGAGCAAATATCGAATTGTACAATGTGTATTTGGTACAAGGCTAAGATCAGTTTGTTGTCCATTGCAAATTCACTTCAATTTTTTGCTTCGTAGGGTCAAGTACAAAGTCAGTCAATATCTTACAACACTTTAGAAAATCACATGATCTGTTGCACACACTGGAAGGTCATCAATTATCCTTCTGTCATGAGTTTGTAAGAAGAAAAATGAATGAATGTCTCATTTCATACCCCCTCAAGATTCCCAAAGTATGCCTCATGTATGGTAACTGCTGCAATATAGACAACTTGGGCAATTTATTTACAACCAATCAGTTTCCAAGTCAACAAGTTGACCAAAAATGAGACAGGACTTGCCACATTAACAGGGTGCATACGAGAGCAGCTCAGAGGCTAGGAACCCTGCTGTGAGTAACTCACCTCCTGACTCCCCAAAGCCTGTTCACCATCTACAAGGCACAAGTCAGGAGTGTGATGGAATACTCCCCACTTGCCTGGATGGGTGCAGCCCCAACAACACTCAAGAAGCTTGACACCGTCCAGGACAAAGCAGCCGCTTGATTGGCAGCACCTCCACAAACATCCCACTCCCTCCACCAACTACACTCAGTAGCAGCAGTGTGTACTATCTACAAGGTGCACTGCAGAAATTCACCAAAGATCCTCAAACGGCACCTTCCAAACCCACAACCACTTCCATCTGGAAGGACAAGGGAAGCAGATAAATGGAAATGTCACCACGTCCAAGTTCCCCTCCAAGCCACACACCAATCTGACTTGGAAATCTTTCACTGTTCCTTTGGTGTCACTGGGTCAAAATCCCAGAATTCTCTCCTCCAAGACATTATGGGCAAAGAGTTCTGAAGAAGGGCCACTGGACTCAAAATGTTGATTTTGTTTCTCTCTCCACAGATGCTGCCAGACCTGCAGAGTTTCCCCAGCATTCTATGTGTTTGCTCTAGGTTTCCAGCATCCACAGGGAGTGACCTCATCTTGTGGCTGAACTCGGCTGAAAGCTCACTCCCTGAGAATCTGCCTGTTGAGCTACACTTCTTCCCTGGTCTGGCTGCAGCCCATTTATTCCACTCACCCTATGCAGATGTCAACTTGATCCTGGCTCTGAAAGGTGAAGCACAGCAAGATCCCACTATAGCAAAGTGACAATAGCAGGATAGTCTGTTTTAGTAATGCCGTTTGAAGTATAGACCTTGGCCCAGGGCAGGGGGAGAATTCTTTTACTCATCATCCAAACAGTGGCCATGGGGTCTTTTAACTCCACTCGAAAGGGCAGAGGAGACCAAGTCATTGCGAAATATCAAAGTTGTTGCGCATTTGGGAAATGGTGGGCTGGTGAGACCAGACACTCTCAAGTTTGGTAATGGACTTGGTTTTGTTGTATTGTAGGCCTTTACATTAGGGCTAAAATGATCAAAGGGTTTGGGGAGAAAGCAGGAACAGGGGACTGAGTTGGATGATCAGCCGTGATCATATTGAGTGGTAGGGCAGGCTCAATGGGCTGAATGGCCTACTCCTGCTCCTAATTCCCATCAATTAAGTGACACAAAACAAAGAACTAGCATTTATAAAACACATTTCATAAACTCCAGGTCTTCCAAAAGAGCTTTGCAATCAATGAAGGGCTTTTCAAGTGTAACAGTCACATAGTTCCACTCTCCCATTAGAGCATGAGAGTGAGAGAGAGACAGGGAGAGAGAGACAGAGCAAGAGAGTGATGACCACTGACCAAGATGTCCAAGTTTAACCTGAAGGCCACCAAACCTCAGGCGAGAGGACAGGATTTGTCTGGTGACCTCAGCTGGTGCAGGAATTAAACCCAGTCTGTGGGTATTCACTCTGCATCACAAACCTACCAGCTTGAGCTTACTGATTACTGTTCAAGTGTGGTTGTTGTTGTAAAATAGTTAATGCACTAGCCAAATTGTGCACAGCAAGATCCCCACTAGTAGCAAATGAAATAAATGCACTGATCACCTGTTGTGCCTAAGGTTTCAGTGTTGGCCGGGGGTGGGGGTGGTTGGGTTGATAGTGAGCAGACAGAATGGTGGAGCAGGCTGAAGATGCTGGAATAATTGAGGGAGCTGCTTTATGTTCCAACAGGGTCTCAGTGTTTACTGAAAGCAGACACCTGACCCAGTGACATAAACATTATGCCAATCTGATTTGGAAAGAGAAATCGGTTTGCAAGGCTGTTAAATGATTGATAGGCTATTGCTTCATTCCCTCCCAGGCAGCTTTACCCACTTGCTGGAAGATGACAGATCAACATTGCAGTAAATAAAACCTTTATCACAAACGTGCAGGATTAACTTCATTGACATGTTGCCAACACAGCCCTATGACAGGCAAGAGTCCATGACGTTCTTAAAAGGTCTTTGAAGTTTATCAGCCGTTCTGTACGGCAAAACATTTCCCAATTCTCCGCATCAGAATTTGTGTTTTTCCACAATAACACAACAAATGCCATTGTTCAGTGTTGACGTTTAATTAGGCTAAACTTGCTGCTGTTGATGGCAATATATACATTTCTTCTTTGTGCTCCATTCACCCATCACTTAGAGGGATAGCTGCTGACTGCTGGCTCACAGCTGACACCTTATCACCTATCTGGACTCCATTTTCTCCCCTTTGGTCCAGGAACTCCCCACCTACGTCCGTGACACCACCCACGCCCTCCACCTCCTCCAGGACTTCCAATTCCCTGGCCCCCAACACCTCATATTCACCATGGACGTCCAGTCCCTGTACACCTGCATTCCGCATGGAGATGGCCTCAAGGCCCTCCGCTTCTTCCTGTCCCGCAGGCCCGACCAGTCCCCCTCCACCGACACTCTCATCCGCCTAGCTGAACTCGTCCTCACACTCAACAACTTCTCTTTTGACTCCTCCCACTTCCTACAGACTAAGGGGGTGGCCATGGGCACCCGCATGGGCCCCAGCTATGCCTGCCTCTTTGTAGGTTACGTGGAACAGTCCCTCTTCCGCACCTACACAGGCCCCAAACCCCACCTCTTCCTCCGGTACATCGATGACTGTATCGGCGCCGCCTCTTGCTCCCCAGAGGAGCTCGAACAGTTCATCCACTTCACCAACACCTTCCACCCCAACCTTCAGTTCACCTGGGCCATCTCCAGCACATCCCTCACCTTCCTGGACCTCTCAGTCTCCATCTCAGGCAACCAGCTTGTAACTGATGTCCATTTCAAGCCCACCGACTCCCACAGCTACCTAGAATACACCTCCTCCCACCCACCCTCATGCAAAAATTCCATCCCCTATTCCCAATTCCTCCGCCTCCGCCGCATCTGCTCCCACGACAAGACATTCCAATCCCGCACATCCCAGATGTCCAAGTTCTTTAAGGACCGCAACTTTCCCCCCACGGTGATCGAGAACGCCCTTGACCGCGTCTCCCGCATTTCCCGCGACACATCCCTCACACCCCGCCCCCGCCACAACCGCCCCAAGAGGATCCCCCTCGTTCTCACACACCACCCTACCAACCTCCGGATACAACGCATTATCCTCCGACACTTCCGCCATTTACAATCCGACCCCACCACCCAAGACATTTTTCCATCCCCTCCCCTGTCTGCTTTCCGGAGAGACCACTCTCTCCGTGACTCCCTTGTTCGCTCCACACTGCCCTCCAACCCCACCACACCCGGCACCTTCCCCTGCAACCGCAGGAAATGCTACACTTGTCCCCACACCTCCTCCCTCACCCCCATCCCAGGCCCCAAGATGACATTCCACATCAAGCAGAGGTTCACCTGCACATCTGCCAATGTGGTATACTGCATCCACTGTACCCGGTGCGGCTTCCTCTACATTGGGGAAACCAAGCGGAGGCTTGGGGACCGCTTTGCAGAACACCTCCGCTCAGTTCGCAAAAAACAACTGCACCTCCCAGTCGCAAACCATTTCCACTCCCCCTCCCATTCTCTTGATGACATGTCCATCATGGGCCTCCTGCACTGCCACAATGATGCCACCCGAAGGTTGCAGGAACAGCAACTCATATTCCGCCTGGGAACCCTGCAGCCATATGGTATCAATGTGGACTTCACCAGTTTCAAAATCTCCCCTTCCCCTACTGCATCCCTCAACCAGCCCAGTTCGTCCCCTCCCCCCACTGCACCACACAACCAGCCCAGCTCTTCCCCCCCACCCACTGCATCCCAAAACCAGTCCAACCTGTCTCTGCCTCCCTAACCGGTTCTTCCTCTCACCCATCCCTTCCTCCCACCCCAAGCCGCACCCCCCGCTACCTACTAACCTCATCCCACCTCCTTGACCTGTCCGTCTTCCCTGGACTGACCTATCCCCTCCCTACCTCCCCACCTACACTCTCTCCACCTATCTTCTTTACTCTCCATCTTCGGTCCGCCTCCCCCTCTCTCCCTATTTATTCCAGTTCCCTCCCCCCATCCCCCTCTCTGATGAAGGGTCTAGGCCCGAAACGTCAGCTTTTGTGCTCCTGAGATGCTGCTTGGCCTGCTGTGTTCATCCAGCCTCACATTTTATTACCTTATCTCCTTACCTGCTATAGGATTCATGTGTCTCAAATCTCCCATCATGTGTCTGCAGCTCATAAGACCACAAGATATAGGGGCAAAATTAGGCCATTCAGCCATGAGTTTTGCTCCGATTCACTTCAATTCAATCCAATTCAATCATGACTGATATGTTTCTCAATCTCAATCTCCTGTATTCTCCCCATAGCCCTTGATCTCCTTACTAATCATGAATTATCTATCTCTGCCTTAAATACACTCAATGACTTGGCCTCCACAACCCTCTGTGGCAATGAGTCCCACACATTCACCACCCTCTGGTTGAAGAAATTCCTCCTTATCTCAGTTCTGAAGGGTTGTCCCTTCACTCTGTGGCACAAGCATCGAATCCCAGCCTGTTCGACTGTGGAAACATCTTCTCCACGTCCAATCTTTCTAGGCCTGTCAGTGTTCTGTACATCCCAATCAGATGCCTCCTCATTCTTCTAAACTCCTTCGAATACAAACCCAAAGTCCTCAAATGTTCCTCATATGGCAAGACCTTCATCCCTGGGATCATTCTTGTAAGCGCCTTCTGGACCCTCTCCAACACCAGTACGTTCTTCCTCAGTTAGAGGGCCCAAAGCTGCTCACAATATTGCAAATGTTCATAATGTTCTCATGCAGAAGGGCCTTATTTTGCTATTCCCTTACTCATGGGATATGGGTACCGCTCACTTGGCATTTGTTCCCCAGCCATAGTTGCCCCTTGAGAAGGTGATGGTGAGCTGCCTTCCTGAACCACTGCAGTCCATGCACTGTAGGTTGACCCACAATGCCCTGAGGAAGGGAATTCTAAGGTTATGACCCACCAACACTGAAGGAACAGTGATACATTTCCAAATCCAGATGGTGAGTGGCTTGGAGGAGAACTTGCAGGGGATGGTGTTCCCATGTATCTGCTGCCCTTGTCCTTCTAGATGGAAGTGATTGTGGATTTGGAAGGTGCTGTCTGAGGATCTTTAGCAAATTTCTACAATGCATCTTGTCGATAGTACACTGTGCTGTTACTCAGTTTTGTTGGTGGAGGGAATGGATGCTTGGGAATGTCGTGCCAACCAGGTAGGCTGATTTATCCTGGATGGTGCCAAGTTCCTCAAGTGTTGTCTAAGTTGCGCTCATCCAGGCAAATGTACAAAGTCTTGACAGTGTGACCCACACCCAAAGGACAGACAACTCCTGAAACAGACCAATGAAATCTGTGCACAATCAAGAATTGGCAAACTGTTGGGAATGGGATTTCAAATGGCTATACAACTGATGAACTGATATGTTTGCACAGGCCTGATTGTTACATGACATCCAATCACCAAAAGTTTTAATGGGCCCAATTGCACAATTTTAACATATTTGTATGAATGTGTTGCATGTGTTTTGAACTCAATAATTGAACCGTTTAATAACCAGCTAATTTTAAACAGGTTGTCAGTTCTTCTAAGACAGTACAGAAAGATGCAGCACTTGATAGGAGGAAATTAAAACATCAAATGTCTTTCAAACAGCCCAGACTCTGGCAATGAATCATTTTAAAAGTGATTCATATACCTCTGGAAATTTCAAGACTTTGAAAAAGGACAAAGCAATGGAAAAATTTTTGAGTGTGAAATGAGTCCCCAATGTTGGCCGACCCCAGTGAGGGTCTAACCATTACTCATCACATGCAATAGGCTTACCATCACTGAAATCCTCATCCTACCCGTTATCATTAAATACTGCCCGTAAAAACTCTGTCGCTACAAGACTTGATCAAATGCTAGGAATACTGCAGTGAATTATTCACCCAACTCCCCAGTGTCTGTCTGCTACCATCAAGGCACAACTATGATGGAATACTCCCCACTTGTTTGGATGGGTGAAGCTAAAATAACACTCAAGAAGCTTTTAGGTTGAATCAGCCTGCTTGTTTGTCACCCAAAGCACTACCTTAAGTAATACCTCCCTCTGGCATCAGAGCCTCAGTAGTGGGTACTATCTACAAGATGCACTGCATTATCTCACTGAAACTTCTTCAACAGCACCTTCCAAATCTGGGACCTCTACCATCTCAAAGGACAAGGGCAACAGATACATGGGAACACTACCCACTGCAAGCTCCCTTCCAGGCTACTCACCATCCTGACTTTGAAATATATCGCCGTTCCTTCACTGCGGCTGGGTCAAAATCCTGGAATTCCCTCCCTAAAGGCATTGTGGGTCAACCCACGGCAGGTGGATTGGAAAGTTTCACCTGCTCAAGGGGAATTAGGGACGGGTCATAAACACTGGTCTCATCTGAAATGTCCATTTCCCACAGATGAATGTAAAAAAGGTGTGAAGCTGGATGAACGCAGCAGGCCAAGCAGCATCAGGGGAGCAGGAAAGCTGACGTTTCGGGCCTAGACGCTTCTTTAGAAATGGGGGAAGGGAAGGGTGTTCTGAAATAAATAGGGAGAGAGGGGGAGGCAGATGGATCGATGAGAAGATGCTGTCTTCTATCCGCCTCCCCGTCCCTCCCTATTTATTTTAGAACCCCCTTCCCTTCCCCCATTTCTGACGAAGGGTCTAGGCCCGAAACATCAGCTTTCCTGCTCCTCTGATGTTGTGTGGCCTGCTGCGTTCATCCAGCTCTGAACCTTGTTATCTCGGATTCTCCAGCATCTGCAGTTCCTATTATCTCTGAATGTAAAAAAGATTGTTTGACCTCATCAATTAAGAAATATTGACAGCTATGATTTTTTTGTTGAATGTTCTGCCATTTGGATTGATTGGATTCGCCAAAGTGATGGTTCCAATTTTAAATCTAGTCGGTATAAGGTTGAAGGGGGTAACCTGCTGTTTCCAACCGATGTTAGTCAGCAGCCTACCCACACATGAACCCCTTGCAATTCACATTTAGGGTATATTCACCTCAACAATAACTAAAAACGTTCCCAATAGTTCCCAACAGCAAGAACAATAGGAAGGGTTTAGAGGGATATGGGCCAAATGTTGGCAAGAGAGGCTAGATTCATTTAGGATATCTGGTCAGCATGAAAGATTTGGACTAACGAGTTTGTTCTGTGCTTAGGAGGCTCTATTTTTATTTCTTTATTCATTCATAGAATGAGGGTGTCGCTGGGCAGGCAGCATTTAAGGCCCATCCCTGATTGCTCAGAGGGCAGTTAAGAGTTAACCACATTGCTGTGTGTCTGGAGTCACATGTAGGCCAGACCAGGTAAGGATGGCAGTTTCCTCCCCTAAAGGATGGGTCTTTTCCCAACCATTGATAATGGATAATGGATTCACAGTCATCATTAGATTCTTAATTCCAGATATTTATTGAATTCGGGTTCCATCATCCGCTGTGGCGGGATTTGAAACCCAGGTCCTAGAACATTATCTGGGTCTCTGGATTAACTGGGTTCTGAGGAAGGGTCACCAGACCTGAAACATTAACTCTGTTATTTCCTTCACAGATGCTGCCAGGCCTGTTGAGCTTTTCCAACAACTTCTGTTTTTGTTCTTTGGATCAACAGTGCAGCGATAACACCACCAGGCCATCACCTCCCCCCATGATACTATATGACACTGTGCGATGGGAAATATTGATTTAAGGTTTTGGGCAGGAAATTCAGACAAATATGAAGAAGAATATATGTTACACAGTGTGTGGCAATGATTAGGAACTCACTGAGAAGAAGGAAATGGAGTTGACCAATGTTTTGAGAAAGTAATTAGACAGGCATTTGAGGGAACTAAACTAACTGGGCTCTCATGTTAGACCTGGGACCCTCTCCATCGCTGATCAATTGCTGTACAGAACATAGCCAAAGGGCAAAATGGTCTCTTTCTGTGCTGTGATGGCTCATTGGCTACTTGAGCACAACATTGGGGGTTGGAGTACCGAGGAACTGCTACATTGTTGGTGGTAATGTGTTGTCTGCAATCAGATGTTAAATCATGTTCTGCAGAAGAGGCATATCAGACTCAAAACATTGACTCGGTTTCTCTCTCCAAAGGTGCAGACAGGCCTGCTGAGTTTCTCCAGCATTTCATTCCAGATGTCTGCACATTCGCAGTATTTTATCTTTAGTAAATCAAGGCTATACCTGTTGTGTCAGGGCAAAAGGAGAGTTCTCACTCACATCCTGGCGGAACCTCTGCTTCACCCCTCAGCATTAAAAACAGACCATCTGTTGATTGTGAGACATGACCATTTTCTGGAAGAGCTTTCTGGGCAACATGGCATAAACTGCTCTTTAAAAAATAGTTCATTGAGAGTAAAATGCTTTGGGATATTCTGAGATTCTAAGAAGAGAATGGCTGGTCTTAAACTCTCACTTTCTTTTACTATTCACACGCCTGTAATGGCTGTATTAAGAAGGAACACAGGGAAGATGTTGTTCAGTGAGGATTGCTGTCTGTCACCCATGAAAGTAATTGAATTAATTACTAATAAAGGGAGCATCGGAGAAGGGTACTTAATGCACTGCCTGTAAAGCTGAACAGATATCATTAACCATGCAACAGGAGAGAAGATGTCATGGCAACAGACTGACCTAAATAAATGATAGGGAATTCTGCTCCTATTAAAGGAAACAGAAACTTATTAACTGGAGATATAGTCGTTGAGTGGCTAGCACAGCTGCGTCACAGCACCAGGAACCTGGGTTCAATTCCAACCTTGGGTGGCTGTGTGGCATTTACACAGTCACCTTGTGTCTGTGTGGGTGTGCTTCGGTGTCCTCCCACAGTCCAAAGATATGCAGGCTGGGTGGATTGGCCGTGCTAAATTGTCCCACAGTGTCCAGGAACATGTAGATTACATGGGTTATAGCAGGATGGGTCTGGTTGGGATGTCCTGAGCCTCGGTGTGGACTTGTTGAGCTGAAGGGCCCATTTCCACACTGTAGGGATTCTATTAGCGATGAAAAGACTTTCTTATCTCATGCTTGCATTGGCTGAAGTGTGACTTCCAAATGTTGTCCCGTCCAATCAGCTACTCTTGTGCTAGTGTCCCACTATCTTTCATTTTGCACAGAAAATCGCAGTCTATTGTGAGAGGTATGGACTGGGTAGACAGGAGGAAACTATTCCCCTTTGGTGGAGGGGTCATTTTCCAGGGAAGGTAAAGGGCAGGAGGTTTAGAGGTGATGTGAGGAAAAATGCTTTCCCCCAGAGGGTGGTAGGAATCTGCAATTGACTGCCTGTAAGGACAGGAGAGGTAGAGACCCTCATTCATGTGGAAGAAATGTTTACACATGCTCTCATGACACCAAGGCACACAAGAAACAGGTCAGATATTTATGTTTGATTTGCATGGACCTGATGGGACAAAGGGCCACTTTCTGTGCTGTAACTCTCTATTATTCTATTTCATTTCTTGCACAAAGTTGGAGCAACTGGGAGCCTCTCTGATCAAGTCGGAAGGCCCTTGGTCAAACCATACTTCAGAGGTGTGATTGATCCCAAGTGAGAAAGTGAGAAGGGTTTAATTCAACTGGGCCTTTATTTGAAACATAGAAACTAAGTGTAGGCCATCCAGCCCCTTTAGTCTGCTGAGCCAACATGGGGCTGATTCAGTATCTCAATGCCAAGTTCCGACAATCTCTCCCTAACCTTGGTGCCTTTAAAATCTAGAGATTTCTTTCTCCATATTCTGTGACCCAGCTCTGAGTGAAGCAATGTTTCCTCATCTCAGCCCTAAATGATTGACACACCTTATTCCTGAGCCTGTGTTCCCTGGTTCTCAACTCCCCATCCAGGCTCATGGGGACCAATCTCTTCTCATCAGCCTAGTAAACCTCCAATCACCCTCTTTTACAATTAAATGCTTTCAAAGGTAGGGACACAGAAACTTCCCACAATCCTCCAGGTGTGGGCCCACCAAGACCCTGCAGTAAGACATCCTTACCTCTGAACATAAATCCTCAAGCAATGGAGGCCCCTTTTCAAATTGCCTTCCAAATTGCTTGTTGTACCTTCCTATGTGTTTTCACGGATTGGTGTACAGGGTCACTCAGATCCCTCTGTACATCACAGACTAATGCACAGGGTCACCCAGACCCCTCTATACATCACAGACTAATGCACAGGGTCACCCAGACCCCTCTGTACATCACAGACTAATGCACAGGGTCACCCAGATCCCTCTGTACATCACAGACTAATGCACAGGGTCACCCAGATCCCTCTGTACATCACTGACTAATGCACAGGGAACACCCAGACCCCTCACTGACTAGCGTACAGCCTCATTTTCTGGAGTTTAGGTCAAGGGGAGCTCATCTCAATTGAAACATATGAATTTCTTGAAAGGTTTAGCAAGGTTAATGGTTACATCCTTTGACTGGACAGTCTGGGAATTTCCAAATTCATTTACAGGACACGAGCCCCACTTACAACGGCAGCAGTTATAGTGTATCCCTAATTGATCTTGAACTGAGTGGCCTGTTAGGCCCTTTCAGAGAGCAGTTAGTAGTCAACCACATTGCTATGGGTCTGGAGTTACATGTATACCTAAGTGGGCAGCATTGCTACCTCACAGTGCCATGGACCTGGGTTTGATTCCATCCTCGGGTGCCCCTTGGAGGGGCGGTGTGGCTTGCTGGGCCAAATAGCTTGTCTCCACACTGTAGAGATTCCACATTTCTAGATCAGGCCAGGTAAGGATGGCAGATTTCTTTCCCTCAAGGGCATGAGTGAACCACATAGGTTTTAAATGACAATCAACATTGGGCTCATGGTCACTATTACTGAGCCTAACTCCAGGTTTACGAATTAAAGTTCAGATTCCACTGTAGTGAGAATTGAACCTGTGTCCCAAATCATTAGAATGGTCCTCTGGATTACTACCGCATTCTTAGCTTGTTGCCACCAACACCATCTCTCCCCAGGGCCAAAGCCTCAGGAGAATATTTAGAAAAGAGAAGAAGAGAAATTCTTTCATTCAAAAGGTCTCAAATTCTCTACCTGAAGCAGCTGTGGATTCTCACTCGCTGGGCACTATCAACACAGAACAGCTTGGGGATATACATTATGTTCGAGGAAATCAACAGATGTGGGCAGGAAGGTGGGGTTAATGTGTGCGCTCACTCATGATCTTATTGAATAGCAGAATCCAAGATGCACTTCAGCCTATTGCTGATCCTAATACTTACGCCGGAAAAATAGAAAATAGGAGCAAGAATAAGCCATTCGGCCCTTCGAGCCTGCTCCCCCATTCCATATGATCACAGCTGATCATCCAACTCAGTCCCCTGTTCCCACTTTCTCCCATATCATTTGATCCCTTTAGCCCCAAGAACTATACCTAACTCCTTCTTAAAAATATTCAATGCCTTGGTCTCAACTACTTTCCGTGGCAGAGAATTCCACAGGCTCCTCGATCTCTGGGTAAAGACATTTCTACCCATCTCAGTCCTAAATGGCCTACCCTGTAGCCTTAGACTGTAAGCCCTCGTTCCAGACTCCCGGTCTTCGGGAACATGCTTTCTGTCTAATCCTGTTAGGATTTCATAGATTTCTATGCGATTCCTCTGGAATTCTTTTGAGCCAGTGAATGTAGTCATAACTGATCCAGCCTGTCTTCAAACATCAGTCCTATTATTCCAGGAATTAGTCTGTCAAATTTTTGTTGCACTTCCTCCGTCGCTAGAACATCCTTCCTCAGATCAGGAGACCAAAATTGCAACACAATACTCTAGATTCTGATGTTACAACTTTTTAAAGATCTCCATGCTCCTCTAATTCTGGCCCCTTGTGAATCATTCTATCATTGGCAGTTGGTCCTTTTGCTGCTTTGACCCTAAACTCTTTCGCATCTCTACCACCTCCCCCTCCCTGTTTCCTTTGAAACGTCTGTTAAAATTTAAATAGAAATTGCTGGAAAAGCTCAGCAGGTCTGGCAGCATTTGTGGAGAGAAATCAGAGTTAACGTTTCAGTTTGAGTGGCCCTTTCTCAGAACCGAGCCAAGACGTTATCTCTGATTTCTCTCCACAGATGCTGCCAGTTTGCTGAGCTTTTCCAGCAATTTCTGATTTTGTTTCTGATTTACAACATCCACAGTTCTTTCAGTTTTTATGGGTTAAAACAGACTGCTTTGACAAAGGTCTTGTTGAGCTGTGTTAATATCTCTGCCTTCAGTGCGATCTTTCTCTTGTGATGTGCGTGAAGGTGCTGTAGGCCATTGAAGGGGTTTGCTATCAACATTTATGAAAATAATTCCTGAAGCTGATACAGGGACCAAAAGATCTCATCAGCAGGGTTTCAGTTCTCCAATGTTCTGATAGTGTCATTAGTGGAGTATAAATCTACCACCTTAAACTACATGGGAACAAACAAATCCTCAAAATAGTTCCCACAAACAGAAATAATATTTTTCCTGAAGTGGGCATTGCTGGCCATATCTTGAAATGAGCAGCTCGCTTGTCCATTTTAGAGGATAGTAAAGAGTCAGCCACCTTGCTGTGGGTCTGGAATGACATGTAGGATGACACATTTCCTTTCCTAAAGGACATTTGTGAACAAAGTGAGGTTTATGGCAATTTAAATGGGCACCATAAAACTAACGTATGATTCCATTTTCCTTAATTTCGCCATCTACCATGGTGAGATTTGATCTCATAACCTTAAGGTTCAGTGACATTATGTCCCACTCATAATTAAGGCAATCATTGATAATTTTATGGTCAATCTCAGATATTATTCAATTGAAATTTCGCCATTTCCCAATGATGAGATTATTACCATGTCCCTGTATTACAATGGGCAGTGATATTACCACTATATCACATGTAGATCACCACTTCTCCACATCATGTAACTTCCAAATTGTTGCAGTGATGAAACGTTGCTTCTTTATTTTTACAATCACACCAAGATCAATAAATCCATATTTGCTCACATCAAAAATTCAATCAGTTTAACATTATTAATGGAATGCATGAGGTTTACGGAGGCCAGGGCATTGTAAGCCAATCTGAAAACAAACTGTGACGTGACTTAACGTGCTATCAACTTTATAGAATGCATTCCTGAAGTGAAATAATGACCTATCAGCACTCTGAAGATTCCCATTTGTCCTGCACTTTCTCCATCGCTGGTACAAAAGCAGCCCTTGTTCGGAAGAGGTCCTAACATGGGCAAGGTTCATCTGTTTCATTCAGCTGTCTGGACTGTCAGACATGGCAACGGCACTGACCTCCTCAAGGTCATTCACACCATGAAATGGTCTCTCAACAAGTTTGCAACATGGGTAAAACACATGTTCCCACTCATTGGGAGCGGTGGGGCAGGAGAACCAAAACTCAATAAAAGACAGTCATTACTCCAGTCATTCCAATTGGGAATTTAGGAGAACTGTTTATCCAGTGAGCAGTGAGAATGTGGAACTCGCTCCCATTGGGATAGGGTGAGGTGAACAACAGAATTCTATGAACGGGGAGGGTGTATAAACAAATGAAGATTGGGTTGGTGCATTTGGGGTGGGAGGAGAATCATGTGGGTCATAAACAGGAAGCATTTGGGCTGAATGGCCTGTATCTGTGCACACATTCCATGTAATCTCACTTTCTTCCAGGTCCAATTTATTTTACAATGTTTATAGTTGCCAATAACCAATCATATAATTTGAGGGAAGGCCATTTCTACCAGGCAATCTTAAGAAAGGCCAATAATTTTTATGAAGTCGTTAAATATAACATTTATAAGCCAATAAAACAGACTGTGCCTTGAACATTGATATTCAGCCACAGCATTTAGTCCAGATCACATGAAGTCACTGAGATGTATCTCGATAGTCCCCATTCTCACAATGATAGCTGTTCTGATCATCTATCAGTTCCTCGTGTGCTTTTCCCCTCCTCACTTTCCAGCTCTCTTTCCGAGCTCCATTGATTTGGCTGGTAGCACCATAGGACATCTTTTTCTTTGGACTGATGTAGTTGTCTTCGTTGAGTTCAGTCTCCTCCGCCAGCTCATCGTGGCAGATGATGCCACATTTGTCTTCGCTTGCTTCATCGGGATCTGCCCAGTCCTGCTTCTCCCCCGAGGCAAAGATTCCATAGAATATGACTCCACTGTAATGGACCACGGAGGCGATCACAAACACGTGCTGCCACTCCTCGCGGGTCTGAGAGCAATGAATTAAAACATTTCAGGAAACAGTGACGGCTTTCGATTAACTTGGAAAAAGATGAGATTTTTAAACACAGCAGCATCCCACCAGCAGCAATGAAATCAAGTTAGTTAACTCTGTTAGTTAAGGGTTAATTATTGGCCTTTACCCTTTTTTGACCTTTGCATCTCATACAGATGGTGCCCCATTCCATCAGGAGGTTGCAAAACATTGTTGTAATGATGGTGCAGTGCTTCCTCTGGACTGCATTGCGAGCGTCACCTAGATTTCAGCTCAAAACTCTGGGTGAGCCTTAAACTTGATAAGCAAGTTTGTAGAGGACACAAAACTAGGTGGGATGGTCAGTGGTGAGGATGACACAAACGGGTATGTAGAAACATTGGTAGGAACAGGAGGAGGCCATTCAGCCCTTCAAGGCTTCTCCGCCATTCTTCACACACATGACAGATCATCCAACTCAGTAGCCTAATCCTGCTTGCTCCCCATAACCATTGATCCCATTCACCCCAAGTGCTATATCTTGTCGCCTCTTGAATACATTCAATGTTTTGGCAGCAACTACTTCCTGTGGTAATGAATTCCATAGGCTCACCACTCTTTGGGTGAAGAAATGTCTCCTCATCTCTGTCTTAAATGGTCTACTGTGAATTATTTCAGAACCGTCTCCCATCCCCCTCTCTGATGAAGAGTCTGAAACAACAGCTTTTGTGCTCCTGAGATGCTGCTTGGCCTGCTGTGTTCATCCAGCTTCACACTTTGTTATCTCGGATTCTCCAGCATCTGCAGTTTCCATTATCTCTGATCACAATTTTAACCTCAGAATATGGCCCCTGGTTTTGGACACACCCACTATCCGGAGCATCCTCCCTGAATCTACCCAGTCCAGTTCTGTTAAAATTTTATAAGTCTCCATGAGGTCCCCCTCTCATTCGTTTGAACTCCAGCGAAAATAATCCCAATCTAGTCAATCTCTCCTCATATGTCAGACCCAACATCCCAGGAATCAGCCTGGTAAACCTTCACTGCACTCCCCTCGAGACCAAGGGCATCCTTCCTCAGAAAAGGAGACCAAAACTGCATGCAATATCGCAACCAACAACTGCACCTCCCAGTCGCAAACCATTTCCACTCCCCCTCCCATTCTCTTGATGACATGTCCATCATGGGCCTCCTGCACTGCCACAATGATGCCACCCGAAGGTTGCAGGAACAGCAACTCATATTCCGCCTGGGAACCCTGCAGCCATATGGTATCAATGTGGACTTCACCAGTTTCAAAATCTCCCCTTCCCCCACTGCATCCCTCAACCAGCCCAGTTCATCCCCTCCCCCCACTGCACCACACAACCAGCCCAGCTCTTCCCCTCTACCCACTGCATCCCAAAACCAGTCCAACCTGTCTCTGCCTCCCTAACCGGTTCTTCCTCTCACCCATCCCTTCCTCCCACCCCAAGCCGCACCCCCAGCTACCTACTAACCTCATCCCACCTCCTTGACCTGTCCGTCTTCCCTGGACTGACCTATCCCCTCCCTACCTCCCCACCTACACCCTCTCCACCTATCTTCTTTACTCTCCATCTTCGGTCCGCCTCCCCCTCTCTCCCTATTTATTCCAGTTCCCTCCCCCCATCCCCCTCTCTGATGAAGGGTCTAGGCCCGAAACGTCAGCTTTTGTGCTCCTGAGATGCTGCTTGGCCTGCTGTGTTCATCCAGCCTCACATTTTATTATCTTGGAATCTCCAGCATCTGCAGTTCCCATTATCTCTGCAATATTCCAGTGTGGTCTCGCCAAGGCCCTGTATAATTGCAACAACACATCCCTGCTCCTGTACTTGAAACCTCTCGCAATGAACGTCAACATACCATTTGCCTTCTTTACCACCTGCTGCACCTGCATGCTTACCTTCAGCAACTGGTGCACAAGGACACCCAGGTCCCACTGCACACTCCCCTCTCCCAATTTATAGCCATTCAAGTAGCAATCTGCCTTCTTGTTTTTGCTTCCAAAGTGAATAGCCTCACATTTATCCAAACTATATTGCATCTGCCACTAATTTTCTGACTCATGCAACCTGTCCAGATCAAGTTCAATGAATGGGCAAAAACTTAGCAGATGGAATATAATGTGGGGAAATGTAAAGGTTATGCATTTTGGCAGGAAGAAGAGAGGAGCTGAGTATTATTTAAATGGAAAAAGACTGCAGAAAGCTATAGAACATGGAGGGGTGTGGGAGTCCTCATACATGAATCACCAGAAAGCTAGGGTCCAAGTTCAGCAGTTAATAGGGAAGGCAAATGGAATGTTGCCCTTTAATTCAAAGGGAATGGCATATAGTAACAGGGAGTTTTAATGGAACTATACAAGCTATTAGTCAGAGCACAGCTGGAGTACTGTGAACAGTTTTGGGCCCCTTATCGTAGGAAAAATAAACTGGCATTGGAGGCAGTCCAGAAAAAGATCATTCGGCTGACCGCAGGTATGAAGGGATTGTCTTATAAGGACAGGTTTAGTAGATTGGGCCTGTACTCAATGGAGTTTAGAATTGAGAGGTGACCTTATTGAAATATACAATAATCTTAGGGGGCTTGGCTGAGAAGATGCAGTGAGGTTGTTTCCCCTTGTGGTAGAGTCTAGGGCTAGGGGTGAGGGGCAATAATCTTAGAATAAGGGATTACCTGTTTAAGGCAGAGATGTGGAGGAATTTCTTCTCTCAGAGGGTAGGAAATCCTTGGAATCCTCTTTACAGCAAAGGGCTGTCGAGGCTGGGATGGTGGTGTACTCAAGGCTTGGACAGATTTTAAATCAGGAAGGAGATCAAGGTTTCTGAGGAAAATGCAGGAAATTGGAGCTGAAAATCAGCAGAGCAATCATGATTTTATTGAATGGCAGAGCAGAATTGCTAGGCTGAATGGCCTGCTTCTGCTCACATCTTATAATTTTAAAACTCAAAGCTTTCAAACATCGAGGGGAGAATGCTACCTCATGGTTTAAGGCAGACTTGTTAAGACCACATGGTGTGTGAAATAGGAGTCGGTACTGTCGTTCACGCCAAATGGATCAACTGAGAAAGTCATATTTTTAAATTAAGATTAATATATCAACGGCACAACTTGCTACTGAAACCAATATGTTGCTTCATGTTGTCGCCTGCAGCCTCCTCCATGTGTGAATGTACATGGGACTGTCTGTCACTATCAATAAGCTACTCACCATTCAATAGGGTCATTCAACTCAAGTCCCTGTTCCTGCTTTCTCTCCCTTTCCTTTGATCCCCTCAGCCTCAAGAACTACATCTAGGTCCATCTTGTAAACATTCAATGTTCTGGCATCAATATCTTTCAGGGCTGAGTCATAGAGTCATACAGCATGGAAACAGAGCCTTCAGTCCAACTTGTTCATGCCAACCAAGTTTCCCAAACTAAACTAGACCCAAATGCCTGCATTTGGCCTATTTCCCTCTAAACCTTTCTTATTCACGTAACAATCCAAATGTCTTTTGTAAGTTATAATTGTATGTGCACCTATCACTTCCCAGGCAGTTTACTCCATCTACAGCCATCCTCTGTGTGAAAAAGCTGCCCCTCTGGTACCTCTTAAATCTTTCTCCTTTAACCTTAAAAATATGGTCTAGTTTTGAACTCCCCTACCCTGCAGGCTCACCACTCTCTGGGTGAAACTCCTCTGAAGCCTCCTCACACTTTGTTATTTCTCCTTAAGTGTGCTGCTTAGGACTCCACACCATCGAGCAACTAGGAATGGGAATCAGTGATAATGGGAAATGCAAATGCTGGAGAATCCAAGATAATAAAGTGTGGAGCTGGATGAGCACAGCAGGCCAAGCAGCATCTCAGGAGCACAAAAGCTGGCATTTCGGGCCTAGACCCTTCATCAGAGAGGGGGATGGGGGCGAGGGTTCTGGAATAAATAGGGAGAGAGGGGGAGGCGGACCGAAGATGGAGAGAAAAGAAAATAGGGAATGTTGCTTTTACCTTGTGCGATGTCATTGCTCCAACGATTAATGGGCAAATCATTCCTGATAGTGTTCCCACACCGTTGGATATCCCCATCAGGATACTCGCATAACGAGGGGCAATGTCCAAGTGATTGACGTTGAACCCTGGATTTAATAACAATGGGATCAGTTAGGAATAGAATGCAGAGATATGTCATTGCCATATACAACCCAATGGAAGGCCCTGTAGCACAGTGGGTAATGTCCTTATCTCTGAGCTTTGAGGTCAAGTCCTGCTCCAAGGCTTGATGGCTAAAGAAGTTTGTGTACCTAACACAGGTGCCATATCAATTTGTAAATCTTTCCACTGCTGATAAAGCCAGGAAAGATTCCTGACCAGCCATGAGGATGGGAAGGATACTGACCCTTTCACAGTCAGCATGTAGCCCTGGTTTATTACAATGCATGTTACCCTGATTCAACAGACATGAGCATGATGCAGATTTGCCTGTGCTTTTCTCAGCCTGTGCCCTGGGCCCTGAATCATGAATGCTTGCTTTGTAGGGAATGGCCTGTGTTCCGCAAGAAGTGAACAGGGTGTCCTCAATTCCACATGCCCAGAGAGGATCCTCCAAAATCCATCATTTGCCCACTCTGTCCCACAGGCCAGTTATGGCCTGCACCCCACTTATTGCCTAAAATCAGACCATGATGCAGGTCAGCCAGAGGCTAATGGGCCCACTGGGAATCTGCTGCCTCTCAAAAAACTCTAGCCAATTTGTCTCACCATCCCTACTGTTCTTACACAGCCCTGCAAATTCAGTCTTTTCAAATATTTAACTTTTCGAAAGTTGCTGTCGAATCCATTTCCACTGCCTTCTCAGGTGCACATTCCAGTTCACAACTCTCTGCATAACACAAAAACCATCCTTTCATTCTCTGACTAATTGCCTTAAATTTGTGCCCACTGGTCACTGAATCTCCAGCCAGCAAAACTAGTTTCTCCTTCTGTATAAGATGTGTTTGTTAATGTTATGTTATTACTATTGTTAAGGTATATTGTTTTATTTAATGAAGCACTCAGAACACTTGTAAGGAGAGACTGCTGAGATATATGAGTTTGTGTGTGGGCAGGACAGATGTGCTTGACGCTACTACATTCTAGGGCAAGAAAAGGATTTGCATCCAGTTTCATACTTGAGACCCAAGTAACTGTGTTGATTGTCTATGATTTTATCAGAGAAGAGCAAAGCTAATATTGGGCTGTGTTTATGAGGAAGCAGTGACATTGTGGCAGAGCCCCTGGATTAGCTAATGTAATTTTTTTTCCTTTATTCATTCATGGGATGAGGGCATCAGTGGCCAGGCAGCTTTCAGCATTTATTGCCCAGAGAGCAGTTGAGAGTCAACCACATTGCTGTGGGTCTGGAGTCACATTCTTGACCAGACCAGGATGGCAGTTAGTCAACCAGGTGGGATTTGAACCCGGATCCCCAGAGCACTACCTGAGTCTCTGGATTAATAGTCCAGTGATAATACCACTGGGCCATCGCATCTCCATACCATGAGGCCCTGTAATGTTAAAGCCAGGATAATATCCTTGGGACTTGAGCTCAAATCCCACCACAGCTGGTGATGAAATTTTAATTGAAAAAAAATTTGGAACGATGTGTTAATCTAATGGTGGCATTGTTAATTATCATAAATCCCATCTTTTATGTCCTTTAGGGAATTTGATCCAGATCTACAGCAATGTGGTTGATTCCTAACTCCTCTCTGAAATGGATTTGAAAATCATTGAGTTCAGGGACAATCAGGGATGGACAACAAATGTTGGCCTCATTGGCAATGCCCAAATCCCATAAAAATAATCTTTAAAACCCTTATTAACTATGGATCCAAGGTAGGTAACAAATGAGCCCAGATCTGGCTGAAAGTAGAAATAGGTTGGAGGGCTGAATGGCTTGTTTCTGTTCCAATATTCCAAACCGAGCCTATGGGTTTAGAGAATGGGTGCTCCAGCCCATGACAAGAATATGATAGAACAGCTTACAACAGGAAAGACACATCAAACCGAACCAATAAATGATGCAACACGATTCCGATGATCAGAATGTAAGAAAACGCACCAGAAATTGCGAATCCACTGAATCCAACAGCAAGCACCAGGAAAGAGATGGCAACTTCTCTGGTGTGGGAGTAACCAACGACCAGCAATAAGGTGGCCTCCATGCCAAAACCTTAGGAAAATAAATTGTTACATTAGTATCTGGAATCACCGCTTCAACCTCTGTGCAAAATGCACCTGTGTTTATCTCAAATCATTGCATGTCCCCTGTAACAACCACCTCAAGAATTACATTGGCTCCCAGTGCAGCATCATCTGGAATTAAAGGCTCTCATGTTTGGTTTGTGGAGCAGCCTTCAACAGGTGAAGCTCAAAGCTCCAGAGTTCCCTCCCTCAGCCTCTCTATCTCTTTTACCTCCTTTAAGATCCTTTTAATTAGGCTTTTGCTCACCCATATATGGCACATAGAGACTTTGAAAATAGCAACAGGAGTGGGCTATTCGGCCTTTCAAACCTGCTCCACCATTCAATATGATCATGGCTGATCATCCAACTCAGAGCCTTGTTCCTGCCTTCTCCCATATTCTTTGATCTCTTTGATTCCAAGAACTATGCCTAATTCCGTAATAAAAACAGAAAGTGCCAGAGAAGCTCAGCAGGTCTGTGAAGAGAGAAATGTCAACAAAACTGGTTCCAAAGGAGAGTCACACCAGGCTGGAAACGCTGACTCTGTTTCTCTCTCCACAAAAGCTGCTGAGTTTCTCCAGCGTTCACCACGTATATATCAGATACCCAGCAGCTGCAGTGCATGGCTTTTTATTTTAGTTCCATATGGAGTTTGTGTAAATCTTTGCCTGTTTGACATTCCTGGACACTGCACTTTAGAATGAACATCTTGGCCCCAGAGAGGTGGCAGACAGGAGTTTTGGAATGGTATCGGGGATGTGAGGCTTTAGTTCTGTGAAGCAACTGAAGAAGCTGGAATTGTTCTCCTTAAAGCAGAGGTTTTGGGGGCTTTTTAAAAATCTATTCACTCAAGGGATGTAGGTCCCACAGGCTGGGCCAGCATTTATTGTTGCTCCTTGATAAGGTGATAGGGAGCTGGCTTCTTGAACTGCTGCAATCCACATGCTGTAGGTTGACTCTCAATGCCCTTCGGGAGGGAATTTCAGGAATTTGAAGGAATGCAACAGTGAAGGAACAGCGATATATTTCCAAATTGGGAGTGGCTTGGAGGGGAACTTGCAGGTGACAGCATTCCCATGTATCTGCTGCCCTTGTCCTTCTGGATGGAAATGGCCATGGGTTTGGAAGGTGCTTTCTGAGGAACCATGGTGAGCATGAACAGAACAAATGAGGAGAAACTGTTTCCATTGGTAACCAATAAACAGGGATTTAGGGTAACTTGTGAAGGAAGTAGAAGTGGAGTGAACTGTTGCAATCTGGAATGTTCTGCCTGAAAGGAACTTGGAAAGAGGTTGAATGGGAAATTTTAAAACAGAAATTAGATAATTGGGGATTGCACAGTGGTCCAGTGGTTAGCATTGTTGCCTCCGAGCGCCAGGGACCTGGATTTGCTGCTGCCCTCAGGCGACTGTCTGCGTGGAGTTTGCACGTTCTTCCTGTGTCTTTGCATGGGTTTTCTCCGGGAGCTCCGGTTTCCTCCAACACTCCAAAGATGGGCGGATTAGATTAGATTCCCTACAGTGTGGAAACAAGTTCTTTGGCCCAACAAGTCTACACCACCCCTTGAAGCATCCCACCCAGACCCATTCCCCTATAACCCACACACCCCTGAACACTACGGGCAATTTAGCATTGCTGATCCACCTAGCCTGCACATCCTTGGACTGTGGGAGGAAACCAGAGTACCCAGAGGAAACCCACGCAGACATGGGGAGAATGTGCAAACTCTGCACAGACAGTCGCCTGAGGCTGGAATCGAACCTGGATCCCTAGTGCTGTGAGCCTGCAGTGCTAACCACTGAGTCACTGTGGATTAGTTGCGCTAAACTGCCTCATAGTGACCAGGGATGTGCAGGTGGGCTAGCAATGGGAAATACAGGGTTATAGGGATAAGGCAGTGGGGTGGGTCTGGGTGTGATGCTCTTCAGAGGATCAGTGTGGACTTGATGGGCTGAACAGCCTGCTTCCGCATTGTAGGATTCCATCATTCTATAAGTACTTGAAGAGAAAATATCTGCTCGGAAAAGAGCAAGGAAATGGGCATAATTGAATGAGTTTTATTCGAAGAGGCAGTACAGACTAGTAGGGTAGAATGGTCTCCTTGTTTGATCCTGCACGAGCTGACAAAGGTGCATAAAGCTGATTGCACAAAGTCATAAAGGTCAGCTCCCTCGGCATTGGTTTGTCAGCGGTTGTCATGGCAAAAACGAGCAATGTTCATTGTCTTGTCAAAAGATTTTAGACATTTCTTTGCGTCTTGAAAATATATAGAAAGCCATTGCTCAGAGACCGAAAGGGCAGCGTGTCAGAGGGCGAGGAGATATGCAACACTGCTGTCCTAGTGCAGAGGCTGAGAGAGCATAGATTGGAATTCTTGGAGCTGGTCCACACTCTACACCCCATACAGCAAAATCTCTGTCTCATGATTCTACAAATTGTGTAGGATAGACATGGGGAACACAATTCCATTTGTGGGGTGCCCAAAAATGTATTAGAATCACCTCTCCCACCACCTCCCCAACTCCATAAACAGCGGATATTCACAAATAAATTCACTAGGAAATTCAGGGGAAACCTTTCTTACTTAAGGAATAGTTAGAATGTGGAACTCAGGCCCACGGACAGTAACTGTGCTGGACAGCGCTAATAGATTTAAGGGGAAGATAGATAAATGCATGAGGAAGAATAGAAGGATGGTTGATTGGGAGAGATGAAAGTGGGGCAGAAGGAAGCTCCTGAGGTGCAGAAACACTAGCATAGACCACAAGGCCAAATGGGCTGTTGCTGTAAGTTAGAAACAATGGAATTTAAATTTGACACCCCTCACCCTCAGAAGCAATCGACAAATTGCTGTGGGGATCAGGGTAAATCCCTACTCACCCAGGATCCTTCCATGATGGGTGTGTGTGTGTGTGTGTGTGTGTGTGTGTGTGTGTGTGTGTGTATATACGTGTGTGTGTGAGAGCCTGTGTGTGTGTGTGTTTCTGTGTGTATGTGTGTGAGAGTATATGTGTGTCTGTGTGTGTGCGTCTGCCTGTGTGTATGGATGTGATTGAGTGAGTATGAATGTGTGTGTGTTTGTGTGTATGTGTAAGAGTCTGTGCATTCGTGTGTGTGAATCTGTGTGCGTGTGTGAACTTTTGCGTGTGTCTGTGCATGTGTGTGTGCGTGAGTGTGTGTGTGTGAGTATTGGTAGTCGGGGTGCAAACAGATCCAAAGTTACAATGACTGGCTGCACTTCTCTCCCAGCTTCAGAATGCACTGCCTCTCCCACCCGTACCCCCAGCAACCACCATGCATATCCTCGAGTCAAACCTGACAATGTTCTTCACTGACCTCAATGAGGAGTGGGTCACACAATGATGTGACTATCTGCTCCCTTTACACTCAGCCTGCCTCCTGACCTCTGCAACATCCCCGTTGTTTCCCCACCAGTTTGTTCCATTTTCAACCCCTTTGATCCTTGAGAATTGACATACCCAGTCCATCCCAGTCTCAGTGATAATGGGAACTGCAGATGCTGGAGAATCCGAGATAACAAAGTGTGGAGCTGGATGAACACAGCAGGCCAAGCAGCATCTCAGGAGCACAAAAGCTGATGTTTCGGGTGTAGACCCTTCATGAAGGGTCTAGGCCCGAAACGTCAGCTTTTGTGCTCCTGAGATGCTGCTTGGCCTGCTGTGTTCATCCAGCTCCACGCTTTGTCATCCCAGTCTCAGATGCTGATCATTTCTCCCTTAACCCCAGCAGTGAACCCCACAGACTCACATTTCAATGTGCAAAGAGCTTTTCCTGCTCTTGCTCCCAAATCTCCAGCGTTCAATCTCCTCGATCTTGACCCCTCAACTAATCAGAATGTCCTTTGTTAACCTTAGGCGTAGAAAATTATGAGATAGAAAGAGAATTTTTCCCCTACCAATGAACAGGGGCATAGATCAAGCCCAAAGGGCATAAAGTTTAGAAGGGAATTGAGAAAGAATTCTTAACCCCAGAAGGTAGTCAGTTTCCTGAACTTGCTGCTTAACTGGGTGATAGAGGCAGGAAGCCTCATGATATTTAAGAAGTGTTTAAATGAGCATTTGAAGCACCACAGAATACAAGGTTACAGGCCAGGTGCTGGAAAGTGAAATTAGGGTAGATCAGTGTTTGATAGCTTGCCCTGGCACAATGGGCTGAAGGACCTTTTTGTGCGCTGTAAAATTTTATGACTTAATCACTTCTACTACATTACTCAATTATCTCCTCTCCCCTGATGAGAAAGCCACTCAGTTCCCCAGGAATCGCTTTATATTCGTTGCTCCCTTCCATCCAGGCAGCACCGGTGTGAAACTAAAACAGTCAGAATTAGAAATACTCAGCAGGTCCGGCAGCATCTGCTGGAGAAAGAGCCAAAGTTAATGATTCAAGCTGGAGACTTGCGATCAGAACAGTATTGGAGTGAGTTTGCATCAGTCCAACTTAACCTGGGACAATGTCTTGCAGCTCGCATCTTCCTCAGAGATCCTACTGAAGTGCATGAGTGTGATATCCTGTACTTCTCTTCTGATGGGCCCAAGATTCTGTTTGTATTTTTTAAGCTGCTTTTACAAAGTCTCCACTGAAAACATTCAACAAGATGCATTTCTCCTGAGTGAAACAAAGCAGATAGCCCGAATATGCAAGGATTTTGTTAGTGCCTTCTTAGGTATAGATAGAGTGGACAGCCACAGATTTTCTCTTAGGGTGGAGGTAGATATTACGAGGAGGCATAGTTTTAAAGTGAGTGGAGGTAGATATAAGGGAGACGTCAGAGGTAGGTTCTTTACTCAGAGTGGTAGGGGCGTGGAATGCATTGCCAGAGAGGGGAGTGGAGTCGGCCTCATTAGTTGCATTTAAGCAGCTATTAGATAGGCACATGGATGATAGTGTAAGGTAGGGGTGGAGATTAGATAGACCTTAGGTTTAGGGTAAAGGTTTGTCACAACATCCATGGGTCGAAGGGCCTGTACTGTTCTATGTTCTATGTTCTACTTACCTAGACTGGCCAGAATACTCAGAGCTGATGCACTGCGCCTGAAGTTTACCCCATTTCTCTTTTCAAAGCTGACCACTGCTCTGTCTTGAATGTATCATTCAACAAGATGCCTTTCTCCTGAGTGAAACAAAGCAGATAGCCCGAACATGCAAGGATTTTGTTAGTGCCTTACCACCGCAGTTCATGATTTTTCGGACGGTTGTAGTGGAGAAAATATTTCTGCTCCTCAGGAAATCGGCAATTTGTCCTCCGATGGGCACAATGATGGTCATCACCATGTGAGGCACAGCCGACAGTGCACCCACCTATCAGAAAGAAAGTTAAACCCTGCTCGTTTATCGCTTTAATGAGATACAATGGCATCAGAACCATTTGAATTTGCTAAGACAGACTGCAACACTGATTCTCGTTAGGCACACTGTTGGGATGGCGCTGTCACATCTAAAAACCATTGTCACAATTTTTATTGTATCAGTGATAATGGGAACTGCAGATGCTGGAGAATCCAGGATAACAAAGTGTGGAGCTGGATGAACACAGCAGGCCAAGCAGCATCTCAGGAGCACAAAAGCTGACGTTTCGGGCCTAGATCCTTCATGAAGGGTCTACGCCTGAAACATCAGCTTTTGTGCTCCTGAGATACTGCTTGGCCTGCTGTGTTCATCCAGCTCCACACTTTGTTATCTCTTATTGCAATTTTTAATTGTTTGTTTAATCATAGATTTCCGGTTATGACCTGCCCCCAACCCTTCTCTGTTCAGGGTTCACTCACAAGTACAAAGAGCATCTCTACACCCACCCTTGTATTGAGTAGGATGGTACAAAAGGAGGCCATTAGGCCCATTGTATTATTTCTGAAAAACAGGTTCCAACTCGTCCTTTTTCCTGCTCTTTCCCGTGTGAATTCCTCAAATCCTCTCCTCCTCTGGTATATCTCCAAGTCCCCATGTGAAAGTAAGTATTCAATCTGCTTCAAGTGCTTTTCAAGTCTGGGTTGTAACAATTTAGTTCTGAAGAAGTGTCACTTTGGACTGAAAATGTTAACTGTTTCTCTCTCTACAGAGGCTACCAGACCTGATAAGTTTCACTAGCACTTTTTGTGGGTTTTTTTTCGCATTCTGCTTCTTCAATCAATTGTACCAATGTTCACTCCCTCTATCACTGAGCACAGTGGCAGCAGTATGCTCCATCCAGCAGGCACGCTGTACCCATACACTCAGACCCCTTAGGGAGAACCTTCCAAACTCTCAATCTCTACCAACTAGAACAAGGGCAGCGGATACATGGGAAATGCACCACCTCCAAGTTCCCCTCCAAGTCACTCATCATCCTGACTTGGAAACATGTCGCCATTCCTTCGCAGTCGCTGGATCAAAATCCTGGAATGCCCCTCTATTGGCATCGTGGGTCATCCCACAGCAGGTAGACTGCAGTGGTTCAAGAAGGCAGCTCAGCATTACCTTCTCAAGGGGCAACTAGGGACAGGGCTTAAATGCTGGCCCAGTCAGCAATGCCCACATTCCATGATTGAATAAAAACAATTAAATATCTGGTCTTAGATTCCTGACATTCCCATTCAAAACAGTTACTTATGTGATAAACATGAACCTACTAAATCTCCCCCATTGAAAACACAAAGCAGTGCGTGTTTCCTCTTAAAGAGCCCTAATCTGTAACTTGACATACAAATGTCAACAACCAGATGATACATTTCCCATTTCCCATCTCTTGCTTTGTACCATCATCCATTTTATCATGTTGTTTCCTGCCTGTACACCCTTTGGCAGTTTCTTTCCCCTTTAATTCTTCGCCCCACCCCCAACTCCGTTCCAGCCCCCTCCACTTACTCAGTGTACATTCAAAACCTGTTGTATCCTTAACTTTGGAGATAGAAGGAACTGCAAATGCTGGAAAATCTGAGGTAACAAGGTGTAGAGCTGGATGAACACAACAGGCCAAGCAGCATCAGAGGAGCAGGAAAGCTGGTGCTTCAGGCCTAGACTCTTCTTCAGAAATGGGGGAAGGGAAGGGGAATCTAAAATAAATAGGGAGAGAGGGGGAGGCAGATAGAAGATGGATAGAGGAGAAGATAGATGGAGAGGAGGCAGACAGGTCAAAGAGGCGGGGATGGAGCCAGTAAAAGTGAGTGTAGATGAGGAGTTGGGGGGGATAGGTCAGTCCAGGGAGGATGGAAATGTAAAGGGGGTGGGATGAGGTTAGTAGGTAGGAGATGGGAGTTGAGCTTGAGGTGGGGGGTTGTTAGGTGGGAAGAAGGACAGGTTAGGGAGGCGGGGACAATCTGGGCTAGTTTTGGGATGCAGTGGGGGAGGGGAGATTTTGAAGCTTGTGAAATCCACATTGATATGATTGGGCTGCAGGGTTCCCAAGTGGAATATGAGTTGTTGTTCCTGCAACCTTCAGGAAGCATCATTGTGGCAGTTGCAATGAAAAATCTGTGAGCTGAACTCTCTGCTTCCATCTCCGTTGATGCTGCCTGGCCCACTGAACATTTCCACCACTTTCTGGCTTTTTAAAGTGTTTCTGAAGGTATAACCTTTGCTTTACATTGTAAGCATTATGTCCTTCAATTATTCATTAGTGCCCTGCTTTTAACTGTTAAAATAGACCTTGAGGCAGAGTCTTTTTGTCTCAATAACTTAAGTGTCTACAAATCATTTGCTAAGATAATCCTTCCCAAGCCTTCATGTATTCCTTAGGCATTCTGATTAATGATATTTTTACCAGACATTCTGTTACCCTGTCCTTGATAACGTCAACTCCATATTACCATTTAACAAGCACAAGAAATGCTCCAGTATTGGACAGTGTTTTCATGAAGTAGTTCACTTGGACCATTCTTCAGGCAGGTTTGAGATGTTTTCATTACTTATTTAAGTAAGGTGTTTAATAAAGTTCCCCATGGCAGGCTCGTGCAGAAGGTAAGGAGGCATGGGATAGGGTTGAACATGGCAGATTAGATTCAGAATTGGCTGACCCTTAGAGAAAGTTGGTAGTGGACGGAAAATATTCAACATGGTGCTCAGTTACAAGTGGTGTACCACAAGGATCTGTTCTGGGTCCTCTTCTATCTGTGATTTTTGTAAATGATTTGGAGGAAGGAGCAGAAGAATGGCTAAGTAAGTTCGTGGACGATACGAAGGTGAGTCACGTTGTGGACAGTGCTGAGGGCTGTTCTCAGTTACAAAGGGACATTGATAAAATGCAGAGCTGGGCTGAGAAGTGGCAGATGGAGTTTAACCCTGAAAGGTGTGAGGTGATTCATTTTGGAAGGACAAACTTGAAAGCAGAATACAGGGTTAACAGAAAGATTCTTGGTAATGTGGAAGAGCAGAGGAATCTTGGGGTTCATGTTCACAGTTCCCTGAGAGCTGAAAGAGTTGTTAAGAAGGTGTATGGTGTGTTAGCTTTCGTTAATAGAGGGATTGAGTTCAAGAGCCGTGAAGTTATGCTCCAGCTGTACAAAAGCCTGGTTCAGCCACATCTGGAGTATCATGTCCAGTTCTGGTTGCCTCATTACAGGAAAGATGTGGAAATGTTGGGAAAGGTGCAGAGGAGATTTACCAGGATGTTGCCTGGAATGGAGGGAAGGTCTTACGAGGAAAGGTTGAGAGAGCTAGGGCTTTTCTCTTTAAAACAACGAAGGATGAGAGGTAACTTGATAGAGGTGTACAAAATGATCAAAGGTATAGATAGAGTGGACAGCCAGAGGCTTTATCCAAGGGTGGAGGTAGCTACTACGAGGGGGCATAGTTTTAAAGTGAATAGAGGTAGATACAGCAGAGACGTCAGAGGTAGCCGCATAAATGCCCCTAATGAGGCCGACTCCACTACCCTTCCTGGCGTGGAATGCATTGCCGGGAAGGGTAGTGGAGTCGGCCTCATTAGGGGCATTTAAGCGGCTATTAGATAGGCATATGGATGATAGTATAAGGTAGGGGTGCCATGGGACCCCTACCTTATACTATCCTTAGGATTAGGGTAAAAGTTTGGCACAACATCGTGGGCCGAAGGGCCTGTACTATGCTGTCCTGTTCTATGTTCTATGTTCTACTTACCTAGCCTGGCCAGAATACTCAGAGCTGATGCACTGCACCTGAAGTTTACCCCATTTCTCTTTTCAAAGCTGACCACTGCTCTCTCCTGAATGTATCATTATGTGTTCTTGCAGAGTACACCTTGCTCCATGAGCCACAGAATGTTCACAGTGCAGCAGGAGGGTATTCAGCCCATCGTGTTTGCGACAAGTCTCTGAAGGAGCAATTTACCATGCACCCTATAACTCCGTAGGTGCTGCCTTTTGAGATAACAATCCAATTTCCTTATGAAGACCTCATTCAAATCTGCCGCAACCACTGTCTCAGACAACACATTCCAGGTCCTACCAACTCACTGGGTGAAAATATTTCTCCTTATATCTCCATTGCCTTTTTTTTGGCCAGTTTCCTTTGATCTGCGCCCCTACCCTACACCTGGTCTGAATTTGTATGTTCCTCCGTGTGTTTGTAAAATCTCCTGAATTTTGTACGTCCAGAGTCAGAAACATGAGGGTGGTGGGACACAGGGAGTAAGAGGACCCCCTCAAACTGCTAAGAGCCTGCTCTGACCTCAACCAAACCCTGAGATAGTACAATGGGTCTTTCAGTTTCCATCACTGAGGGAGAGAGAAAGAGACAGGGAGAGACGGAGGCAGTGTCTGAGGAGATACCTCATCATACTTATTTGAGTCTGACACCACAATACTGAAGAGGACACAGAGTATTAGTGAGGATAGAAAAAAGAGTGAATGAAAGAGACAGAGTGAAGGGGAGAGAGAGAGAGAGATGAAAGGGAAAAAACACGGAAAGGAAAGGAGAGAGACAAATCGAGAGGGAAAAGGAAGAGAGAGGGAAAGTCAGAGAGATAGGGAGTGCATTGCATGGTTGTAGATTGCTTTGGATTCATTTGTGGGATTTGGGTATCTGTGGCTGGGCCAGCATTTGTTGCCCGTCCCCAATTGCCCGTTGAGAAGGTGGTGGTGAGCTGCCCTCCTGCAGTCCACATGGCCCCCATTGTTCTAGTTCGGGTCAGTAGGATTGTGTATGCCATTGTTGTTTCCAGGGTCTCGGTCAATGATGATTTTGTCCGTCCAGCTTCGTTCCATGTTGTGGCCGAGCTTAAGCATTAACCAGTTTGCTACGGAATCACATGTAGGCCAGACCAGGTGAGGATGGCAGATTTCCTTCCCTAAAGGACATTAGTGAACTATTTGGGATTTTACAACCATCAATAATGGTCACCATTACACTGGGTTTTACCCCAGATTTATAACTTAAATTCAAAGAGATTATAATCATGAAAGCTGATTGGGAATCATGGTTCTTTCTATTTGTACCTTGGAATGTAAAATTCCTAACTAACCCCTCTAAGCCTCATGAACTATAAATCTTTCCCAGTCTTGTTAGAACTTGGGCAGAATCAGCTAACAGCCTGTTTATTTTCCTGGAACTAAATGACATGTCAAACAGCAACACTTCAACTGTGTTCAGTATCGAGCTTGGAGCTAGAGCTCTCTCTTGGGTACAAAGCACACTTAATCCACCCGGTAATGTGAACCAGGCAATCCCTTGTTGGCAACGCCAGCCTCTAGACTGAAGTGTAAGTGGAACAGGAGGTTTGAAATCTTTCTTCTAACTCTCTCTCACTCACCTTGCTGATTGGGAAACCAAAAACCTCCTCAAAGTAGGCAGGCTGGCTGATGAGCAGCAGGTAGAAGGTCCAGCTCCTGCAAAAATTGGCCACAATGATGGCGTAAACAGGCATGGAGGTGAAGAACTTTAACCAGGGAGTCCTGAATTTCTGGGAGAGAATCAGACAGAGGGTACAGTCAATCTCCACACATCTGTCAGCGCAACAAACCAACCTGAGTTCTCAGGCACCAAGGATTCAGCTTAGAGGGGTAGTTTCCAGGTAGGGAAGGATTGACCTGAAGTAACAATGTGAAACAGAGAAAACTCAGAGATAATAAAATGTGAGGCTGGATGAACACAGCAGGCCAAGCAGCATCTCAGGAGCACAAAAGCTGACGTTTCGGGCCTAGACCCTTCATCAGAGATGAAGGGTCTAGGCCCGAAACGTCAGCTTTTGTGCTCCTGAGATGCTGCTTGGCCTGCTGTGTTCATCCAGCCTCACATTTTATTATCTTGGAATCTCCAGCATCTGCAGTTCCCATTATCTCAGAGAAAACTCATGTCTGTTCAATTGAAAGCACAATGCACCACCTTTACAAAGGAATTCTCTTGATGTGAGTTCCCAGCTGGAGTGTGGATCAAAGGTTGAAGCACGAGGGTTAGTCGGATTCCAACATGAATTATTTTCCATGAATGGAGATACTTCCTATTCCCACCTGACTCCTCCTTAGATGAAACTTTGACAATCATTAATTTCTTTACAGTCATCTTCATCAGAGCTTAGATCTTTCCTTAATTTGTACAAATGTCCTCAAGTGGGCAATGTGATTAGTTTGGCTCATTATACAAATGAGGTTTCAAAGCAGCCCTCACATCTCCAGTCGAGATAAGTCACCATGTAGAAGGATCTCAGTCTGGATAGTGCGCTGTGGTGTACGATGTAATCATTGTAATGAACAATTGAGGCATTCTCGGAAGAAAACTTTTTGCACTTATATAGTGCATCTCACAACCTCAGGACATCCCAAAGTGCTTTACAGTAACATAGTGCAGCCCCTGTTGTAACGCAGAGCATTTGGCAGCTAATTAATGCACAGCAAACTCCCACAGACCACACTATGATGGCCAGATCATCTAATTTAATATTGCTGAAGAGATAAAACGTTGACCAAGATAATGAAATGTGAGGCTGGATGAACACAGCAGGCCCAGCAGCATCTCAGGAGCACAAAAGCTGACGTTTTGGGCCTAGACCCTTCCCCCCAGGCCTCCTACCTTCCCTCGACCTCTTCATCTCTAACTGCCGTCGAGACATTAACCGCCTCAACCTCTCCACCCCTCTCACCCACTCCAACCTCTCCCCCGCAGAACGGGCAGCCCTCCGCTCCCTCCGCTCCAACCCCAACCTCACCATCAAACCTGCAGACAAGGGTGGCGCTGTGGTAGTATGGCGCACTGACCTCTACATTGCCGAGGTCAAACGCCAACTCTCCGACACCACCTCCTACCGCCCCCTCGATCATGACCCCACACCCGAGCACCAAACCATCATCTCCAACACCATTCATGACCTCATCGCCTCAGGGGACCTCCCACCCCAGTCTCCAACCTCATTGTTCCCCAACCCCTCACGGCCCGCTTCTATCTCCTTCCCAAAATCCACAAACCTGCCTGCCCTGGTCGACCCATCGTCTCAGCCTGCTCCTGCCCCACAAAACTCATCTCCACCTATCTGGACTCCATTTTCTCCCCTTTTGTCCAGGAACTCCCTACCTACATCCGTGACACCACCCACGCCCTCCACCTCCTCCAGGACTTCCAATTCTCTGGCCCCCAACACCTCATTTTCACCATGGACGTCCCTCTCTGATGAAGGGTCTAGGCCCGAAATGTCAGCTTTTGTGCTCCTGAGATGCTGCTGGGCCTGCTGTGTTCATCCAGCCTCACATTTCATTATCTTGGATTCTCCAGCATCTGCAGTTCCCATTATCACTAAAATGTTGACCAGACCATTTCTCTAATTAATAACTCAAATTTTGCTGAAAGGAGAGATATGTTGCTGAAGGTTTTTGCCCCTCATTCCTTAGGATAAATGCAAGAATGCCAAATTTCAAATATTCATACCAATGTTTACGACAGGAGCAAAGCATGCTGATCAGTTGGCATGTTGACTCTGATTGGCTGAGGCATTGCCATTGAGAAAGCAACAGGTTCTCCAAGGTCCCAAGTAATTCAAAAAAGGCTGAAGGCTTCGACATATTCCTTTATTTCCAGAGAATAGGACCCTGAGTTTGGATGCATTTCACTTCTAACAAGTGTATATGAACAATGCTATGAGTTTGACTGTTACATTGGTTATTAGCATAGCTATTAGCACACTCAGGCTTATTCAGGAATTTTTGGAGGGTTACACTAGCTACAAAAGATGCATGTGTGAAGGTGTTAGCATTATTCACAGGGCACAAAGCACCAGTGTCCAGGGCACTGTGGGAGAGGTCTTACAGCTCAGTTGAAAGTAGCCCTGCCTCTGAAAACCAAATGCTTTAGGTTCAAACCCACCAGCTGGCAGTAACCAATGGGAACTCCAATTGTTCCCAACTCAAGTTGTTAATGGCCTCTACAGTTCTATTCAATGAATGTGCAGAAGCAGGCCATTCCAGGTACCTGGAAGGTCAGGTCCTTTAGGGAAGGAAACTGCCATTTTTACCTGCTGTGGCCTACATGTGACTCCAGTCCCGCAGCAAAGTGGTTGGCTCTTAACTGCCCTCTGGGTAATTAGGGATGGGCAATAAATGCTGCCTGGTCAGTGACGCCTTCATCCTGTGAATGAATTTTTTAAAAAAAACCTGAATCCTCTCTTCCATTTTGATTACATCCCTTCCCCCATTTCACCCCTATATCCTGTTTGCATGGTCTTGCTCCCACCAAAGTCAACCTATTTTTGATTATTCTCATTGACTGTTAACACCTATTTTGCATCTGTATCTTTTCTCTACTACCATTCACACTCCCTTTGTCTTTTGCTCCGGGTACCTTCAGCATTTATTATGCTTGCTTCACCTCCCTCTACTTTGCCACAACTTACTGCCCCTTTCATTCCTGAAGAGGAGTTATGTCGGAATCAAAATCTTAATTTGGTTTCTCTCTCCAAAGATGCTACCAGACCTGTTGAGTTTCTCCAGCACTTTCAGCCGTCATTACAAAGGTAGATACTGGGTTGGCCACCCAATTTCCCCTTGAATTTGACGTCATTGTCCAACATTAAAATCATCATCATGACCTCCAGGTGCAGAGGTCAGCGTGTAAGGACTGAGCATAGCTGTCACTTGGGGCTAAATAAAGGGTTTTAATTTCCTCCTGTCTACAACAATCTAAAGGTTCAGCACTCCTCCAGTTCTGGCCCCTTATGTATATCTGATCCCCACTGCTCCACCACTGGCTCCTGATGCCTCTGGGGCAATGGTGGCTTGTCTGGAATGTCACTGGCCTAATAACTGAGAAGTCAAAAGTCATGGGCTCAAATCCCATCACTGCACTTTAATGAAATTTGAATTTAGATCATAAATCTGGAATGTAATGATGACCATAAACTAAAATTCATCACTTTTTAAACAAAAACCCATTGGGTTCTCTAATCTTCCTTTAAGGAAGGAAATCTGCCATCCATACCTGATATGCCCTCTGAAAGACTAAAGGCCCACAGCAATGTGGTTAACTCTTAACTTCTCTTTGAAAGGGTTGAGTAAGCCACTCAGTTCAAGGGAAGATAGGAATGATTGACAAATGCCAGCTATGCCCATATCTCAGGAAAGAATAATGAAAAACATCTCGTTATCTCTCCTCGACCAATAATTTGGTCAGATATTCCGATAATGCAAGGTGTTGTTCTGTGAAACTCTTTCAGATTTATACTCCTTTGCAATTTATAATGTTATAGGTGTTATATAAATGAAAGATGTTGTGCATCCCAGAACTGTCATGGCTGACTCAGTGTCAGGTGTATCAGCTCACCTGCGTGGCATTGATTAGACTGGACCTTTCCCCAATACTGGTCTCGATGTATGTTCGCTCCTCCCTTGTTATTGTCGGGTGCTTTGCAGGGCTCTCATAGGCAAACAGCAGCCAGAATATATACCATATCATTCCAAACATTCCTGCAACATTACAAACACAATGTTACTGTATCAGCCTGCAGGAGGAATGGGCCAGCAATCCACAGGCCAGGCCCAGTGCTCTGAGGGCATGGGCTCATGTCACATCACAGCAGCTAGGACATTTAAATTCAGCTCAGCAGGTTCTGGCAGCTTCTGTGAAGAAAAGTCAGAATTAATGCTTCAGGTCCAGTGACCCTTCCTCAGAACTGATGGTAGCTAAGGAAAGGTTACAAAGATAGTATGAACTGTATTTGCAGGAGAATCTGAGATAACAAGGTGTAGAGCTCGATGAACACAGAAGATGGGTCCAGGCCCGAAGCATCAGCCTTCCTGCTCCGCTGATGCTGCTTGGCCTGCTGTGTTCATCCAGCTCTACACCTTGTTATCTGAGCTGGGAAAATGTTGGTTTATATGGAAGAGGAAGGGAGGGTGAGGGGTTAAGGAGTAAACAATAGGTGGGAATAGAGCCGAAAGAGAGAGTAGAACTGCTGCACAGACAAAGGAGTTGATAATGATCTGGCTTGGAGGGTGAATAGCTATTGATGGACAGATGTTAGTGGCCAATGGTGGGTAGTGTGTAATGTTAGACTATGTGGTAACAAGGCCTGGTGTGTAGGGTAGGGGGCTGGGACATGGGAGAGTTTAGGCCCTAAAATTATTGAACTCAATATTGAGTCCAGAGGGCGGCAGGGTCCCCAAGTGGAAAATGAGGTGCTGTTTTTCCAGCTTCTCATGTCTTAGCCCCCTACCCCACACACCAGGCCTTGTTGTCACATAGCCTGCCACTACTCACTCCCTGTTGTTAGTCACTAACAGTCTCCATTATCAACTACTCACCCTCCCAACTAAATTGTTATTATCTCCCTTGTTTATCCAACTGTCTTCTCTCTCTTTGAGCTGTACCCATCCCTATCATTTACTCCTTATCCCTTCCGTCCTCCCTGTCTTCTGCGTATAAACTGACGTTGCCCCAGCTACCATCAGTTCTGAGGAAAGGTCACCAGACCCAAAACATTAACTCTGTTTTCTCCTTCACAGATGCTGCAAGACTGCTGAGCTTTTCCAGCAACTTCTGTTTTTGTTCCTGATTTATAGCATCTGCAGCTTTTTCAGTTTTTATTTAAAGTCAACTAATTAGATCTGGAATTGTAAAGTCAGTCTCAATAATGGTGGCTATGAAATGCCATAAAAATCCATCTGGTTCACTAGTGTTCTCTAGGCAAGGAAAGGCCAAAAGACATATGAGCAGAAGTAGGCCATTCAGCCCATTAAGTCTGCTCTGCTATCCTGTAAGATCTTGGTTGATAGTCTTCAATGCCACTTTCCTGCCTTTTCCCTATAACCCTTGATTCCCCTTACTGATTAAACCTATCTTAGCCTTGAATTTAATTAATGGCCCATCCTCTACAGCCCTCTGCTGTAAAGAATTCCACAGGTTCACTGCTCTCTGAGAGAAGAAATTCCTCCTCCTCTCTGTTTGAAATGGGTGACCCCTTATTCAGAGATAGTGCCCTCAAGTCCTAGACTCTCTCACAAGGACAAACAACCTTTCCACATCTACCCTGCAAAGTCCCTTAAGGATATTATGTGTTCCATAAGATCACCTCTCGTTCTTCTAAACTCCAATGAGTATAGACCCAAGCTACTCAACATCTCCTAATAAAGACAGTCCCTGCTTAGCTGGGGTCAACCTGGGGAACTTTCTCTGGGCAGTCTCCATGCCAGTCTAACTTTCCTTAGCTAGGGATCCAAAACTATTCATAGTATTACAGGTAAGGTCTGACTAGTACCATGTTTTAGCAAAACTTCCCTACTTTTATACTCCATTCCCTTTGAACTAAAGGTCAATGGGGTTGAGGAACTTATCAGCCATGATTGAATGGCAGAGCAAATTCGATGGGACAAATGGCCTAAGTTCTGCTCCTATATCTTATGGTCTTATTCCATTTACCTCCTGCAGTTCTCACTTAACTGGGATATTTACTTTTTGTGATAGATGGATGAGGCCTCCCAAATGCTTTTGTGCTTTGTAGCTTTCAGCGTTTTTTTTCTCCATTTAGATCATATTCAGCCCCTCTATTCTTCTTGCTGTTTCTACCCTACATGTGACTTCAGACCTATAGCAATACCACCTCTGAAATTGCCATGCAAGCCATTCAGTTCAAGGGCAGTTCAGGGTGGGCAGTAAATCTCTGCAAACCGCAACCCCACCCCCGATTTACCCTGCCTCCTGAGGCCAGTTCGAACTGGTCACAGATGCTCATGAGTCCATGCACTGACAGTGGATCTGAGCAGAAAACAGCGATGCCATCCATGCACAGGGACCTGCAGGTCTCCGCTGCCTGGATTAGTCATACCCCCTCTCAGGCACACACCCTTCCTGATGGAGTAAATACTGGCCCAGTCAGCATCACCCACTTCCCACAAAAGAATAAAGCAATAAAAGCAGCCCTTAAGGAATCTATAACTGTTGCACAAAGGTTGAGAGAAGGTAATGTGCCCAAAATCTAAACCATCTTTGCTCATACATAATTTGAAAGCCTGAGCCCTGATTGGTCCTAACTTGCTCCACCAAAGTAACTGATCCATTCACATACAACCGAGTTCATTTTCTTACTGATTCAATGGTCAATTATTTATCTGTAAGTCTGCATGCCTTTTAAGTTTGTGACCAAATCTGTGGAGCCTCTTTAGGGTGTCTACGGTGTTTTAACTGGGAAATAGCCCAGTGTCTCTCCCTTCTGCACTTTTTCCAAAGCCTCAGTGTCCCGCATCATGTGAGGGCACCCATCCAGTGTGCTTTTTAAATTGGGACTTCATCAAGATATTGTACAATTGTGGAAGTCATGGACCATTAGCGCAGAGGCTGTGTGATCAATCGTAATGAAGGACTCAGACTATCAGTTCACCTGGCCTGTTTTTATCAGACTGGGCCTTTCCTGAGCACCCGCCTGGCTAAATGTCTAATGTACAGGAGGATTTGAATTCACCTCTGAGTTACTGCATGATGACAGACTGTTGTAGAATTTAAACAATCCCACAAATACCCTTCTGACGAGGAAATCTGCCACTCCCACCCTATCTGAACTTAGGTGACTCCAGGACCATGTTCGGACTGGATGGTGGGGCCTTCAGTTTTGGGCGCTGTCTCTAGGGGAGCTTTGCTAAATTACTGCGGTGGATTATTTCTCCAATCTCAGCACAGATCACAGAATGGGTCTTGCTGCCTTGTCACCAAATTATCGCACGACCTCTATCGTGGTGAAGCCAATGACAAAATGCAAGGCTTGTTCAAATACCCCTCTGAAACCTGGGATAGGTTCCTTGCTGCCCATTTATACCCCACTGCACTGCCCACTGAGGGCAAACCCCCTCAACAGCTGGAATCTTGAATAAAACAGTAACATTTTGTATTGGCTGAAGCTTACCATAGACGTAGAAGATTGAAGACCAGCCTTTGTACTGGACCAACAATCCTGCCAGCGGCATTGCTACCACAGCCCCTGCGTATGAACCTGAGGAGAACAGACAGAGTCAGTCACCGACAACCAGGAGAGACCCGTTCTTAAACAATGCAGCTGATGACCAGATAAGAACCCACTTCCACAGAAGGAAAGGTCAGGAAACCATAACAGGAACAGAAACAGAAGTTGCTGGAAAAGCTCAGCTGGTCTGGCAGCATCTGTGGAGAAAAAAATCAGAGTTAACATTTTGGGACCGGCGATCCCGGTTCTGAGGAAGGGTCACCAGGCCTGAAACATTAACTCCACACTCCACATCAAGCAGATGTTCACCTGCACTTCTGCTAATGTGGCATACTGTATCCGCTGTTCCCGTTGTGGCTTCCTCACATGAGGGAAACCAAGCAGAGATTTGGGGACCGCTTTGCAGAACACCTCCGCTCGGTTTGCAATAAACAATTGCACCTCCCGGTCGCGAACTATTTCAACTCCTCCTCCCACTCCTTGGATGACATGTCCATCATGATCCTCCTGCAGTGCCACAATGAGGCCACCCGAAGGTTGGAGGAACAGCAACTCATATTCCGCTTGGGAACCCTGCAGCCCAATGGTATCAATGTGGACTTCACAAGCTTCACAATCTCCCCTCCGCCCACTGCATCCCAAAATCAACCCAGCTCATCCCCGCCTCCCTAACCTGTCCTTCCTCCCACCTATCCCCTCCTCCCACCTCAAGCCCCATCCCCATCTCCTACCTACTGACCGCATCCCGCCTCCGTGACCTGTCCGTCCTCCCTGAACCAACCTATCGCCACCTTAAATCCCCACCTACACTCACCTTTACTGGCTCCATCCCCACCTCATTGACCTGTCTGTCTCCTCTCCACCTATCTTCTCCTCTATCCATCTTCTATCCATCTCCCCCCTCTCCCTATTTATTTCAGAAACTCTTCCCCTCCCCCATTTCTGAAGAAGAATCTAGGCCCAAAGCATCAGCTTTCCTGCTCCTCTGATGCTGCTTGGCCTGCTGTGTTCATGCAGCTCTACACCTTGTTATCTCAGATTCTTCAGCATCTGCAGTTCCTACTATCTCTGGCCTGCTTCATGTCAACTCCATATCCATGGCCAATCACCTGAACCCTCTGTCCCTCTGGTGCCAAAGTTTCTGCTATTGGAACCAAACTCCCTCCACCTGTTTTATCAAAAACATTCAAAATTGGAAATACCTCGATCTAATCTCCCCCTAACCTTCTCTGATCTTATTCTGATATGTTCATGGGCTTCACTGGATGAGCCAATATTTATTGCCCCTCCCTTATTTGTCCCTGTTGGACCATTTCAGAGGGTGGTTAAGAGTCAAGCACATCACTGTGGGTCTGGAGTTACACGGACACTAGACCGGGTAAGGATGGTTGATTTCTCGACCTAACGGACATTAGTGAACCACATGAGTTTTTATAAAAATTGACAATGATTACTTTAGGCTACAAATTTAACTCCAGATTTTATTTAATATTTAATTCAAATTTGACTTTTTGCTGTGGGTTGCTAATCCAGTAACATTACCTCCATGCTACCATCTAAGGAAAGCAATGCTGTCTCTCCCATCTCCCCAAATAATAGGGTGACATAGTGGCATGCAGTTAGCACCACTGCATCACAGCTCTAGGTACCCAGGTTCGACCCTAGCCTTGGGCAACTCTCTGCGTGGAGTTTGCAGGTTCTCCCTCCCTCTCTCTGTGCATTGCTTTCCTCCCATAGTCCAAAGATATGCAGGTTAGGGTGGATTGGCTATGCTGGCCCACTGGTTCAAGTTCTAAATTGGGGCATGGTGAATTTTGATGGAATGAGACAGGAGCCTGCAGAGGTTGATTGGAGCAGTTTGTTTCCAGGCAAAGGGACCTCTGACAAGTGGGAGGCCTTTAAAAGTGTGATAGCTGGAGTTCAAGATTTTTATAAAAACCAAAATAAACTGCAGATGCTGTAAATCTGGAACAAAAACAGAGGTTGCTGGAAAAGCTCAGCAGGCCTGGCAGCACCTGTGAAGAAAAAAATTCAGACTTAATGTTTCGGGTTTGATGAAAAACATTAACTCAGATTTTTCTTTCGAGGAACTTCTGTTTTTGTCCAAAATCTACACATTCCCGTGAGGATGAAGGGTAGGAGTAGCGAATGCTGGGTGACAAGGGATATTGAGGCTTTGACCAGAAATACAAAGACGGCTTAGCTCAGGCACAGGCTGGGATCAATCCCTGGAGCTATATGGGGGATACAGCAGTTTACTGAAGAAGGGAATCAGGAGGGTGAAAAGGGGGCACGAAATAGCTTTGGTTGAGAAGACTAGGATGAATCCAAAGAAATTCTTTAACTATATCAAAGGAAAATGCATAACTAGAGACAGAATAAGACCCCTCAAGGACAAAAGAGGACATGTGTGTGTGGAACCACAGGGGATGGGTGAGGTCCAAAATGAATATTTCTCCTCTGTGTTTACCGTGGAGAAAGAACATGAAGACTTGGGAACTTGGGGAAGTTAGTGGTGATATCTTCGGGCAGTCCACATCACAGTACAGGAAGTTTTGGAAGTATTAGAATATACAAAAGGTGAATAAAGTCCTGACCAGATATATCCGAGAATCCTGCAAAAGGCTAGAGAGGGAATTGTGGGGTCCCTGGCTGATATATTTGCATCATCATTAGCCATAAGTGAGGTTCCTGAAGACAGGAGAGTAGCAAATGTTGGTGCCCTTACTCACAAAGGGCTGCAAAGGAAATCATGGGAATTATAGATAAATAAGCTTAACATCTGTGGTAGGTATGTTACTGGAGAAGATTCTGAGGGATAAGATATGCATGCATTTTGAAAGACAGGGCTTGATTAGGAGTAGTCAGCATGGCTTTGTGCATGGGAGGTCATGCCTCACAAATTTGTTAGAGTTCTTTGATGAAGTGACCAGGAAGCTGATGAGGGCAGGGCAGTAGATGTAGTCTACATGGATTTCAGTAAGGCTTTTGATAAGGTTCCACATGGTAGGCTGTCCTGGAAGGTTAGATCACATCAAATCCAGGGAAAGCTAGCAATTTGGATCCACAATTGGCTTGATGGTAGGAAGCAGAAGGTAATAGTGGAAGGATGCTTGTCTGACTGGAGGCCTGTGGCTGGTGGTGTGCCTCAGGAGTCAGTGCTGGGCCCATTTCTGTTTGTTGTCCATATCAACGATTTGGATGAAAATGCACAAGGCATAATTCTTAAGTTTGCGTATGACATTGAAATAGGTGGTATTGTGGACAGTGAGGAAGGTATTCAGTAATTGCAACAGGATCTTGATCAGCTGGGGAATTGGGCCAAGAAATGGCAAATGGAGTTTAATATAAATAAGTGTGAGGGTGTGGCATTTGGAAAGTCACATCAAGGTAGGAGTTTCATGGTGAATGGTAGGGCCTTATGGAGTGTAGTGGAACAGAGGGACCTTGGAGTCCAGGTGCATGGTTCTCTGAAAGTGGAGTCACAGGTAGACAGGGTCAGTCAGGAAGGCTTTCGGCACACGGGCCTTGATCAGTCAGGGTATTGGGTACAGAAGTTGGGAAGTTATGTTGCAGGTGTACATGAGGTTGGTGAGGCTGCACTTGATGTATTGTGCTCAGTTTTGGTCACCGTGCTATAGGAAGGATGTGATTAAACTGGAAAGAGTGCCGAAGAAATTTACAAGGATGTTACCAGGACCAAAGGGACTGAGTTATAGGGAGAGGTTGGACAAGCTAGGACTTTTTTCTTTAGAGCATGGGGGACTGTGGAGGGATCTTATTGAAGTGTATAAGATGATGAGAGGCATGAATAGGGTGAGTGCACTCCATCTGTTTCCCAGGGATGAGGAATCAAGGACTAGAGGCCATCAGTTTAAGGTAGGAGGGGAAAGAATACATGGGAACCTGAGGGGCATATGGAATGAGCTGCCAGTGGATGTAGTTGAGGTGGGTGTGTTAATAACATTTAAAAGACATTTGGATGAATGCATGGATAGGAAAGGTTTAGAGGGATATGGGCCAAATGCAGGGAAATGGGTTCAGCATGGACCAGTTTGGGCCAAAGGGCCTGTCTCTGTGCAGTAGGACTCGATGACTCTATGCTAAAATGCCCACAGCGTCCAGCAATGTGCAGGCTAGGTGAATTAGCCATGGGAAATGCAGGGAGAGGGCAGCAAGCTGGGTCTGTGTGGGATGCTCTTTGGAGGGTCAGTGCGGACTTGAAGGGCCGAATGGCCTGTATCCACGCTGTAGGGATTCTATAACTGAAGCCCCTCATCCCCCAGCACCTCAGTGTTGTTGGTGAAAGTGTGACATTTTGCTTCCGGTGGCTGCGGAGCAAATGCAGCCTGGATACCCATCAGAACTTTTTCAAGACTTCCCTGGAAAATATTAAAAGTTTAAATTTGGTAACTTCATAATCTCAAAACACCTCCATTGTTCACTAATCTGACTGAGTTGATTAGATACGAAGGAGCTCCTTGTTTGGATGCGTGGGACCTGTATTAAAGACTTCCGTTATGAGGCAACATTAATATGTCACTATAGCAACAGGCATTCTTTCCCATCTGATATCCCTTGCTAAATGAATATTTCCCACGTGTGTCTGCATTGCCTATTGACAGCAGGGCTGGAAATTAATCATACAGCCACAGTCACTGTCAGAAATTGCTGCACTGAAATGACTGAGCTGATTATATCACCAGCTTGCTGCTTATTTCACTCAATGCCTGAACTTCCCTCCCAACCGGTCGCATTTGGGTAACTCTGAGCACCATTGTGGTTAACCTTCATAATTCCCTCAAGCTGTTAGCACGAATGCATCTGGATTTCCCAGTTCACTATCCAGGACCAGCTGTGACTGAGAGGGTAACACTCTCTCTTGTCTCTTCCTCGCTCTGGAATTGTGGCGTCCCTGCATTGCCCTAAGAAGCCATTCGGCCCATTGAGCTTGCACCAACCTACCGAAGGAAATCCCACCCAGACCAAGGCCCTACCTTATCACCACAACCATACATGTCCCATGGCTAACCCACCCTGCCTGCCCGTCCCTGGACACTATGGGCAATTTAGCACGCCCTATCCACCCTAGGCTGCACATCTTTGGACTGCAGAAGGAAAATAGACCACCGGGAGGTAACCCATGTACACCATAACAAACAGAAGCAGAAATTAAGCCATTCAGCCCATCAAGTCTCCTCCACCATTCAATCATGGCTGATAAGTTCCTCAACCCCATTCCCCCACTTTCTCCCCGTAACCCTTGATCCCGTTGACAATCAAGAACCCATCTATCTCAGTCTTAAACGTACTCAATGACCTGGCCTCCACAGCTTTCTGTGGCCGTGAATTCCATAGATTCACCACTCTCTGGCTGAAGAGGTTTCTTCTTATCTCCGTTCTAAAAGGCCTTCCCTTTACTCTGAGGCTGTGCCCTCAGGTCCTAGTCTCCCAAACCAAAGGAGGGGAATATGCAAACTCCAGACGCATAGTTACGCCAAGGATGGAACTGAACCCAGGACTCCAAGCACTGTGGGGCAGCAGTGCTAACCACTGAGCCACTGTGGCAGCAGGGAGGGGAGCCTGGACTGGTGTACATCTGTCTCCAATCACACAACAGTTTGGTTGACTCTGAACTGTCCTCTTGGCAATAATGGATCGGTAATGAATGTCGGTCTAGCACGGACACTCCTGTGAGTCAAACACAAATTCCAGGCCTATGAACCAATGCTGCAATGGGATCAGGCCACACCCTCGGAGGGTCAGTACGAGGGAGTGCCGCATTGTCGGAGGGTCAGTGCTGAGGGAGTGCCGCACTGTCGGAGGGTCAGTGCTGAGGGAGTGCCGCATTGTCGGAGGGTCAGTGCTGAGGGAGTGCCGCACTGTCGGAGGGTCAGTGCTGAGGGAGCGCCGCACTGTCGGAGGGTCAGTACTGAGGGAGCGCCTCACTGTCAGAGGGTCAGTACTGAGGGAGTGCCTCACTGTCGGAGGGTCGGTGCTGAGGGAGCGCTGCACTGTCCGAGGGTCAGTGCTGAGGGAGTGCCGCACTGTCGGAGGGTCAGTGCTGAGGGAGTGCCGCACTGTCAGAGGGTCAGTGCTGAGGGAGTGCTGCACTGTCGGAGGGTCAGTGCTGAGGGAGCGCCGCACTGTCGGAGGGTCAGTGCTGAGGGTGTGCCGCACTGTCAGTGGGTCAGTACTGAGGAAGCGCCGCACTGTCAGAGGGTCAGTGCTGAGGGAGTGCCGCACTGTCGGAGGGTCAGTGCTGAGGGAGTGCTGCACTGTCGGAGGGTCAGTGCTGAGGGAGCGCTGCACTGTCGGAGGGTCAGTGCTGAGGGTGTGCCGCACTGTCAGTGGGTCAGTGCTGAGGGAGTGCCGCACTGTCGGAGGGTCAGTGCTGAGGGAGTGCCGCACTGTCGGAGGGTCAGTGCTGAGGGTGTGCTGCAGTGCCTATGAAGATCCTGAGTTTAGGCATGATGCTGCACCAATGCAGTATTTCTTTCCATCTGAGGATTTATGCAATAAAGAAGCAACATCACTGCAGAACAGAAGACAGCGAAAACTTGTGGATAACACCTTCCTAAACCACACAAAGACACAAAGCACTTATGAATTTAATATTTGATTTGAAGTGCAGTTGGAGATTTGCACAGTTCCAATTAAACCACAAAAGCAGCAATGCCCTGTCACCTGTGCAGACCTCATTGTAACATGGTGCCAAGTTTTTGTCACATTTTGTTCTGAAAATGAATTCCAGTGCCTCCATTTTAATCATCTTATAGTTAGCCTGGAGATTCGCCGAGTATTTCATACCTACATTCTGCATTCTTTCACACTGTCAAAGAATTCTGAGGAATGGCAGAAGGAGATTAATTTAGATAAAGGTGAGGTGTTGCAGGACCTACACAGAAAATGTTGAGGCCCTGGGGAGTGGTATAGAACAAAGAGATCTATGGCTAGGGGTTCATAGCTCCTTGATAATGGAGTCACAGGTAGAGAAGGTGGTGAAGAAGACTTTTGGCATGCTTCCCTTCATTGGTCAGAGCACTGAGTGTCGGAGTTGGGACATCTCATTGCAGCTGTACAAGACACGGACAGGCCTGTTTCCATGTTGTAGACCTTTATGACTCTAAGTAGACATGTTTAGATGAGGGGGTAGAAATCTTTGAAATTCTCTTCCCTGGGGTATGCCGTAAACACACAGTCATTGAATAAGTTCCAGGTGAAAATTACCGGGGGACTCCTGATTTACAAATGTGTGACTTACAAACAATTGCATTTGCAAAGGCGATCCCTTACAGGCACGGTCTGACATACAAACATGGCCCATACTTACAACATAATAATAAAGTGTGAAGCTGGATGAACACAGCAGGCCAAGCAGCATCTCAGGAGCACAAAAGCTGACATTTCGGGCCTAGAGCTCTCTGATGAAGGGTCTAGGCCCGAAACGTCAGCTTTTGTGTTCCTAAGGTGCTACTTGGCCTGCTGTGTTCATCCAGCTTCACACTTTATTATCTTGGATTCTCCAGCATCTGCAGTTCCCATTATCTCCCATACTTACAACAAGCTATTTTACATTGCCCTGCATTATGATCCGAACTGCAAACAAACTTGCGAATAATACCCATTCACAACCCAGGCACTGCCTGTATTAAATTTATAGATTAGTGGAGATTAAAGAGACTTCTAGATTACTGGAGACTCCAGATTAAAGAAATTGAGGAGTGTACAGATGGTGCAGGAAAATGAGGTCAACAATCAGCCATGATCTAGAAAGGTGGAGCAGGTTTGAGGGGCTAAATGGACCTAATCCTGCTGTACATTGAAATATATAAAATTCTTCAGGGATTGGGAGTTTAAATGCTGCTTCTCCAGGAGATTTAGAGAGGTATCAATTCAGAAGAAACAGGTAAGAAATGTAAGGCTGACATGAGTAGGAAGTTCTTCAATCAAAGTTGTGAATCTTTTGGATTATCTAACCCTGAGAGCTGTGGATGCTCAGGCATTGACCACATTCAGGAAAAAGGCCATTAAATGTCTAGGCATTAAAGATATCAAGGAGCCGATGGCTTTGACATCAAAGATCAGAAAAGGCCAATGTCCACAAATGCTCCAAACCCAAACTAAAGTCTCACAAACTCATGGTTTATTCATTGTTAGCGAATAATTATTCTATTCTCATTAAGAGTCAGCATAGTACAGGTCATAACTCGTGGAAAGCCTTCAGAGGCTAAATTTTAGCAACTGGCATGCGCTACCATTTCTCTGACACTGATGGCCAATGCTACATTCAGTACATCATTGGTAATGAGGAGTAAAGGGCTTGGCTTCTGACAGAGAGACAGTAAGAACGGTGGGACTGACCACAGAATGACGTTGTAGCCAGTCGACTTCGTTCAAGCGGTGGGGCCCACATGCTCCAGAGCCCATGGCATGCTGGGTACGTGACTCCCTGTAGAAAAGCAATGGACCATTTATAGCCTTTTTGGAAACAGAGCACATTAACAATCAGAGACAACACAGTGTGGAGCTGGAGGAACACAGCAGGCCAGGCAGCATCAGAGGACCAAGAAAGTGGGAGTTTCCGGTCAGGACCTTTCTTCAGGAACTTTCCTGCTCCTCTGATGCTGCCTGGCCTGCTGTGTTCGTCCAGCTCCACACTGTGTTATCTCTGACTCCAGCTTTGGCAGTTCTTAATATCTCACAGTAACATTCAGAACAGTATCTTACAGAATTGCTACAGTGCAAGAGGAGGCCATTCAGCCTATTGCGCCTGCTTCAGCTGATTAAATAGACATCATTCCCTAGTAACAATCTCCTGCGTTGTCCCCGTTCCCTTGCTCTCTATTTTCATCCAAATAACCGATGAATGCTCCTCTTGAATGCCCAAATTGAACCTGCCTCCACCACATTCCCAGGTACTGCATTTCAGGTCCTCGCTTATCACCGAATGATTTTTTTTTAAAATTTTCTCACATCACCCTTAATTCACATCACTTTAAATCTGTGCCCTCTCGTTCTTGTTCCTTTTGTGAATGGGAACAGTTTCTCCCTATCTACTCTGTCCAGCCCTGCTCAAATTTCGATCAAATCCCCTTTTGCCTTTTCTCTCCAAGGAGAACAGTCCCAAATTCTTCAACCTTTTATCTTTACTGAAGTTCCTCATCCCTCGAATCATTCTTGTAAATTCTTTCTGCACTCTCTCCTATAATATGCAGTATAATCCTACATATTGCAGCTGAGGTATAACAAGAACTCGCAGTAACAGAGAAAAGTTACACGTCGTCTTGGCTTGGACATAAATTGGGATCAGAGTTGTGGAATTCCCTTCCCAATAGCACAGTGTGCAGCTATGTCACATGTGCTGGGAAGTTTCAAGAAGGGAGTCTCAATACCACCTTCCCAAGAACGGTTAGGGTGGTCAATAAATGCAGGCTTGGCCTGCAAAGTTGACGTCCCAAGAATTCAGTCTGAATGTAGTATGTTCAAAGAGCTATTGTAATTTGTAGCTTTCAGCACAACTGACACTTAAGGCAACAAGGAAAATTGGTAACTGAGAAGATACTGAGTCGCCCCCAAACAAATCAAAACATTGGAACAGAATCTCAACCATATGGTCACTGTTATTATAGAATAGAATCCCTACAGCGTGGAATCAGGCCCTTCGGCCCAAAAGGTCCACACTGACAATCCCACCCAGACCCATCTCCCAATGACCTACCTCATCTACACACCCCTGAACACTACGGGCAATTTAGTACGGCCAATCCACTTAGCCTGCACATCTTTGGACTGTGGGAGAAAACCGGAGCAAACCCGCGCAGACACGGGGAGAATGAGAATGAGAAACTTCAGAGATGAGGCTGGATTGAAACAGTTGGGACAGTTCTCCTTGGAGAGAAAAAAGAGTGAGAGGAAATTTGATTGATATTTTCAAAATCACGGGCGGAATAAATAGAGAAGATAGGGAGAAACGAGAAAGCAGGAATGAGCAGGCATAGATTCAAGAGGATGTGCAAAAAAAAACATTTTTTTCACCCAGTGAGTAGTTAGGGTCCGAAATGCATGGCCTGGAAATGTGATACAGGCAGATTCTACTGAGGGTATTAGGTGGTTATTTGGATAGGAATAGTGTGCAAGAATATTAGGTTAAAGGCTGGAGATTGGCACCACAGTAATAAGAACTGGTGCGGGCACAGTGAGCCGAACCTATGATTCTGTAGAGCTTTCTTTATTCATTTATGGGATGTTGCACCTTGAGAAGGTGGGGGTGGACTGCCCTCTTGAACTGCTGCAGTCCATCTGTTGTGGGTTTATCCACAATGCCCTTAGGGACGGAATTCCAGAATTTTGACCCAGCGACAGGAAAGGAACGGCGATATATTTCCAAGTCAGGTGTTGAGTGGCTTGGAGGGGAATTTGCAAGGGATGGTGTTCCCATGTATCTACTGCCCTTGTCCTTCTAGATGGAAGTGGTCGTAGGTTTGAAAGGTGCTGTCTCAGGATCTTTGGTGAATTTCTGCAGCGCATCTTGTAGATAGTACACACTGCTGCTACTGAGTGTTGGTGGTGAAGGGAGTGGGATGTTTGTGGATGTGGTGCTAATCAAGCGGCTGCTTTGTCCTGGACGTTGTCAAGCTTCTTGAGTGTTGTTGGGGCTGCACCCATCCAGGCAAGTCGGGAGTGTTCCATCACACTCCCGATTCCTGGAATAATTAAGATAATCCTACTGTAAGGAGAAACATTGCCAGTCTGTCAGATCCTGATATATTTCCCAGCCTCAGAGTTTGAGAATGAAAGTACCAGCATTATTGTCTCACTCGAGCTCGTCACCTGTATCTAGGGGCTCCACAATCTGTTAATGAGGTTACAGAACAGGAGGCCACTCAGCCCATTGTAATGTACTACTTCTCTAACAGACCCATTATCATCTTCTTGTCCCTGCTCTTTCTCCATTCAGCCTATTACCCCTGAGATATATAAATAAACTATCGGGTCACACCAGGCATGAAGAAACACTAAATTTGGCATTTGAATGTCAAAGTAAGTCAAGGGAAATTTCTTTCTTGGCTTCTCATCTTTCTCAAAAGAAGTTGTGGTGGAGGAGGGGGTAAGAAATGCCATAGTTCAGCAAGAACACCTTGGCCATCCATGCCCCTGAGCTGTCTCACCGAAAGGGCATTGTTTCACCATCCCAGTGCCCGGCTGTTTTAAGTTCGAACACCTACCTCCACGAGACCCTGAAGTATCCTTACGAACAGGACACAGCCAAAGTGCACTCTTGCTGCTGATGGAATGAGCATGTTCAGTGTTGAAGTCAAGAAGATAGCAGCTCCAAAAACTCTAGGATTAAAAATCATACGGAAGGCCGTCAGACCATAACACACGGGCACAAAAATAGACCATTCAGCCCTTCACGTCTGCTCAGCCACTCAAGGGCTGATCTGATAATCCACTACTCCACTTTTTCCATAAAGACTTTTATTCCTTCCCTGATTATAAATCTATCTCAGTCTTGAATGTGGAGGTGATGGCCTAGTGGTATTATCACTGAGCTGTTCATCCAAAGACCCAGATAATGTATTAGGGGTGCGTGTTCGAATCCCACTACAGCAGATTGTGGAATAAAAATCTGGAATTAAGAATCTAATGATGGCCGTGAATCCATTGTGGATTGTCAGGGATCTGGTTCACTATTGCACTTTAGGGAAGGAAATCTACTATCCTTACCTGGTCTGGCCTATCAGTGACTCCAGGCCCACAGCAATGTGGTTGACTCTTAGCTGCCCTTGGGGCAATTAGGGATGGGTAATAAATGCTGCCCAGTCAGTGATGCCCTCATTCTGTGTATGAATAATACCTAAAGGCCCAGCCTGTTGTAGCAAAGGATTTCACAGACTCACTAGGCTCTGAGAGAAGAAATGCCTCTTCATCTCTGCTTTGAGTAGGTGACCCCTTATTCTGAGCCCCTTCCCCTGGCTCTAGCCTTTTCTGCAGCAGGAAAACAACCTCTCCTCGTTTACCCTGGCAAGTCTATGAAGAATCTTCAAAGGTAACAGGAGTTAGTTTGTCACTGGCATAAAAGAAAAATGCTGAAAATCTGAAACAAAATCAGAAATTATTGGAGAAACTCAGCAGCGTCTGTGGAGAGAGAAAGCGATTTAACGTTTTGAGATAACAAGGTGTAGAGCTGGATGAACACAGCGGACCAAGCAGCAGCAGTGGAGCAGGAAAGCTGACGTTTCGGGTCTGGAGCCTTCTTCAGAAAATAATGTTTTGAGTCTGGTATGATGTTTTCTCAGTGCATCAGTTATACAGCCATAGAGCCACACAGCATGGAAACAGATCTTTTGGCCCAAGCAGTCCAAACTGACCATAAACTAGTCCCATCTTTAGCCCATATCCCTTCAAATATTTCTTAAAAGTAAATCTAGAAATAGGCCTGAATCTTAGGAGCAGCTGCGAGATCCACCATGTTCTCTGCCCATGGCCTTAGAATCAGTTATGGTCAGTAATGTTCACTATGGGAGTAAACTTCACTGGCAACTGTGCCCAATTTAAAGGATCATTCAATATCATTGCTCGTTGCAATTTTCGCTTTAACACACAGCTGGTTGCTGAAGCAGTTGAGCGCTTGATGACATTATCAAAACTATTAGTTAAGATTGAAGGAATTGGAATTAGCTTACCACTTTATCTCAATTTTAAATCTGCTTCCACACACTCCAGTTTAGGGTCCTGATGGGATAACTCAGAACGCTCAACAACCCAGATTTTAACTGAGATAATGGAAACTGCAGATGCTGGAGAATCCACTGTTCAGGCTTGGCAAGCAGGGAACAAGGGATTTGATCTCGCCAGCCACCATTCTACTTGACAGCCTGTGTCCTTGATCTCCGCACTCACTTGGCAGGGGAACGCTCCATAGAAACTTTAGATGGGGATTCTGCAGCCAGGTTAGTGTTTTTGGAGCATGAGGGCAATCCGAATCTTTGGAGTTGATCAGAGGATTAGATAGGGTGGACAGTGAGAGCCTTTTTCCTCGGATGGTGATATCTAGCATGAGGAGACATAGCTTTAAATTGAGGGGTGATAGATATAGGACAGAGGTCAGAGGCAGGTTCTTTACTCAGAGAGTAGTAAGGGCGTGGAATGCCCTGCTTGCAACGGTAGTGGACTCCCCAACTTTAAGGGTATTTAAATGATCATTGGATAAACAGATGAATGATAATGGAATAGTGTAGGTTAGATGGGCTTCAGATTGATTTCACAGGCCGGCGCAACATTGAGGGCCGAAGGGCCTGTGCTGCGCTGTAATGTTTTATGTTTTATATTCTATGTTCTTTGGCAAGTTTGGGGCTGTGATTGTGTGTGGGAATCCCCTCGGTTCCTGGACTGGGACATTACCTAGTGGGAGATGGGACAAGGTAGGGGTAAGTGTGTAGCCTGGCACCACTCCTGTTCTCTAAGTCAACTAGCAGCACCATAAACCTCAGGGTTAACAATCCGAGGAAAACGCGGGCCAGGCTTAAATCTGGAAAGTACATTAGGATCTGAAGCATGCAGCATCATTATCATATTCAAACTGCCAGATCACCAGCCTAGAGAAAGTCTGGCACCTGACCCTTTCCCATTCCCAATATTAAACCCCAAGTGGGTGGTTTGGAGCTGGGCTCTAGATTCCATGCATGGTAATGGCACAGGATTGTTCCAGGAAGTAGGCATTCTCCAGTTCTCAGTCTCAAACTCCTATCAGTTAGATGAACAAGGGAGCAGAAAGAGGAGGCCATTCAGCCCCTCAAACATATTCTACCACTCACTTCTACAATGGCTTGTCTCCACCTCAATTCCTTGCCTTGATAGAGGCAAAAGAAAAAAGCTGCCAACTGCAGGCTTCAAATCTGCAACTGACTGGGAGCATTCTCATTCAAGAAAGTAACTCAAATTCTGAAGCTGGGTCACTGGACTAGAAATGTTAACACTGTTTCTAACTCCAGTTAGACCTGTCAGACCTGTTGAGTTTCTCCAGCATGCTCGGTGGTTTATTTCCTGCTTTCACCAAACTGGTCTTAGAATCTCCCTGCAGCACCTGGGAGTCTTCTCCCAAGAGGGGTGTAACCATCATATCTTGAGGAAATAAAGGCAGCAGCTATGCTGCCACAGTACAGTGTAATGTGACAGAAGTGATGACACAGATAGGTCAGTAAATTAACCTCAGGGTCCAACATTAGCCCAGTGTTGTGAGCGATCTGTTTCAGTTTCAGACACTGGCCAGGAAAGGAGATCTGTCAGTGAAGGTTAGGAAATAAAGCCTGTGGCAAGTTTAGTTGAAGGAAAACAATGGGTTAATTCTCACACACACCAGTTCTGAGGAAGGACCTGAAACGTTAACTCTGTTTTTCCCTTCACAGATGCTGCCAGACCTGCTGAGCTTTTCCAGCAACTTCTGTTTTTGTTCCTGATTTACAGCATCCACAGTTCTTTTGGTTTTTATTTAAGGGCTAATTCTCAGCTCCGCGCTGTTCTTGCCCAGCTGTTGAATGAGCTCACACCCAAATCCCATCAACAATATATGATTGCAGTGTGAACCATGTTTCGAACAACCCCAGGAGAAATTCACTGTGTGCACCTGAAGTATCCATCACAGGGTGAACAGAGCCCCTTAAGGTAATCTTCAAATTAAATTTCAAATGAACAAATGAATTATGCATTTCATTCTCAGCAGCTTCTCAAATGTTGCCTTCAGCTGATAGTAAGACAGCAATATTTACCAATACGCTGCAGGATGTGGGCCATTCAGCCCATCAAGCCTGCTCCACCGTTCAATGAGATCGCAGCTGGCCTGATAATCCTCAACTTCACTTTCCTGCCTTTTCCCTGTAACCCTCAATTCCTTTACTGATTAAAATCTGCCTGTTTCAAACCTGATTGTACTTAATGATTGGGCCTTGACAGCACTCTGTGGTAAAGAACTCCACTCCCTTGGAGAGAAGGAAGTACTCCCTATCTCTGTCTTAAACAAATGAGCCCCTTATTCTGACAAGATGCCCCCTGACCCTGGGCTCTTCCACAAGGGGAACCATTTTCCCTGTATCTACCCTGCCAAGTCCCCTCAGGATCTTCTACGGTTCAGAAGGTCACCTGTAAGATCTCTACGTTTAGTACCCATCAGTGAAAATGTGTGTCAGGCTTTCGCTTACAGCAGCCAGCACAGTGTGGGAATGCGTGATAATGGGAACTGCAGATGCTGGAGAATCCAAGATAACAAAGTGCGGAGCTGGATGAACACAGCAGGCCAAGCAGCATCTCAGGAGCACAAAAGCTGACATTTCGGGCCTAGACCCTTCATCAGAGAGGGAGATGGGGAGAGGGTTCTGGAATAAATAAGAAGAAGGGGGAGGCGGACCGAAGATGGAGAGAAAACTAGATAAGTAGAGAGGAGAGTATAGGTGGGGAGGTAGGGAGGGGATAGGTCAGTCCAGGGAAGACGGACAGGTCAAGTAGATGGGATGAGGTGGTAGGTAGGAAATGGAGGTGCGGCTTGAGGTGGGAGGAAGGGATGGGTGAGAGGAAGAACAGGTTAGGGAGGCAGAGACAGGCTGGACCGGTTTTGGGATGCAGTGGGGGGAGGGGACTAACTGGGTTGGTTTAGGGATGCAGTTGGGGAAGGGGAGATTTTGAAACTGGTGAAGTCCACATTGATACCATTGGACTGCAAGGTTCCCAAGCGGAATATGAGTTGCTGTTCCTGCAACCTTCGGGTGGCATCATTGTGGCACTGCAGGAGGCCCGAAATGGACATGTCATTTAAAGAATGGGAGGGGGAGTGGAAATGATTTGCGACTGGGAGGTGCAGTTGTTTATTGCGAACCGAGCAGAGGTGTTCTGCAAAGCGGTCCCCAAGCCAACAACTGCACCTCCCAGTCGCGAACCATTTCCACTCCCCCTCCCATTCCTCAGACGACATGTCCATCCTGGGCCACATCCTATTTCAAAGGGGTTTTATGGTTTTTATAATTGTTGTCCCATAGTGCTGGTGACTGGGCTTGGAGTCAGTAGATGCATCTTGAAGAGGTGTGTTATAACAAGCCCAAACAGGTATATTAAAACTATAGAAATGATCAGGGAAGTTTGAACAGACTAATGGTCTGGAAATAAAAGGAATTTCTGAGGGTGGCCAGATTGAGATCTTGAATGTAATGCAACAGTTTGATAAGTGAGGTCCTGAGAGGTTAATTCTCCTTTTGGTAAAATCAAATGCTAACTAGCTATAGACAGAAGATGCTGGCAATTCTGAAGAAGTTCCTTTATTCAGAGAATGGTAAGGAAGTGAAGTTCACTACCTCAGGGTGAAAGATATGTTTAAGAAGCCAGATAAGTGCATGAAGGTGAAAGGAATGGGAAATGGTGATGGGGCGCTGAGAGAGGTGGAGACAGGGATTTCAAATGGAGCACTGACGTCTATGTGGGGAGAAATCCAATAGCTCTCCTGCTCACTGATGAAGCCATATAATCTTCTACAGTCACCAGAACATGCATTTGTGTTTGACACCACATCAGGCAGGGTAATTTCAGCTCATTTCTATCGCATTGAATTGGACATAAATTGCCCATTCGCTGAATTAACATGGTCTAGTGTGGATTAAGCCTGGCAATGTTGTGGGTTAGCTTGGAGAGCTAGTGTGCACTACAGTGTGACACCAACAGCATGGTTTCAATTTCTGCATTGGTTGAGGTCACCATTGAAGGCCCTGCCTTTTTGACATTGCCCCTCACCTTCTGCATGGGTGACCCTCAGGTTAAACCCTTTTGCTCTAATGAGAGAGCGAGGTAACTCTATCTTTTAGAACATAGAACAGTACAGCACAGTACAGGCCTAAAATCTACCTAACCTCCACCCCTACCTTTATACTATCATCCATATGCCTATCTAATAGCTGCTTACATGCCCCTAATGAGGCCGACTCCACTACCCTCTCCGGCAATGCATTCCACGCCCTGATCACTCTCTGAGTAAAGAACCTACCTCTGATGTCTCCCCTGTAGCTACCTCCACTCTCTTTAAAACTGTGTCCCCACATAATAGCTACCTCCACCCTAGGAAAAGTCTCTGGCTGTCTACTCTATCTATACCTCTGATCATTTTGTACACCCCTATCAAGTCACCTCCCATCCTTCGCTGTTCTAAAGAGAAAAGCCCTAGCTCTCTCAGCCTTTCCTCGTAAGACCTTCCCTTCATTCCAGGCAACATCCTGGTAAATCTCCTCTGCACCTTTTCCAACGCTTCCACATCTTTCCTGTAATGAGGTGACCAGAACTGGACACAATACTCCAGATGTGGCTGAACCAGGGTTTTGTACAGCTGGAGCATAACTGCACAACTCTTGAACCTTAGTATAAATCGAACCAGCCCCGACCAATGGGAACGAAAGTCCAATTAATGAGGAAAGACCCCTGTGGTCAGTCAAGGGGTCCATTCACCATTTCTCTTGCATGTGGGCTGTTTACATCCTGGTCTGAATGAATGTGACTTCAAAGACTGTGGTCTCTATTAACTGGGCACTCTCTGGGCTTTCTCTGTGAGCAGTGCCATCTAGTGGCTATGGCAAGTTACACTTCACCATGTTACAGAGATAGAAAGAACTGTAGATGCTGGAGTCTGAGATAACACAGTGTGGAGCTAGAGAAACACAGCAGGCCAGGCAGCATCAGAGGAGCAGGAAGGCTGATGTTTCGGGTCAGGACCCATTTTCTGAAGAAAACTTTGCTGTTCCTCTGATGCTGCCTGGCCATTGTGTTCCTCCAGCTCCACACTGTGTCATCTCTTCACCGTGTTACTTATGCTTGCAAAGATAATTGACCTCAAATTTTATACAGTCAACGTGATTGAGCAGGGAAGTGTGGGGAGGGAATAGCAGAGTTTAGACTCCTCGGCCCCCAGGCAGGGGTACTGACAGGGAAGTAGTTATAAGCAAAAATAGAGGAGAGAAAGTTGGAGGAGAGCTAATCGTTCAAACAGTTATGGGACTGGAGAAGGTTACACAGAAGGTGGGAAGGGAATGAGAACATAAGGGATTTGAAAAACAAGGATAAAGATTTTAACATTGAGACGTTGAGGTACATAGGTAATGATAGGTTTACTGAGTTGGTGAAAGCCTGGCAGTTACAGTAAAGTATGGGAAAAGAGGAAGTTATTCACTTCAACAGGAAGAATATAAAAGCAGAGCATGATTTAAATGGAGAATGACTGCAGAATTCCAAGTTTTTCTCTTGCATGAGTCACAAGAGGTTAGTGTCTCAGAACAACAAAATTATAACATTGCAGAAGGAGGCCATTTGGCCCAATGCACCTGCACCGATTCTATCACCTACTGCCAATCTCCTCCCTTTTTCCCATTTCCCAGAAAACCATTACTGTCCAAAGTAAAATCCAATGTCCCTCTTGAATGCCTCAATTGAACCTGACTCCATCACATTTCCAGGCAGTACACTCTAGACCCTGGTTGCTTGCTGGGTGAAAATGTTTTTTTTTCTCACATCACTTTAAATCAAGTTATAAGTTTATTTTACAAGTGAAAACAGCCTTTCCCTGTCAGAAACCTACAGAAAATGTAGAGGGAAGTTCACAGATGATGTAAAATTGGTAAATATTGAAGAGGAGAGCTGTGACCTGCAGGTGGAGAGCACTGACTGGCCAACTGGTCAGAACGCTGGCAAACAGAATTCAACCTGGAAAAGTGTTAGGTGATGCTTTTGGGGAGGGTTAACAAGGTAAGGGACTACATTCTGAATGGTGGATCCCAGAGTATCCTGAAGATCAGAGAGACTTTATAGGAGCAAATTACTGCAGATGCTGGAACCTTACTGGAAATAACAAAGGGTGGCACGGTGGCTCAGCGGTTAGCACTGCAGCCTCACAGCATCATGGACCTGGGTTCGATTCCAGCCTCGGGTGACTGTCTGTATGGAGTTTGCACGTTCTCCCCGTGTCTGCGTGGGTTTCCTTCAGGTGTTCTGGTTTCCTCCCAGAGTCCAAAGATGTGCAGGCTAGGTGGACTGGTTATGCTAAATTGCTCATTGTGTTCAGGGATGTGGGATATGGGGGATAGGCCTGAGTGGGATGCTCCGAGGGTCAATGTGGACTTGTTGGGCTGAAGGGTCTGTTTCCACACTGTAGGGATTCAATGAACAACAAATGCTGGAAATCATAGCGGGTCAGACAACATCCACAAAAAGCTAATGTTTCAAGTTGAGATGACTCTTGAGCAGAGCTGATGTAGCCATATCAGCCCTGATAGAGTCATCTAGACTTGAAACGCTAGTTTGCTCTCTCTCCATTGATGCTGCCTGACCCACTGTGATCTCCAGCACTTTTTGTTTTCAGATCAGAGGGACTTTGGTGCGAGTAATCTCCAATCCCTGCAGTTGGCGGGGCAGTGGCATAAGCTGGTTACAAGCTCATACGGGATACTTCCTTTGCTGAGGCATCGAACACAAGATCAAGTAGTCTATGCTAGAACCGTTTAAAACGCTGGTTAGAACGCAACTGGAGTACTGTGAGCAGTTCTGGTCACCACGCTGGAGGAAGGATGTTAATGGGCTTAAAGAAAGCGCAGAGATTTACCAGGATGCTGATTGGGCTGGAAGGTCTGAGCAATGAGGAAAGAGTGGAGAGGCTGAGGTTGTTTCCATTGGAGAAGTGACGGTTGAGAGACGGCCAGATCGACATGTTTAAGATTATGGGAGAACATGATGGATATGAAGGCACATGTCACATTAACAGAGCAATCAATCCTCAGTTAATAGATGCTGCAAACCCTGCTGAGTTTCTCCAGCAACCTCTGTGTCAACCCAGTCTGACTTCACTGATTATTCTCTCCCCCAATGTTGACTGATATGTTGATCATTTCTAACCTTTCGTGATTTTAATTTGTAGCATTTTGCATTTTGGATTTGAAAATTTACCTTAGCCTGTATGTGTAGAACTTTGGGACATCCCGACATTATTTGCAAGTTCTGTGTTATACGAAGTGACCTAGAATAGCAGCTGAATATTGACTAACCTGATATTGTGAGTACAGTTGAAACAACATGAATAATTAAGTGTACTGATCGCATGTCTCGCCCTCTCTCAGATCTCATTACAATGGATGTATCACTTGACAAAGAAAAGCCACAGTTAATAAATTATCTCTGTGTACACGTGCAGATATTTCCTCTCTGCTTTGTATATGTGCAAAAGAATGTGCTTTTAAAATTTAATCCATTTGCCGACAATAGGTTGCTGACTAAAACCTTAAAAGCTAATAACGGCATTTTGCCACTCCCTTGTACACATCAGTGTCTAAAATAAGTAATGTGATATATTTTACAGCGACATATGCAATCAGATGCAAAAGGCTTTCATCTTTTCACAGTTGGTTTAATAGATTGGAGGGAAATGATACCTTTCCCAGACAATGACTGATTCTGCAGGGTCTCCACTATCAGAATGGCTGAGATCAAGCACAAACTACCTCAACTTCATAAGGCTGTGAATTCTTAATCTGTTATAAAACTGATCATGGGTCCTGAAGATGAGTTTCCATTCTTAAACTTCCGCTCCTATGACTTATGATAGAAGAGACTGAACTTATGAGCATCTTAATGAACTTAAAGACGTTAATGGACTTAAAGAAATATTCTTGCATATCCCCAAGAAACATTTTTCCCCTTGATAATCAAGAATCTATCTCCCTCGGCCTTAAAAATGTCTAAAGATTCTGCATCCATTGCCTTTTGAGGCATTGACTGACAAACACTGTCAACCCTCTGAGAGAGAAAAAATGTTTCCTCATCTCTTGTCTTAGGAGAGAGCCAATGCTTTGAGGGAGTGCTGCACTGTTGACAGAGCTGCCTACCCATTAAACCCAAAGTGCTCTATACCTCCTCAATTGTGCTCTTACGATCTTATGACAATATTTTGAAGAAGAACAGAAAATTCTACCCAGACTCCTGGTTAACACTTATTGCTTAACTTACACACTGTTCAAAGACAGATAAATTGTTTGTGGGATTGTGCCATATTGACTTTCACAGAGGAATTAGGAACAGAAGCAGGCATTCGGCCCTCCGAGACTGCTCTGCTATTTAACATGATCATGGCCGATCTTACCCTGGTCTCCAATTTCCTGCCTGCTCTTCATAGCCCTATATCCTGCTTTTCATCATTGAATCCATACAGCGTAGAAGCAGGCCATTTGGGCCATTGAGTTCAGACCACCCCACATTTTCCCCATGGATAATCCACCTCACTCACACATCCCTGGAACACCATGGGGCAACTTAGCATGGCCAATCCACCTAACCTTGGACTGTGGGAGGAAACCAGAGCACCCAGAGGAAACCCACGATGACACAGGGAGAACATGGAAACTCCACACAGACAGTCTCCCAAGGGTGGGATCGAACCCAGGCCCCTCACACTGTGAGGCAGCAGTGCTAACCACTGAGCCACCATGACACTCTGAAACATATCTATTTCTTTCTTGAATCTGTTGATTGATTCTGTGTCCACTGCACTGTGGGACAGTGAGTTCCACAGATTCACAACCATCTGAGAGAAGTAGTTTCTCCTCATCTCAGTTTTGAACCTCCCTCCTCTCACCCTATATCTATGCCCTCTGGTTCATCACCGTCCCACAAGGGGAATATCTGTTGTACACCCACCTTATCAATCCACCTTTCATATTTTATATACCTCAGTTAGATACCACCTCATTCTTCTAAACTTCAACGAGTACAAGCCCCAGCTATTCAACCACTCCTCGGCTGACAGCCCATTCATCCCTGGAATCGACCTGGTGAACCTCTTCTGAACTGTCTCGTGTACCTCCACATCCTTCATCTCATAAGGAAACTAAAACTGGACACAATATTCCAGATAACAAAGTGTGAAGCTGGATGAACACAGCAGGCCAAGCAGCATCTCAGGAGCATAATGTGCTCCTGAGATGCTGCTTGGCCTCCTGTGTTCATCCAGCTTCACACTTTGTTATCTTGGATTCTCCAGCATCTGCAGTTCCCACTTTCACTGATACAATATTCCAGACGTGGCCTCACCAACACCTTATACAATTGTAACAGCACTTCTGTACTTTTATAATCTTGTCCTTTTGCAATAAACACCAGGATTCCATTTGCCTTTCCTGTTGTATGCTATACCTGCATACCCGCTTTCTGTGATCCATGCACAAAGGCACCCAGCTCCTTCTGCACTGACGCACTTTGATTCCCATTTAAATCATCGTTTGCCCTTTTGTGTTTCCAGCCAAGATGGAAGACTCGCACTTATTAACATTAACCTCCATCTGCCAGATTCTGGCCTATCCTCCAAGCCAATCAATATCTATCTGTAAACTCTTTATCTCCTTATCACAATCTGCTTTTCCACCCATTTTGGTATCATCACAAATGTTGCTCTGTTACACTCTATCCCTGCTTGCAGATCATTCATATAGGTTGTAAATAGGTGAAGTCCACATTAAACATTTGAAGAAGTCTGAAGTAAAAACAGAAAGTGTTGGAGAAACTCAGCAGGTCTGGCTGCATATGTGGAGAGCGAAAGAGAGTTAATGTTTTGGGCCTGTTGTCAGAACTCTTTCTATAGACATTGCTGAATTTGCTGAGTATCTCCAGCACTCTTTCTTTCTATTTTATGATGTTGCATGAAATCTTGACATTCTAGGAACATAGGAAGAGGAGTCAGCCATTCAGACCCTCAAGCCTCAGTTATGATCTCTGGCATAACTGCATGTATCTGCCTTTGGCCCATATCCCATTGTATCTTTGCTTATCAAGAATTTATCGATCTCAGATTTAAATTAACAACTGATCCAGAATCCGCTGCCAATTGTGGAAGAGAGTTCTAAACTTCTCCCACCCTTTGTGTGTAGAAGTGCTTCCTAACATCTCTCCTGAACAGTCTGGCCCTAATTCTCAGTCTATGTCCCTAGTCCTAGAACCCCCAATGAGTGGGAACAGTTCATCTTTAGTTCAGAGATAGGAAGAATTGCAGATGCTGGAGTCAGAGATGACGCAGTGTAAAGCTGGAGGAACACAGCAGGCCAGACAGCAGGAAAGTTGATGTTTCGGGTCCTTTCCGGTTCTTTTGGTGCTGCCTGGCCTGCTGTGCTCCTCCAACACCACACTGTGTTATCTTTAGTTTATCTGTCATTTGGTGTTAATGTCTTGAAGACTTTAATCAGATCACCCTGAACCTTCCCGATTCTAGAGAAAGCAGGCCTCATTTGTGATGAACTCTCCTCATAACTTAAACCCTGAAGTCCAGGTGTTATTCCTGTAAATCTACATTGTGCTTCCGCCAAGGTCAATCCATCCTTCCTATGGTGTGATGCCCAGATCTGGTCACAGTACTCTCTCTCTCTCTCTCTCTCTCTCTCTCTCTCTGTCTCTCTCTATCTCTCTGCCTCTCAGACAGATACTGTGCATTGTTGAAGAACCACAGAAATTTGTCATTGCAGAACATTACAAATCAGGTGTTAATTTGAACATTCAGTTGGTTGCAATGCTTGGATTATTTCCGAAATTTCAGTATTGGCTCTGGATTCTGTCTGTTTGTGCCTAGAACAGATGAGCTGAACCTTTAACTCTAGAACAGGCTCTGCGTCATCTCTGACTCCAGCATCTGCAATTCTTCCTATCTCTGAACTAAAGATGAACTGTTCCCACTCATTGGGGGTTCTAGGACTAGGGACATAGACTGAGAATTAGGGCCAGACTGTTCAGGAGAGATGTTAGGAAGCACTTCTACAGCACCCAGCAATGATGCAGGCGAGCCAAATAGGAGAAGATGGCCTGCTCTGCTCAGGCCAGCTGCATAGATGTGCTGAATGAAACAGTAGACTCTTCCTTAGGCACAGAAATGTCACCCACTGGAGGATCAAAGTGTCAACAAGAAGGAACGAGCTCTGCAAAGCTCTCCTTGGACCTCATCAGACAATCAAAACATTGAGTCATGGAGCTATAGAACATCGAAACAGGCCCTTCAGCCCACCACATCTATGCCGACCAGCAAACACCAAACTACACCAATCCCATTTACCTACACTTCATCCACAGCCTACTGCATCCTGGCATTTTAAGTGCTTGTTACTTTTTAAACGAGAGGACATGCCTCCACCATTCTCTCAGACAAATAACATGAGCGATTACTGGACCATGACTGGGTGATCAGATAGTCACTATGTTGTACGAAACTTGAGTAAATCATCTCAGTCTGAGATTAGCTTCCTTTAATTCTGAGACTGTGCCCTCTGGTCGTAGACTTTCCCAAGAATGGAAACATCCTCTCAGCATTGACCCTGTCAAGCCCCTTAAGAATCTGAGGCATTTCAATGAGATCACCTCTCATTCTTCTCCAGTGACTAGAGTCCAAAACTGTTTAGCTTTTGGTCATAAGACAATCCCTCCACACCGGGGTTCATCCCAATGAACCTTCTCTGAACTGCCTCCAATGAAATGCTGAGGCAGTGACCTCATAGAATTATTGCTGAGCTGTTAATCCAGATACCTAGGTAATGTTTGGGGTCCCATGTTCGAATCTTATCGTGGCAGATGGTGAGAATTAAATTCAACAAAAAAAACCTGGATTTAAGAGTCTAATGATGACCATGAATTGATTGTTGGAAAAGCCCATCTGGTTGGCCAATGTCTTTTAAGGAAGGAAACTGCCTTCCTTACCTGGTCTGGCCTACATGTGACTCCAGACCCACAGCAATCAGTCATGAAGATGTATGGTACGGTAACATGGACCAACCCATCCATGTCGACCATATATCGGGAATTAATCTAATCCCATTTGCTAGCATTTGGCCCATATGCCACTAAACCCTTCCTGTTCGTTGCCTCTTAACTACCCCATGGGCAATTAGGTATGGGCAAGAAATGTCGGCCTTGCCAGTGACATCCTCATCTCTTCAATGAAAAATGTAAAAACCTTTCCTTAAAAGAGGGCACCAAAAAAGCTCACAGTACTCCAGATGTAGTTATAGCAGGAACAGTACAAATCGAAGAGATAACAAGGTGTGGAGCTGGATGAACACAGCAGGCCAGGAAGCATCAGAGGAGCAGGAAAGCTGACGGTTCAGGCCTAGGCCCTTCTTCAGAAATGGGGGAGGGGAGGGGGGATCTGAAATAAAAGGGCAGAGAGGGGGAGGCAGATAGAAGATGGATAGAGAGGAGACAGACAGGTCAGAGAGGCGGGAATGGAACCAGTAAAGGTGAGTATAGGTGGGGAGGTAGGAGAGGCTAGGTCAGTCCAGGGAGGACGGACTGGTCAAAGGGGCAGGATGAGGTAGGCAGGTAGGAGATGGGGGTGCAGTTTGTGGTGGGAGGAGGGGATAGGTGGAAGGAAGGACAGGTCAGGGAGACGTGGTCAAGCTCTGCTGGTTTTGCGATGCAGTGGGGAGAGGGGAGATTTTGAAGCTTGTGAAGTCCACATTGATACCATTGGGCTGCAGGGTTTAGATTAGATTAGATTCCCTACGGTGTGGAAACAGGCCCTTTGACCCAACAAGCCCACACCGCCCCTTGAAGCATCCCACCCAAACCCATTCCCCCATAACCCACACACCCCTGAACACTATGGGCAATTTAGCATGGCCGATCCACCTAGCCTGCTCATCTTTAGATTGTGGCAGGAAATGGAGCACCCGGAGGAAACCCACGCAGACACGGGGAGAATGTGCAAACTCCACACAGACAGTCACCCGAGGCTGGAATCGAACCTGGGTCCCTGGCGCTGTGAGGCTGCAGTGCTAACCACTGAGCCACCGTGCCGTCCCCATTGATACCATTGGGCTGCAGGGTTCCCAAGTGGAATATGAGTTGCTGTTCCTATAACCTTCAGGTAGCATTGTTGTGGCGCTACAGGAGGCCCAGGATGGACATGTCGTCTGAGGAATAGGAGAGGGAGTTGAAATGGTTCGCGACAGGGAGGTGTAGTTGTTTAGTGTGAACCGAGCATGGGTGTTCTGCAAAACGGCCTCCCTCCAAAGTCATTTTTACTCCATATTGACACATATTGTGCTATTATCAGCCCTGAATGAATCACCCATCAAGATGGAATGATAAAATGTCAGAAGGAGGACTTTGACCCTCTCCTAGTTTTCTGAAAGCACAATCCAACAACGCCACCTCAGTGAATTTCACGAAGCATGTCACACAACAAGAGACTGTCAGTGTCAGACTGAGATGGGGGGGGGACACATCTTCACTTTATCTGTCAGCCTTTGGATTCTATGTATGTTGGAGGGTTGTGAATGTTGTTTGTTGAATGCTTCAAGTCTGGTACCAGTGGATGTTTGGAAATCCCTAAAAAGCCCAAGTTATTTTTTGTTTCTAATTCATGTGGGCATGGCTGGTTGGGCCAGAATTTGAATTTGTTATTTGTGCCTAGTTGCTGATCAATCACCAAAAGGACTGCGGACGCCGTAAATCAGGAACAAAAACAAAGTTGCTGGGAAAGTTCAGCGGGTCTGGCAGCATCTGCGAAGGAGAACACAGAGTTAATGCTTCGGGTCTGATGACCCTTCCTCAGAATGGTACTGGTGATAATGGGAACTGCAGATACTGGAGAATCCAAGACAACAAAGTGTGGAGCTGGATGAACATAGCAGGCCCAGCAGCATCTCAGGAGCACAAAAGCTGACGTTTCGGGCCTAGAGCTCTCTGATAAAGGGTCTAGGCCCGAAACATCAGCTTTTGTGCTCCTGAGATGCTGCTGGGCCTGCTGTGTTCATCCAGCCTCACATTTTATTATCTTAGAATGGTACTGTTGGCTTGGAATCACATGTAGGCCAGATCAGGTGGAGTTGGCAGATTTCCTTCCCTGAAAGATGTTATTGAACCAACTATGGTTTTATGATAACAAAGGTTAATTGGTTATTATTAGACTTTCATTTCCAATTTTTTTAATTGAATTCAAATTGCATCATCCGGCTGTAGTGAGATGTGAACCTGTGAATTTAGAATATTACCTGCGTCTCAGGGTTCCTAGCAATAGCAACACCGTTTTACCAAGATGTTAGAATGACACGGGTAGCAGAGGTCAGGTGGTTCAGCCATGATCTGATTGAACGTCATAACAGGAGTGACAGGCCGAAAGGCCAATTAAGCTCTTAAGTGGTGAAAGTTCTTACCTGTTTGCAGCAAACTTGTTAGAGATAAAGCCACCTGGGATTTGAGTCACAATATAACCCCAGAAAAAGGAGCCATGAATCAGCCCTACAGTCTCAGGATTCCAATTGAATTGAGGTTTCTGAAACGAGAGAGCAGAACGAGAGAATTACCGTGGTCCTTGTCAAATCTGCTCACAATATTATTCCATTTAATTAGATCATTGTTTGAAGCAGGCTCTTGTTAGTGTAATGTGCAGCAGAACCAAAGAGTTTCATTTACCCATCAAACAGCTGCTCACCCACAGCCTCCTCCAGTTAAAACACAGCAAACTCCCAACAGGCATCCTGTAATTCCTGTAACATTTCAGCAAATCTCATTACAGCTAAAGTAAATGAATTAAAGGCCCAGTGAACTTGAAAGAGGTGCTGGCAAGTTCTATTCCTGTCCATTTGATTTTACACACAGCTGGGCATAAACATTTGGGATACAGCAACGGGGGGGATAGGAAGTTGTAATGTCTTTGAGCGACTGCTGGTGTATGGTGAGATAATATGCCTGTTCCTTCATATTTACCAAACGGCAGGGTCCCCCGCCTCATGAAATCACTGTTACAGGGTACAAATTAGATTGTCTGAATCACTTGCCACGCATGTTACGTTCAGAATGAATTCAGATATCCTCCAGAAACAATCTGTCAAAGATATTTAATTCGTTTTTCCCTTAATTTGTACCAAAGATGAGGACCAGGCCAGCATTTATTGCCCATCCCTAATTCCCTTGAGAAGGTGGTGGTGAGCCTCAAGTCTAAAATCATTGACACCCATGCCTAGTAACCGCATGCAGGGTGCTCTTAAAGAGGGGTATCCAGGATATTGATACAACAACAGGAAATATATTCCAAGGCATGATAGTGTGTGGCATAGCGATGTCGGAAATAGAGGCAGGAATAGGCGATTCGGCTCATTAAGCATACTTTTCCATTCAAGGTGATCATGGTTCATCTTCCATCTCTCTCCCCAACGTCTCTAGAAATATGGAAACAATATAATTATTGAAGGGAAACTGGCTGATAATGGGATTCCCGATTGCTAGCTGAGCTTGTTTTATTTTTCTCTCTGGTTGTGGGCTTAGAAAGTACTGTTGAAGGATATGTGTGAGCAGGAACCTTCCTCAAGCAGGGACTGGTCTAGAATGGGAATCTTGGTCTCCTTTCTCTCTCATAGGGCTCTGAGTCCTTGGAATTCCCTTCCTCTAAAAGCAGTGGATGCAGAATCTTTCAATACTTTTAAGACAGAGATAGTTGGATTCTTGGTGACCAGGGGGATGAAAGATTATCGGGTTATTCAGGAACGTAGAGTTGAGGATAAAATTAGGGTGGCCATGATCTTATTGAATCTTGAACCAGGCTCAAAGGGACAAGTGGCCTGCTCTTGTCCCTTGTTTGTATAACAGAGCCAGCAATCCCCAAATTCAACTTTCTAACCCCACTGACCCCACTGCAAGGCACTATTTAAAAATCAGGGGTGTCCTATTTAAATAGAGATAAAGCAAACTCTTGTCTCTCAGAAGATCATGAGTTTTTTGGAACGCCCTTCATGAAAAGGGTGGTGGAAAGCTTAAGACCAAAAGTTCATGAGATGTGGGAGCACAAGCAGGACATTTGGCCCATCGAGTCTGCTCTACCCTTCAATGAATCATGGCTGATCTGATCATCCTCAACTCCACGTCCTTGCTTTATCCTTGTAACTTTTAATGACCTTACCGATTAAACATCTACCTCAGCCTTGAATATGCTCAATGACCCAATGTCTGCACCCTCTGTTGTTCAGGAACTCGCAGATTCACTCCCCTCTGAGGGACAAAATTCCTCCTCACTTCTGTCTTAAACGGACAATCTCTTGCTGTGAGATTAAACTCTCTGGATGTGAGTTTGCTCGCTGAGCTGGAAGGTTAGTTTTCAGACGTTTCGTCACCATTCTAGGTAACATCATCAGTGAGCCTCCGACGAAGCGCTGGTGTTATGTCCCGCTTTCTATTTATCTGGTTAGGTTTCCTTGGGTTGGTGATGTCATTTCCTGCGTTGGTGATGTCATTTCCAGTTCTTTTTCTCAGGGGACGGTAGATGGGCTCCAAATCAATGTGTTTGTTGATGGAGTTCTGGTTGGAATGCCATGCTTCTAGGAATTCTCGTGCGTGTCTCTGTTTGGCTTGTCCTAGGTTGGATGTGTTGTCCCAATCAAAGTGATGTCCTTCCTTATCTGTATGTAAGGATATGAAATGACATCACCAACCCAAGGAAACCTAACCAGATAAATAGAAAGCGGGACATAACACCAGCGCTTCATCGGAGGCTCACTGATGATGTTACCTAGAATGGTGACGAAATGTCTGAAAACTAACCTTCCAGCTCAGCGAGCAAACTCACATTCAGAACCTCAACCTGAGCCACAAATCTTCTCAAAACTCGCTAGAATAAACTCTCTCATGCACAGGTTTTGAATTTTTTTAAGACTGTGCTGAATCGTATCTTGTTAAGAAAGGGGGTGAAAGGGTATCAGGGTTAGGGGGGATGGTGGTTACAATCAGTTCCACCATAATCTTACTGAATGGCAGAGCAGCATCATGGTGTCGAATGACCTATTCCTGACCATTGTTCATATGCTTTTCTGCTCTGTCAATGCTGAACAGCTCTTCAAACTGCATGGGGAGGATGGCTCTTTATTCCTCAGGTGGGATCACATCAATCAATGGGATGTAGAACAAGCAACAAGTCTAATGATACAAAGAGCTCCCACCCAGTGCCCGTCTGAAGTTCCATGGATATTGACTGAAATGTGTGGGTCCTTTAAGCGGGAATGTGGCCGACTCGAGAAAACAACATGCCGAATATTCCCAGTTCCTCTGTCCTTCTCCCTTTGTTAGATGTTCAGGGAAGCTATGGTGGTTCATGAAGACAGCTTGCCAGCACCTCCTCAAGGGTGCTAAGGGAAGGGCAATAAATGTGGGACTAGCCAGCTGGGCCCACTCCTTGTGAATGAATGAATGAATAAAGAAGGGAGAGCTAAGTTTGTACAGCACCTACCTCAATCTCCACCTTGCCATTCACATAGACAGTGTTGTTGTTGACCATTTCCACAATGGCCACGCCCAGGTTGCAGCGGATGCCGAAGGAGATGCAGAATCCGAGTCCACTCATCATGGCAATGATGTACCGCTTGGGCATTCCAAAGCAGTAGCAGTCACACAATGGCTGCTTCAGGACCACACTCTTCACCGGCCGGCCATCTTCATTCAACTCAATTTCCTCCTCTTTCTCCACATTCGTACCGTCCACAGCTCTGCAGGGCAGGGTGGGGGGGGGGGGGGTGCATGGTTTGGAGAGTCGTAGAGTCACACAACACAGAAACAGACCCTTCGACCCAACTCATCTATGCCAAAAACACCCTCATTCTTTGAAAGAATGAATTAAATCATTGAAAATTTCACATTGTGAAGAATAAGAACATTCTGTGAATGAAGCAATGAGACACAACTTGCAAAGGAATATCTAGATTTGCTCCCAATTATTTCTTAAGCTTGTCTTTCCTTGACATTCTAATTCATTTGATAACTGTCCAATACAATACGTGATGCAGTTGTTGGGATGTAGCTTTGAAAGCTGTAATGACACACTGGACTAAAGTGCGTTTGTAATTTCACCTCCAGTGTTCCTGAGACAATGTGAAGGGGATTTTCTTGCCCAGTGCTGTTCCTTGGGAAACTCTTGGTGAATTCATGCTCAATTCCACCCTTTGGCCCATCATGTCTATGCTAACCAGCAAATACCAAACTACAGTAACCCCATTTACCTGCTCTTTGGTCCATAGCCTACTGTGCCCTGGCATGTTAAGAGCTTGTCCAGATGCTGCTTAAGCATTGTGAGAGTATTTGGTTCTCCTCCCTCTCAGGCAGCACCTACCATCCTCTGGGTGAAAAAGCTTTCTCCTCTAACCACTTGCTCATCATCTTAAGCTTATTCTCTCTGATCACAGACTGATCTATGCTGTCTCTGCCTCTCATAATTTTAATATATTTCAATCGGAAACCTCTCAGCTTTTATTCCTCAGTGCTCCCTATGGACCTATCATTCATTGTGTATATCTGTCCCTTATTAAACCTCCCAAAATGTATCACCTTGCACTTAACAAGATTAAATTCCACCTGCCATTGTTCTTCCCAATTTGCCCCATGATCTATATCAGACTGCAGCCTACTGCCTCACTATCAACAACACCACCATTGTTCATGTCATCTGCACACTTACTCATTAAACTTTCTACATTCACACCCAAGTTATTAATGTATCTAACAGCAAGGATCCCAGGACCAATCCCTGTGGTATACGGCTGGTCACAGGCCTCCAATCACAAAAACATTCCCCCACCATCACTGATATAACAAGGTGTGGAGCTGGATGAACACAAGCAGGCCAAGCAGCATCAGAGGAGCAGGAAAGGCTGATGTTTCAGGCCTGGACCCATCTTCAGAAAATGGTCCCCAACAACACAAACCTGCCTGCCCTGGTCAACCCATTGTGTCTGCCTGCTCCTGCCCCACCGAACTTATCTCCACCTATCTCAATTCCATTTTCTCCCCCTTAGTCCAGGAACTCCACACCTACGTCCATGACTCCATCCATGCCCTCCACCTCCTCCAGAACTTCCAATTCCCTGGTCCCCAACAAAGGTTCTCCCTCCCCCCACCATCACTCTTTGCCTCCTATTTGAAAGCCAGTTTTGGACTCACTTTGCCAACTTGCCTTGGATCCCATGGGATCTTACCCTTTGGACCAACCGACCTTCCATGTGGGACCTTCTCAAAGGCCTTACTGAAGTCCATTTAAACCACATCAACTGTGCTACCCTCATCAATGTATTTCATCCCTTTTCAAAAACTCAATTAAATTGGTCACTCAGGGTTTCCCTCTGACAAATCCGTGCTGACTATCCCCGATCAATCCCTGCCTTTCCAAGTACTGATTAATCCTGCCCTTCAGAATATTTTCCCAATAATTTCCCTACCGCTGATGTCAGACTAACTGCTCAGTAATTACCCGGCCTATCCCTGCTGTCTTTCTTGAACAAAGGAACCACATTAGCTGTCCTCCAGTCACCCAGCACTTCACCTGTGACCAGCAAAGTATTAAATATCTCCGCCAGGGCCCCAGCAACACCCTCCCACACCTGCCATTGCAGCCTGGGATACACCTCATTAGGCTCAGGGGATTCATGCATCTATATGCCAGCTAAAACACTTCTTAAGAATGCTTTAAGTATTAGTAGGGGAGTAGCAATGATTCAAAATTACACCTCCCCATCTTTGTCCAATTACATCTCTGCCTTTAACATTCCCTCTTTCTCCCTTTCGGTATTTACTTCCCTCAGACCTCCTTTCTGCCTTTATCTCCCTCTTGATCTCTTCTTTCTACCAATCTCTTTCTGGATTTCCATCTCCACCTGTTTCCGTAGCCATCTCTATTAATTTCTGTGACAGTACCTTTGCCTTTATTTCATTTCTTTGCATTCCAAGTCCAAACACAGCAAGATCTAGATAACAAAAACAAAGTTGCTGGAAAAGCTCAGCAGGTGTGGCAGCATCTGTGAAGGAAAAATCAGAGTTAATGTTTCAGATCCGGTCACCCTTGCTCAGCATTCTGCTGAGCTTTTCCAGCAATTTTGTTTTTGTTCCTGATGTACAGCATCTGCAATTCTTTCAGTTTTTATGATCTGGATAACATCCAAGCTTAGTTATACAAGTGGTAAATAATATTCATGCCACAGAAATGCCGGGAAATGATCATCTCCAAGAAGAGAGAATCTAATCACAGAACCTTGACATTCAATGGCATTACCATTCCTGAATCTCTCATTAATAACATCTTGGGGGTTACCATTGACCAGAAGCTCAACTCACATGCCACATAAATACATTGGCTTCAAGAGCAGGCCTAGGAGCCCTGCAGCAGATAATCTGACTCCCCAAAGCCTGCTGATTGTCTACAAGGCACATGTCAGGATTGTGATGGAATAGAGCTTGATACCATCCAGGACAAAGCAGCCGCTTGATTGGCACCACATCCACAAACATCGCACTCCCTCCACCACCGACGCTCAGTAGCAGCAGTGTGTACTATCTACAAGATGCACTGCAGAAATTCACCAAAGATCCTCAGACAGCACCTTCCAAACCCACGACCATTTCATTCTAGAAGGACAAAGGCAGCAGATAGATGGGAACGCCACCATTTGCGAGTTCCCCTCCAAGCCACTCAGTATCCCGACTTGGAAATATATCAGTGTTCCTTCAGTGTCACTGGGTCAAACAGGAACTCCCTCCCTAAGGGCATTGGGGTCAACTTACAGCACATGGACTGCAGCGGATCAAGCTGGTAACCTCTGCTAGACATGTCAGATCCTTGACATGGACACTACCATCACACGTGGGAACACCACCCGTCACGTGTACAGCAGATACTCATGTGACTCGGTCAACATTGTCTATCTCATACTCTGCAGCAAGGATGCCCCGAGGCATGGTATATTGGTGAGACCATGAAACGCTATGACAACAGATGAAGGGACAACTCAACTGCTCAACAATCACAGACAGAGATGTTCCTTCCCTGTGGGGGAACACTTCCTTGGTCAAGGACATTTGGTTTCAGATCTTTGGGTAAACCCCGCCCCCCCACCCCCCACCGCCGCCCCCCGCCCCGCCAAGGCAGACTTTGTGATATACAACAACACAGAGTCGCTGAGCAGAGGCTGATAGCCAAGTTCAGTCCCCATGGGGATGGCTTCAACTGGGATCTTGGGTTCATGTCGCGCTACATGTGACCTTGCCACACTATTCTGTATCTGTAAAATCTTCCTTAATGTACTGTTTTAACAGCATCATCTTAATAACTTGTTACGATCTCTCTACCTTAATTAGTTTGTACAGTTTTGATATGTATTTGCAGATACATTCTACTTTGTTCAAGGAACACGCAATTTGTAGTCACAGTCAGTCAGTGTGGCATTTTATAAATTCCTGCTTTCAGAATAAAAACGCTGGTAAAAACCTTCCAGGTAAGAACTCTGAGACAGATTCTGAACAAGGCCTCACACCTGCAATTCGCTGTCTGACCTGAGATGTCACCTTTTGAATATTCCTATCACCGCGCCTGTGTGAAGTTCAGAAAGATATACCTTTAAGCCTTTAATTATCTCGGGGCAGTGACTTGAAACAGATTCTGGAATTTGCATCTTAATCAATTGCAAACTTGCATCTCCTTTCTAACAAGAGTTTTCCATATCCTGCTCCTGCAATTTTTAGAATGTATTTCTGGAATGCTTTAATATCTGAACAATTAAAGGTGCAACAAGAGGCAGGAAGATAGCCATCTTTGGACTGTCCACTCCAATCACACCAGTTTAATGATCCTTTGATCTCTCTGCTCTTCATCTCGCTGCCTATAAACTCTGTGTCTGCATGCCCTGCCTTCATGGACCATAACCTGGCGTCGTGTGACTTCTGACTTCGACAGATGAAGAAGGCAGCTCAGTACTGCTTTCTCAAGGGCTGGTAGGGATGGGCAAGAAATGATGTCCTCACCAGTAATGCCCACATCTCATGTGTGAATAAATGAAAAGAAATCTCTTTATCTACCCGTAGCTCAGTCTGTATTCACTTCTACATCCAGTTCCTTTGTGAGATGATATGATGCTCTCCTGTGTGAGTAAGGACAGGACATTCTTTCAGTGAAGTACAGATCAGCCACAATCAAATAGAATGGAGGGGCTGAATGGCCTTCTTTTGTTTCTTACCATGCAGGTTTGCACACTTTCCTCTTACAAATCCTCACCTGAAAGAATGCTCCTGGGACTTCTCTTAGGGTCTATTTAAGACTCAGGCTTGCAGTCTTCCAAACCCGCTCAATATTGTCCTGCATTTCAGAGGTTTTCTGGAAGAGCAGTTATGAGTCTGTGCCTGTGCTCTGGAGATGTTGAACCGAGATCCTGCTCGTTCAATCACAGCTCACTGTTTTGAACTTGAGCCTGGGAGTTTTCACACACAGTGCTGGGCAATATTTACACCTCTGTCAGAAATAACTGATCCACTTATTCCTCTCGCTCATGTTTGCGAGGATTTACTGAATCTCAGCGAAGTTTCCCTACAAAACAGATCGTACACACTGCCTGCCTCTGGGCATCAGTGGTGGAGGGAGTGGGATGTTTGAGGATGTGGTGCCAATCAAGCGGCTGCTTTGTCCTGGATGGTGTCGAGCTTCATGAATGTTGTTGGGGCTGGACCCATCCAGGCAAGTGGGGAGTATTCCATCACACTCCTGACTTGTGCCTTGTAGATGGTGGACAGGCTTTGAGGAGTCAGGAGGTGAGTTGCTCGCCGCAGTATTCCCAGCCTGAAATGCATTCTCACCAGTCTCCAATACCTTTTACTGCCCTTGCTTATTAAGAATTTATTGAACTCTGGCTTAAAAATACTCAAGGACTCTGCCACCACTGCTTTTTCAGGAAGAGAGATACAAGGACTCTGATTGTCTATGAGGAAAAAAGTTCTCATTATCTCTGTTTGAAATGAGTAACCTTTTATTTTTAAACAGTGACCCCTAGTTTCAACTTCTCCCACAAGAGGAAACATCTCCACATCCACCCCGGACAGACCAGTGTTCTCTCTCAAATTCTCACAGGCTGCATGGGCCTCTAAATCCCGTATGTAGCAGCGGCTTCCGGAATTGATGGTTTCTCCATGACTGGCATGCCAATGCTGATCACCGCGTGTGGAACATCGGAGCGCTGCATGCACATGCACCAAACAACTTAGAGGGATCTCTGGACACGATCGCTCAGGGTTAATCTGAGATAATGGGAACTGCAGATGCTGGATAATCTGAGATAACAAAGTGTGGAGCTGGATGAACACAGCAGGCCAAGCAGCATCTCAGGAGCACAAAAGCTGACGTTTCGGGCCTAGACCCTTCATCGCTCAGGGTGTTATGTTTCAATCAAGTCATCCCTTGCTCTTGTCAACTCCAGCAAATACCAGCCTAGTCTGTCTAACGTCTCCTCATAAGGCAGCCTGCACGTTCCGGGAATCCATCACGTAACCATCTCTGAGCTGTCTTCAACACATTTACATCATTCCTTAGGTTTAGGGTAAAAGTTTAACACAACATTGTGGGCCGAAGGGTCTGTACTGTGCTGTACTGTTCTATGTTCTATGTTCCTTAACTACGGTGATTAATACTGTGTGCGGTACTCCATATGTGGTCTCACTAGTGCCCTGTAGAACTGTAGATCTTGCTGCTTTCTATCTTATTCTCTTTGCACCGAGCAATCGGGTTCTATTAGCTTGCCTAATTACTTCCTCGGCCTGCAAGCTAACCTATTGTTATTCATACACTTGTACGCTCAGATCCCTCTGCATCAGAATTGGCTGGCCAACAGAAGACAGCGAGTGGTAGTAGAAGGAAAATATTCTGCCTGGAAGTCAGTGGTGAGTGGGGTTCCACAGGGCTCTGTCCTTGGGCCTCTACTGTTTGTAATTTTTATTAATGACTTGGACGAGGGAATTGAAGGATGGGTCAGCAAGTTTGCAGACGACACAAAGGTCGGAGGTGTCGTTGACAGTGTAGAGGGCTGTTGTAGGCTGCAGCGGGACATTGACAGGATGCAGAGATGGGCTGAGAGGTGGCAGATGGAGTTCAACCTGGATAAATGCGAGGTGATGCATTTTGGAAGGTCGAATTTGAAAGCTGAGTACAGGATTAAGGATAGGATTCTTGGCAGCGTGGAGGAACAGAGGGATCTTGGTGTGCAGATACATAGATCCCTTAAAATGGCCACCCAAGTGGACAGGGTTGTTAAGAAAGCATATGGTGTTTTGGCTTTCATTAACAGGGGGATTGAGTTTAAGAGTCGTGAGATCTTGTTGCAGCTCTATAAAACTTTGGTTAGACCGCACTTGGAATACTGCGTCCAGTTCTGGGCGCCCTATTATAGGAAAGATGTGGATGCTTTGGAGAGGGTTCAGAGGAGGTTTACCAGGATGCTGCCTGGACTGGAGGGCTTATCTTATGAAGAGAGGTTGACTGAGCTCGGTCTCTTTTCATTGGAGAAAAGGAGGAGGAGAGGGGACCTAATTGAGGTATACAAGATAATGAGAGGCATAGATAGAGTTGATAGCCAGAGACTATTTCCCAGGGCAGAAATGGCTAGCACGAGGGGTCATAGTTTTAAGCTGGTTGGTGGAAAGTATAGAGGGGATGTCAGAGGCAGGTTCTTTACGCAGAGAGTTGTGAGAGCATGGAATGCGTTGCCAGCAGCAGTTGTGGAAGCAAGGTCATTGGGGTCATTTAAGAGACTGCTGGACATGCATATGGTCACAGAAATTTGAGGGTGCATCCATGAGGATCAATGGTCGGCACAACATTGTGGGCTGAAGGGCCTGTTCTGTGCTGTACTGTTCTATGTTCTATGTTCTATCTCAGAGCTTCACAATCTCTCACTATTTAGATAATATGCTTCTTTTTATTCTTCCTGCAAAATGGATATTTCCACATTTTTGCACATTATCAATACCATTTTACTGTTTCTGTGCCCTGGCTCTGTAAACAATGTTGAGGTGGGTCAGAGCAACCTAACTCCAGGTGAAAGGGGGCTTCCTAACTGCAGTGCGGAAAGAGCCTGGCAGTGAAAGGCTCGCGTGCCCCGCTCCTTAAGGCACACCAGTTTCAGTTGCACAAACTAACGATGGCTCTCTCTCTGTGGTTGGTTACACTTCACCATTGTACTTACTGTCAATATCTTTTTGAAGTTTCCAAAGAGTGAGCTGCAGTCAATAAAGGAGATTGCATTTTACTAGCACCTTGGGATATTTCCAAAGCACTTTGCAGCCAATGAAGTGTTTTTGTTGTGTAATCACTGCAATGGTGTGGGATGCATGGCAGCCATATTGTGCACAGCAAGCTCCCACACAACAGCAGCATGATAATGACCAGACACCTTGTCTCACAGGTGCTGTTAATTGAGAGGTAAGTATTAGATTAGATTCCCTACAGTGTGGAAACAGGCCCTTCGGCCCAACAAGTCCACACTGCCCCTTGAAGCATCCCACCCAGACCCATCCCCCTATAACCCACACACCCCTGAACACTATGGGGCAATTTAGCATGACCAATCCACCGAGCCTGCACATCTTTGGATTGTGGGAGGAAACCGGAGCACCGGAGGAAACCCACGCAGACACGGGGAGAATGTGCAAACTCCACACAGACAGTCGCCCGAGGCTGGAATCGAACCCGGGTCCATGGCACTGTGAGGCTGCAGTGCTAACCATCGAGCCACCGTGCCGACCAAGACAATAATGTCATGGGATCCTTTACAAATACCTGACAGGGGCCTGAGTTTAACGTCGGCTCTGAGAGAGAGAAAAAACACCTCGAACTGTGCAGAACTCCCTCAGTGGAATCATTGGGAATTAATGCTGGGTCAGGAGCTCAAGTTGTTGAAGTGTGACTTTTCAACGAGAAAGCAGAGGCCCCTGTCCTCAGTTGTTGCTGACTCTTAACCCAGCCATGAATTATGAATAGCAGAAGCTTCAAGAAAGTATCACATTCCCAGGTTTAAGGGGATTGCATTGAGAAATTGCTCCAGATTTAGCACCACGCGATCCCAGTCACTGGACATAAAACTTCGCACCATTACGCTATTAACAAAACAAAACCAATTTCATTTGTGTAGCACCTTTAGCACAGTAGAAATATCCCAGGATGTTTCAAGGTTAGTTTTATCAGACGCAGTTTGATGCCATGCCCCTGTTGGGGGAATGTGTGAGCAAAAGTCCATCAAAGTAATAGGTTTTTAGGAGGTTCCTGAACGAAACAGGAGGGTGAGGTGCTGAAAGGCTGAGGGAGGGCGATCCAGAAGTTGGGTTTGAGACAGCCACTAACAGTGGTTAAAATCAGGGATGATCGGGAGGTCAGGTTTGTGGAGGAGTACCAGTATTTCAGCGGGTTGTAGGACAGGAGGAGACCACAGGCACCAGAATGGCCCTGAGGAGAATCTCACAAAGATGAGAATTTTTAAATACGGCAAAAGATCTGTGGATGCTAGAAATCTGAAACAAGAACAGAGCTTGCTGGAGAAACGCAGCAAATCTGGCAGCATCTGTCGAGAGAGGAACAGGGTTAATGCTTCCTGCCCAGTGACCCTTATTCTGAGTTTTTCCAGCAATTTCTGCTCCTGTTTGAGAATTTTTCTAAATATCCAGGTTTGTGGGAAGGTGATGGTTGAATGTGACTTGGTGCAATCTAGGAAGTTGGGGAGTACAGAATCAAGGATAACCGAAACAATGAAGCAGCAATTACATCAGTCAAAGATATTTCAATATCACAGTATGTTTTCAGAATAAGTAATCGTGTCAATTTTATGAATTCATTTATCATTAATTCATAAACCATCCTTTTGTGAAGAATTGCCTTGCATTGCTACACAGGTCAATTCAAGCAGGAAGATAAATAATCTGTGAAACCAATATTAATTGCAGTGGATTCTCAAATTAATAAACTCATGATAGTGGACTAAAAAGCTGCACTTTAACAGCATTTCAGGTACGAACACCCTGGTAAATCATTGCAAGTTAAGGTTCCATTACTATTTAAAAGCGTGCGATGTTGCTTCGTAGTAAACTGTACTGGGGCTGCATTTGTATATCCCTCAGTATCAGGCTGCAGTCAATGATTTACAGTCATTGATAGAGATAAACAGCATCTAATTCAGCAGGTTTTTCTAATGCGTACTTTCTCAATGAAGCTGTTTGCTGTAGAGTCTCTCCATGTCTTTCCAGCTCAATAATATTTTGGAATGAAATAAATTCTGAACAATTCTCTCCATTGAAGCCTCTCTCTGAAAGGAATCCATTAAAGAGCATTATCCCAGATGGTAACCCTTTCTTGCAGCATCTTAATAAAGTGTCCTCTTTTGTAACATTACAGACCAGTATTTGTGTTAATAAGAAGGTGTTGGACTAACAGTCTATTAGTGATGGATGAACAACGTTGAATATTGTCTTAGTTTGCAATTTGGGAATGGAAGGGCACCTCAATATGCTAACTCAAGGAATTTTATCAAACTTATCAGTTCCATAATGCTGAGGGGATGAGATTTATTGATTTATGTGATTGAAGATATTGCCCTAAGCTCATTTCATTTCCTTAGAAAACCTATCTATTTAATTTTGTAAAACTAAAGCAAGTTAATTCACACTTCTTTAAAATAAATAAATTCAGAGTCTAAATTGCTTTAAAAAATAAAAATCATATGAAGGTATAATATTAATGAGAACGTGCTTTTTTTTCTATTACAGGGTGCTGTACTGTGTTTTTAAAGAAAAGCTCACAGGTAAAACGAGCCTGTTAAAACCTGTCAGTGCAGTTGTCTCTGTACAAGAGTTTGGTAAATGCGGTTGAGTTTACTTTCCCCTTCAAATTGTGGCCCACCTGGTTTTCTTCCCCCGACTCAAACTTCAGCCATCGCCCCTATCAGTGGGCAAGATCACACTGGCTTCATCCAACGAGGTGTACCGAACTCCCTGCTCAGCTCAGACCCTGGTGGGGGGGGGGATTGCTAACTTTACGTGACAGAACCTCTAGCAAACCCTCTACCCCACACCCGCACCCGCATTTCCAGTACTGAGAATTGAATGCAAAATAAAATACCTTTGAATATGCCCCAGCGTATCTCCCACGGTGTGTTTAGTTTCCTCTTTGACAGGTTGGAAGAAAGTCTCCTTCAGAGTAGCAAACCCATTGGAAGGCATCTTTTTCCGGCTGAGGTGGGGTACGATTCCCCGTTTGTCTTCAACTTGTTGGATTCTGTCAGTATCTATCAGACCAGGGACATTACTGTCCACATTTGGCTCATGGTTAATCTTAAAGGAGGCAAAGATTTCTTGTCTTTATAGAGACAATTTGTTCTTTTCTCCCTCTCTCTCTCTCTGTTTCTCTTAGCATAAGAATCCCAGGGTTTTCTGGAGACCAAACTAATCTAGAGAGGAGAGCAGATGTGGGTTTGATCATCCATCGGTCAGTCCCTGATGCTCCTGGGAGATTGTGTTGCTGTCCTCACACACAGCAAGGGTCACTAGACGTGCAGTCCCCACTCTCCAAAAACGATCAAACTATCGGTGACATCAGTACACCACACAATCCAATTTCTGCTGAGCTCTGACCAACAGGAGCTCCAGTTACCTGTTCAAATGGCTCACAAGCCCTTGTCACAAGACAAGAGGCAGTGTAGCGAGAGAGAGAAAGAGAGAGAGAGAGAGAGAATGAAGGGGTGAGTTTATTAAAAATTGACAGCTTTGCAGTCAGTCTGAACGACGCAGCCTGTTGTCTATGCTGTAAGCCTTGCCTTATTGTGATTGTAACTGATAGTGAGGGTGGAAACTCTGTGTTAAAATGTTTTTTAGATAGAATCTTTCAGAACTTAGAGCATTGTTAACCTCATCGACTTCAAAGCTTCTTTCAGCAATTAATTGTTAGATGATGATATTTCAGGGTCGTCAAATTCCCCTTACTTTGTACAACATTTATATTAAAAATGAACTCAGCCAGCAATAACGTGACATGAAAATCTCTTGAATCTGTAGAACACAATATTTATATATTCCATTTCACAAATCAGTCAAACAAAATGTCTCTCAACATATTCGAGAACGTTATTAAATTAATTTTTGCTGCCCTTTTTCTTTTTGCTTTTAAACCAGTCTGCAATTAACTGGAATTTAAACATTGCTGGTGAGTTTAATATTGCTGGCTGATGCAATTTTGTATTTTGATTTGATTGTTCTAAGCTTGTCTGAAGATAAACCAGGAAAGGAAGGACATTTGGCCCCTTTAGCATGCTCTGCCATTCAAGAAGATCATGGTTCACTTGATTGTAACCTCAATTCTGTACTCTCACCCACCCTTTTGCTTATGGAGAATCTGTCTACCTCTGCCTTAAGAATATTCCAAGACTCTACCTTCACCATCTGTTCGGGAAGAGAGATCCAATGACTCAGGAGTCTCAGACAGAAAACTAATCGTCTCACATCAGTTTGAAATGGGCAGCCCCTGATTTTTAAGCAGTGATCGCCTGGTCAAGATTCCTGGGAGTGGGGTGTGAGCCTAGTGAAGCTATTGGATAGCTACTTGCATTCCAAACAGCGTAACAGTGAAGAAGGTTGTAGGATTACACAGAGATCTTATCAGTTGGGTCAATGGGCTGAAGCATGGCCAATGGTGTGTAATTTGGGTAAATGGAAGGTATTGCATCTTGGTACAACAAACAAGGACAGGACTTATACAGTTAAATGTAGGGCCTTGGGTAGTGTTGTAGAACAGAGAGACCTAGGGGTTCGGGTACAAAACTCTTTGAAATTTGCATCACATGTAGATATGGTGGATAAGAATGGTTAGCACACTTGCCTTCATTGCTTAAACCTTTGAACATGGAAGTTGGGACTTTAAGTTGAGATTGTAGAGACCCAGAAGACACACAACACCTGGTTATAATCCAAAAGGTTTATTTTGAAATCACAAGCTTTCAGAGCATACCCCCTTCATCAAGAAAAGACTTCACTTGATGAAGGATCTACGTTCCGAAAGCTCGTGATTTCAATTAAACGTGTTGGATTATAAGCAGGTGTTGTGTGTCTTCTGGCTTTGTCCACCCCAGTCCAACACTGGCACCTCCACATTAAGATTGCACAGGGCATTGTTGAGGCCTCTTCTGGAGTCCTGTGTCTGGTACTGATCTCCCTATTACAGGAAGGATATTAAGCTGGAGAGTGCTCAGAAGAGATTTACCGGGATGTTGCCAGGAAAGGAGGGTTTGAGTTATAAGGAAAGCCTGGATAGGCTGGGACTTATCTCACTGGAGTGTCGGAAATTGAGGGGTGACGTTATAGAGGTTTAAAGAATCATGGGGGCTGTAGATAAGGTGTCTTTTCCCCAGGGTGGGGAGGGTTTCAATTCTAGCAGGCACATTTTTAAGGTGAGAGGAGAAAGGTTTTAAAAACACGGGGCGGGGGCCAACTTTTCTACAGACAGAGTGTTTCCTGTGTGGGATGAATTTCTCGAGGAAGTGGTGGATGTGGGTACAGTTGCATTGTTTAGAAGACATTTGGATAAATACAAAAATAAGAAATGCTTGGAGGGATATGGGCCAGGAGCAGGCAGTTGGGACTAGTTTAGTTTGGGATTATTTTGGCGTGGACAGATCGGACTGAAAGGCCTCTTCTTGAGCTGTACAACTCTGTGAATGTATGAGTCTGACAGGACGAAAAGAGCCTGTTGATATCTACTCTGACAAGCTTGTTAAATGCTTCAATCAAGTTTTGAGGTTATGGAAAAGAAGTGCAAAATATATTAAATATTTTCCACTCGTGTCCTTTCCTGCCATCTAACCCGAAATTTCCTTCAGATTACGAAGCCAAAAAAATAGTAATCTTTCAACCACTTACATTTAACATTCTGAAGCCTCCCAACCTCTGTCACAGGGGGCAAATTGAGGAAAGTTTGAGCCCAAATTACTCCAGGAGGTAGTAGGACAATAATTCAAAGAGGTAGTTTTTGAGGAGGGGAGAGAGAGAAAGAGAAGTTGTCAGGTGATGATGCTCAAGGAGGGAATTCCAGAACGTGTGGCCCAGTCGGCTGAAACAGAGGCCTCAAATGGCGATGGGAATCAGAGACACAGGAGAGACCGGAATCAGGTGAGTTGAGACATGGGAAGGTTGACATGCCACAGGTGATCCTGGAGGAATGGAGGGGTGAGGCATACAAAGCAGCTGTGTTGTCAACTTCCCACATTGCACCCAGCTCACAGCCATCCCCCAGCCATGAAATGGAGCCTCTTTCAGTTACAGACAGCAGCGAAAATCAACACGAGAATAAGATTGTTCATTTGAGACTTGTCATATGAAATTATAAACAAGGAACAGGGCATCTCAGATAACAAAGTGTGAGGCTGGATGAACACGGCAGGCCAAGCAGCATCTCAGAAGCACAAAAGCTGACATTTCGGGCCTAGACCCTTCATCAGAGAGGGGGATGGGAAGAGGGTTCTGGAATAAATAGGGAGAGAGGGGGAGGCGGACCGAAGATGGAGAGAAAAGAAGAAAGGTGGAGAGGAGAGTATAGGTGGGGAGGTAGGGAGGGGATAGGTCAGTCCAGGGAAGACGGACAGGTCAAGGAGATCGGGTGAGGTTAGTAGGTAGGAAATGGAGGTGCGGCTTGGGGTGGGAAGAAGGGATGGGTGAGAGGAAGAACAGGTTAGGGAGGCAGAGACAGGTTGGACTGGTTTTGGGATGCAGTGGGTGGAGGGGAAGAGCTGGGCTGGTTGTGTGGTGCAGTGGGGGGAGGGGACAAACTGGACTGGTTTTGGGATGCGGTGGGGGAAGGGGAGATTTTGAAGCTGGTGAAGTCCACATTGATACCATTGGGCTGCAGGGTTCCACTCCCTCTCCCATTCTTTAGATGACATGTCCATCATGGGCCTCCTGCACTGCCACAATGATGCCACCCGAAGGTTGGAGGAACAGCAACTCATATTCCGCTTGGGAACCCTGCAGCCGAATGGTATCAATGTGGACTTCACCAGCTTCAAAATCTCCCCTTCCCCCACCGCATCCCAAAACCAGCCCAGTTCGTCCCCTCCCCCCACTGCACTACACAACCAGCCCAGCTCTTCCCCTCCACCCACTGCATCCCAAAACCAGTCCAACCTGTCTCTGCCTCCCTAACCGGTTCTTCCTCTCACCCATACCTTCCTCCCACCCCAAGCCGCACCCCCAGCTACCTACTAACCTCATCCCACCTCCTTGACCTGTCCGTCTTCCCTGGACTGACCTATCCCCTCCCTACCTCCCCACCTATACTCTCCTCTCCACCTATCTTCTTTTCTCTCCATCTTCGGTCCACCTCCCCCTCTCTCCCTATTTATTCCAGTTCCCTCTCCCCATCCCCCTCTCTGATGAAGGGTCTAGGCCCGAAACGTCAGCTTTTGTGCTCCTGAGATGCTGCTTGGCCTGCTGTGTTCATCCAGCTTCACGTTTTATTATCTTGGATTCTCCAGCATCTGCAGTTCCCATTATCCCTGATACAACAGGGCATCTCAGCCCTTTGAGCCTGCTCTAGCATTCAATAAAATCGTGGCTGATTGGATTTTAACCTCTATTCTACATTTCTGTATATCCCCAATCACCTTTCACCCCCTTGGTCAGCCTCCCCAGCTCACCCATAATTTCTTTTGATTATTTTGTCCTTTGAGGAAGATTTGGACCTCTCCTGCTCCTATTTGCTGCCCACTTGTGGTAGTTGAGGAGCATTACACCTGAGCTTTCAAACTTTTCTGGCCCTTGGAAATGATAGACTACTCCATGGCTGAGGGAGACCATTTGGCCCATTCGCGCTATGCTGGACATTGAAAGAACTATCCAATTCACTCAGATACTCTTTTCCCAAAGCATAAGACTACCCTCACCTAACTCCCTTTAAAATAGTCTATTTTAAAAATATTTAATGAAGATTATTTTATAAACTATTTCATAAAATGTCCTTTAACATATGGACAGGCCTGTGGGAAACCTGAGATTGATTGAACAATTTAAAGACTTGTATTTAAAAGATTAACATAATAAGATGTTCAGAAAGGAATTAAAAATAAAGAAGAGACACCAGACAGATGAGGAGATATTAAGAGTCCGATGATCAAGCCATTGGGCAAAGGAATTGTTTTTGAGAAGTGCCATAAAAGAGGAACAAGGAGCCGAGAGGTTTATGGACCGGATTCCAGAGCTCGAGGACCAGGCAGCTGAAGTCAAGGCCCAAGTAGTGGAGTAATGAAAATCGGGAATTCTCAAGACGTTGGAAGCAGAGAGAGATCTCAGAGAGAGTTAGGAGTGCAGATGCTGGAAGCCAGAGTCTATAAACATGGACTTGGAGAAGCTCAGCAGGTCACACAGCATCCAAGGAGCAGGGATGACAATGTTTTGGGCTAAAACCCTTTGTCAGGACTCGGGAGGGGAAGGGAAGCCCAGAAATAAATAGAGGGTGAGAGGTGAGGCTTGGGGAAGGGTAGGCAGGATGGAGGTAGGTGGATGCAGGGAGGGCGTTCGTGATTGGTCAGTGCTAAGGGTGGGGCGTATAGGTGAGGAGGAAGATGGACAGGTTAGGTCAGGTCAGGGAGGGCTGGATATGGGATAAGGCTGGGGGTGGAGGGAATTTGGAGCTGGTGAAGTAGATGCTGAGGCCATTGGGCTGTAAACTCCCAAGGCAAAATATCAAGTGTTGTTCCTCCAGTTTATGTTTGGCCTCACTCTGACAGTGGAGGAGGCCAATGATGGACATGTCACCAGGGGAGTGGCAGGGGGAGTTAATGTGGATGGTAACTGGAAGAACAGGTTGGTTGGTGCATGCACAGCGCAGATGCTGATGAACCGGTCCCTGAGTCTACATTTGGTCTCCGTGAGACAGAGGAGACCACATCGGGAGCAACGGACGCAATAAAAATAAATCAGGCTGGGTGAAGTGCAAGGGAATAGCTGCTGAATCTGGAAGGATTGCTTGGGGTCCTGCACAGAGGTGAGGCGGGAAGGTGTAGCATCCTTCCTACAGCACGGTGACCAAAACTGAGCACAATACACCAAGTGCAGCCTCACCAACGTCCTGTACACCTGCAACATAACTTCCTAAAAAGCCTTCCTCACTGCCCTATCTATGACTCCACTTTCAGAGAACTGTGCACCTCAGCTCCAAGGTCCCTCTCTTCCACTAAACACTTTAAGGCCCGACCATTCACCATGAAACTCCTACCTTGATTTGACTTTCCAAATGCCGCACCCTCACACTTATTTATATTAAACTCCATTTGCCATTTATCGGCTAACTTCCCCAGCTGATCAAGATCCTGCTGCAATTACTGAATACCTTCCTCACTGTCCACAATACCACCTATTTCAGTGTCATACGCAAACTTAAGAATTATGCCTTGTACATTTTCATCCAAATCATTGATATGGGCAACAAACAGAAATGGGCCCAGCACTGACTCCTGAGGCACAAGCCTCCAGTCAGACAAGCATCCTTCCACTATTATCCTCTGTTTCCTACCATCAAGCCACTTGTCTATCCAAATTGCCAGCTCTCCCTGGATTTAATGTGATCTAACCTTCCAGAGCAGCCTACCATGTGGAACCTTATCAAAGGCCTTACTGAAATCCATGTAGACTACATCTACTACCCCGCCCTCATCAGCTTCCTGGTCACTTCATCAAAGAACTCTAACATATTTTGTGAGGCTTGAACTCCCATGCACAAAGCCATGCTGACTACTCCTAATCAAACCTGTCTTTCTAAATGTATGTATGTCTTATCCCTCAGAATCTTCTCCGGTAACTTACCTACCACAGACGTTAAGCTTATTTATCTACAATTCCCAGGTTATTCTTTACAGCTCTTTGTGAATAAAGGCACAACATTCACTACCCTCCAGTCTTGTGGGTCCTCACTTATGGCTAATAATGATGCAACTATATCAGCCAGGGATCCCGCAATTCCTTCCCTAGCCTTTTGCAGGGTTCTTGGACATATCTGGTCAGGACCAGGAGATTTATCCACCTTTGTATATTCTAGTACTTCCAAAGCCTCCTGTACTGTGATATAGATTGTCCCAAATATATCACCACTAACCTCCCCAAGTTCCCTAGTCTTCATGTTCTTTCTCCACGGTAAACACAGAGGAGAAATATTCATTTAGGACCTCACCCATCCCCTGTGGTTCCACACACACACATGTCCACTTTGGTCCTTGAGGGGTCTTATTCTCTCTCTAGTTATTCCTCTTTTTTTATATACTTAAAGAATGTCTTTGGATTCACCCTAACCTTCTCAGCCAAAGCTGTCTCCCCTTTTCACCCTCCTGATTTCCTCCTTCAGTAAATTCCTGAATCCCCACTATACCTTCAGGGATCCCTTTGATCCCAGCTGCCTTTACCTGAGTCATGCCTCCTTTTCTTTCTGGTAAAAGCTCAATATCTCTTGTCATCCAGAGTTCCCTATTCCTGCCAACCTTGCCCGTCACCCTCACAGGAGCTTATAGACCTAAAACTCTACCTATCACACTTTTCAAGGCCTCCCACTCGCCAGAGATCCCTTTACCTGTAAACAAACTATTCTAATCAACCCCTGCAAGCTCCTGTCTCTTTCCATCAAAATTCACCTTGCTCCAATTTAGAATTTGAACCTGTGGGCCAGTTTTGCCCTTCTCCATAACTATTTAAAAGTAACAGAACTATGGTCACTGGAGAAGAGTGTACATGCTGGAACGTTGTTGAACTCTGTGTTGAGCTCTGGCGGCTGTAAAGTGCCTCAGAGGAAAACCAGGTGCTGCGTCTCCACTTGCGTTGAGCTTTGCTGTAACGCTGCAGCAGGTCTAGGATGGAAATGTTGGCAAGAGAGCAAGATAATGGCATTGAAACAACAAGCAACAAGAAGGTTCTTCCTATCGACAGATTGGAATGGTTCCATAGAGTGATCATCCAGTCTACACTTTGTCTCACCAGTGTAAAGGAGACTGCATTGTGAGCAGTGAATACAATACACTAGATAGTACACTACAATACACTGCTTCACCTGGAGCAGGTACGTTTGGACAGTAAGGAAGTGCTTGGACTGTTATAGAGAGAATTGTTCCTGTGGAATGCTGACATTGGAGGGAAGGGGAAGATGTGTTGGTGGTAACATCCTGCTGGAGGTGGCAGAAGAGCCAATGAAGGATCCTTTGGATGTGCACACTGGTGGGGAGTGAGGACAAAGGGAATCCTATCATTGTTGATGGAAAAATGGGAGAGACAGATTGCACATGGTTCAGGGGTCTGTCAGCTACAATGAGGGTGGGGAGGGAGGAATTCCTTAAAGGGCAGAATTTCTCAGTTGACACAAAAGGATATCATGTTGGATACCACAAGGTGGAATCTGGCATCGTTGGAAAAGATGCAAAAGGAGATGGAGATGCTGGGAAAATGGAATGGAGTCCTTGCAGGACATAAGATTTGCAGATGTGTAGCCACGGTAACTGGGATTGTAATGGATATTGGTGGACAGCCTATCCCCAGAAATGGAAGCATGGGAATTAAGGGCAGGGAAAGAAGAGTCAAAATAGACCAGATGAAGGTGAGACCAGGTTGGAAATGGGAAGCAAAGCTAATTAATTTTTCTGATTCCAGACCAGTGTCAGCACTAATGATGTCATTGGGAGGGTTCCTGATTAGGACTGAAGGAATGTTGCTCAAATTGCAAAGAGATAGGCACAACTGGGCCCAATGCAGGTCCTCATAGCCACTCCTTTGACTGAGAGAAAATTGAACAAGTTAAAGGGGTTGTTCAGACTTAAAATGAGCTCAGTCAGGTGCTGGAGGATAGGAATCATTCAGCCCTCTTTTCAAGGAAGTAGTAGACAACTGCCAGAACATCCTGATGGGGATAGCTGTGTGTAAGGATTATACACCCATGGTGAAGAGGTGTTGTCTGCGGCCAGGAAACTGGAAATTATAATAGAACATAATGTTAGAGGAATCATAAATGTAAGTGGGAAGAGCGTGAACAACTGGTCAGAGTGGGGGCAAGGCAAATAGTGTGTGTAAAGGCAAGCAAGAGTATTGGTGATATATTGGTGCACAGTCAAACAAAAAAAAACACGATCACTAAATCAGAATTCTTAAAAGGATCACAAAGGTCTTCCACACGTAGCATTTTTTATGATGTAGAGGTTGGTGTTCAACTGGGGTGGACAAAGTCAGAATTCAGATGCCACCAGTTTATAGTCCAACAGGTTTATTTGAAATCACAAACTTTTAGTGCACTGCTCCTCTGTCAGGGCTTCACCTGACAAAGGCACCTCAAGCCCCACCCCCATCCCCTACCTACTAACCTCATCCCGCACCCCCGCCGACATATCCGTCCTCCCTGGACTGACCTATCCCATCCCTAACTCCTCACCTACATTCACATTCACTGGCTCTAACCCTGCCTCTTAGACCTGTCTGTCTCCTCTCCACCGATCTTCCCCTCTATCCATCTTCTCTCCGCCTCCCCCCGTCTCCCTATTTATTTCAGAAACCCCCTTCCCCTCCCCCATTTCTGAAGAAGGGTCCCGACCCAAAACGTCAAGCTTTCCTGCTCCTTTGATCCAGCTCTACACCGTGTTGTATCAGATACTCCACCATCGGCAGTTCCTGCTATCTCTACAATTGGAAAGCCTGGGATTTCGAATAAACCTGTTGGACTATAACCTGGTGTCGTCTGACCTCAGAGTTTTTTTACGACACAGAAGAAGGCCCTTCAGCCCATCATGTGTGCATGGTCATCAAACATCTGTCTATTCGAATCAATGTGAGAAATCACTTTTCTTGAGAAAGATAATTGAGGGATCAGTGTGAGAGGCTGAAACACTCCTGACATGGGCATTCCTGTCTGTCAGTCATTTTCCAAGCTAACAGTTCCCCCAAAATGACAAACAGCCACATGTCTGGTGACTAACCCAATGGGTTCCGGTTGGATTTCCCACTGGTTTTGCCACATGGTTTGGCCACATGGTTGTTCCTGTTTGACACATTTGCACCTGAATGTTGCAAATGCGTTTTCCTTTGGACAGCGCCGCCTGTAGCCTGGAGGTGAAATCCGTGGAGCATCAGGCATGCGCACTGCAGCGAACTACAATCCCCTGCGTGCACCGCGCGGCGCGCCGGGGTTG